>NW_028136469.1:1200000-1542000 GCF_964662115.1 Mustela nivalis | reverse complement strand
AAGGAAACTTGTGCATGGGAGCTATGTCAAAAGCTTAGGAGAATACTTCAGGGTCCCGGTGCCACAACTCCATTCCAAGGCCCTCATGGACCCAAACACACATTAGGCCCCATCCTCAGGCGAGTCCATTTCAACTCAGCCACCTCGGTTGCCCCCGCAGAGCCATCCGATCTCAACTGTATTGTTGCTAGGAGACAATTGGAATTCGATGCAGGCTTCCCTGGTATCCATCCTCCAATGGTTCTCTGGAGTCATTCCATATGGAATGTCCTGGAGCTGCCCAACAGGTTTCAATTGTCCCGCAGAAGGAATCCTTGAAGCGGGCATCCCACAACTCCCAACGAGCGAAAAACTCCATGGCCTTGAGATTTCGCTCCGTTCATGAAGGGGCAGTCATGCACAGAAACTCCAATCTGAGCCAACGTCTGATCCTCGCAGTGACTTCAGATGCATGGGATATTGGTTCAGAACTGCAGGGGGTACATGCCGTGCCCTCGGCCTGAAGCCCAAGTCTAGCTTGTGTTCTCAGACTTCTGTCCTCACACTCCTGGCCCAGAAACCCTCATGTTTGGCAATTCCGGACCCACAATGCAGCACTCTGCCATCCCTCTAGAATAAATATCTTGCCTAATGAGCTTCCCAGGCACCTTAAATGAGGATAAACTTACACAGCACTCGACTGTACCCAAATTATATAGTCAAACCTAGGCACTATTGAACTCTCTGACACAACTTGAGGCAGAAACTCCTGACCAACACCTAGGCAGTTGACCGCACACTGAGCCCATCAGGCCCGCCATGGCCTTAGGTCGACATCTCTTCAAAACTGCGGTTTTCAGGATACAGAACCTAGACTATATTTCCAACCTCTGCCCAGGGTAGAAAATGATGCAGAAATCATAACACCTTCCCCATGGCAAGAGACCTTTTGATTGGCATGTTGTCCAAAGTTCAGTGTAGTTGAAACCAGTGTGGCCCATGAGGTCCCGCCCATGCTCTTGGGCCACATTGGTCCCAAACACAAATTGTGACCCTCAGCCTGAGCCCAGTCCTCAAGTAAGGCCTCTCAGTGGCTGGATGAAGAGACAGCATATTGGCCCTGCCATGCCCCTAGGCCCTAATTTTTAACCATAGTTTGGGTTGTCCCATCACTCTTCCCCCGGGCTCTAATTTGGAATACCTCTTTGGTTGGGACACCTGAGGTAACAAACCTGAAAGGAGACCTCCCATCCCACAGCTTGACGAAAAACAATTGGTTCGGGCCAAATACTCATAGAGGATGATTCGTCCATGGCGCATGAGACCTCGCCACATTCCACGGCCATCGTTGATACAAAATCCAGAGACAAAAGCCTGAGCAAGCGCCTCAGACTCGCTCTTTAATAATTTTCTGAAGAGTTCTTGTCATGGTTTGTAGATTGGGCCTGTCATACCTACGTCCCCAAACCTAAGCTGAGTTTGTGTTTTCAGACTTCTGTCTTCAATGTCATGGGCCACACACACACCAGGCTGGGGCCCCTGGAGTAACACATTAGGACTGTGCCTACCCAATCCATGGGTTTTCTGAACATTCCATTGTCCAAAATCTTACAAATTAGGAGAACCCTCCAAAGTCACCGAGGCCTTCCCAATAGTTTAGGTCTCCGGGGACAAACAAAGGTGGTCTAACTCCAGCTGATCATCTACCTCCACTCATACCATAGATGGATGTCGCCAGAGTAGAAGATAGAACCAGACAGGACTTTAGGCCATAATCGGATCCATTGCTTTGGTTTAAAGGCATGTCTCCCCAAATGACGGGGTTCCAATACAAGCATAGGGGTTTTCCTGAGGCACCCATCAGAACAAATCACGTCGCCACAAGGAAACTTGTGCATGGGAGCTATGTCAAAAGTTTAGGAGAATACTTCATGGTCCATATGCCACCGAACCATTCCAAGGCCCTCATGGACATAAACACACATTAGGCCCCGTCCTCAGGAAAGTACATTTCAACCAGCCACCCCGGCTGCTCCCGCCGAGCCATCACATCTCAACTATCTTGTTCCAAGAAGACAATTGGAATGAAAGGCGGGCTTCCCTGGCTTCCATCCTCCAACGGTTCTCTGGAGTCATTCCATAAGGGATGTCCTGGAGCTGCCCAACAGGTCTCATTGTCCCTCAGAAGGAATCCTTGAAGGGGGCATCCCACAACTCCCAACGTGGGAAAACCTCCATGGCCTTGAGATTCCGCTCTGTTCATGAAGGGGAAGTCATGCACATAAACTCCAACCTGAGCCAATGTCTGATCCTCGCCGTGACTTCAGATGCATGGGATATTGTTTCAGTTCTGCAGAGGGTACCTGCCGTGCACTCTCACTGAAACCCACGTCTCGCTTGTCTCCTCAGACTTCCGTTCCCACACTCCTGGCCCAGAAGCCCTCAAGTTTGGCAATTCCGGACCCACAAAACAGCAGTCTGACTGCCCTCTAGAAAAAATTTATTGCCGAATCAGCTGCCCAGGTACATTAAATGAGGATAAACCTACACAGCACTCGCCTTTACCCAAATTATATAGTCTAACCTGGGCACTAATGCACTGTCGGACACAACCTGAGCCCAGACCTCCTGACCAACACCCAGAAAGCTGACCGCACACAGAGCACGTCAGACCCGCCATGGCCTTAGGTTATAATCTCTTCCCTACCTCAGTTTTCAGTCTTCAGAACCGAGACATTATTTCCAATCACTGCCCAGGGGAGATGGTGATGCAGAAATCAGATCTCCTCCTTACCCCTTGCAAGAAACCTTGTGGTTGGCACGTGGTCCAACGTTCAGTGTAGGAGAAACCAGCATTCCCCCTGAGGCCCAGCCCATTCCTGAGAGCGATGAAGGCATAAACACGCATTGTGACCCTCAGCATGAGTCCTGTCCTCTAGCAAGTCCTCTCAGTGGCTGGACCATTAGATTTCATAATGGGCTTGACATGTCCCTAGGCCCCAACTTTTAACCAGATTTCTGATTGTCCTGTCGCCCCTCCCCAGGGCTTTACACTGGAATCACTCATTTGGTGGGACACCTGAGGTTAAAGAAGAAAACAACAACAACAAATAAACGGACTTTTTCTATCCCACAGAATGACCACAAACTCTTTGGACGGGGCCAAACCACCAGAGAGTAAGACTCGTCCATTTCCCATGAAGTCACCAGAAATTTCACGACCGTGTGTGACACGATATCCATAGACAAAAACTTGAGCAAGAGCCTCACACTCGCCCTTTTCTCAAATCCTGAGGTGTTCTCCTCATGGTCTGTAGATCAGTCCTCCCATACCTATGATTCGAAACATAAGGCGAGTTTGTGTTTTCAGACAACTGTCCAAACAGCCCTGGCCTACACAACCTACAGGCTCAGACCCCTGGAGCCAAACCTGAGGACTGTACTTGCCCTCTCCAAGGGAATTGTGTGTGCCCATTGCAATGGGCACAACCCTTCCAATAGGATAAACCTCCAAAGACCGTGATCCATCTCAATAGTGGTGGCTTCCCAGGAAAAACATGGGCAATCTGAGCCCATCTGAGCACCTACCTGCACTCAGACCCATAGACAGATGTCCCCAGAGGTAAAAGGGAAAGAACACGCCCCTAGGCACTAATCAGATCCATTGCTTTGGTTAGCAGGCATGTCGCCTCAGAGACCTGGATTTCAAAACCAGCATATGGCTGTTTCTTTACTCACCCATCAGAAAACATTTCATCTCCACATGGAATCTTGCACGTTGGAGCTGTGTAAAGCCTCTGTTTAGGAGAACTCTTCAGGGGCCCAGTGCCACCGCTTCATTCCAAGGTCTCCATACACACAAAAGCACATTAGGACCCATCCACATGAGAGTCCATTTCAACTCAGCTTCCTCGGTTGCTCCCCCAGATCCAGCAGATCTAACCTGTCTTGTTGCTAGGAGACAATTGGAATGTGAGGTGGGCTACCCAGCCATCCATCCTTAGAACCCTGCTCAGAATCATTGGCCTGGATCCAAACAACAGGTCTCAATTGTCCTGCAGAAGACTCTCTGCAGTTTGGAGCTGCTCACAACTCCATCGTGGGCAAACCCCCAAGGCCGCGCGATGCCCCCCCTTCATGGAGGGGCCATCAGGGACACAAACTCCAACCTGAGCGATCGTCTGATCCTCGCCCTGACGTCAGATGCACGCGATCTCAATTCTGGTCTGTAGATTGTGCCTGCCATGTCCTCACCCAGAAACCTAAGCCTAGCTTGTGTTCTCAGACTTCTCTCGTCAGACTACTGGCCCACAAGTCCTCCAGTTTGGCAATCCAGAACTACAATGCAGCACTCTGCCTGCCCTACAGAACAAAAACTTTACCGTCCGGGACTAACTAGACACCCCAAATGAGGATCAACCTGAACCTATCTTGGCTGTACCCCAAATACATAGGCTGACCAGGGCACTAATGCCCTTTCTCACACAGCCTGATCCTGGACCACCTGGACCAACCCAGACAGCTGGCCGCACACTGAGCACATCGAGCCACCATGGCCTAAGGCCGTCATCTTTTCCCAACCTCGGTTTTCAGGCCTCAGAACCTAGGCCTTATCTCCAATCACTGCCCAGGGTTGAACGTGATGCAGAAATAAGAACTCCTTCCCCATGGCAAGAAACCTTGTGGTTGGCATGTTGTCCAACGTTCAGTGTAGTTGAAACCAGTGTGGCCCGTGAGGCCCCGCCCATGCTCGCGAGCCACCTGGGTCAAAAACACACATTGTGACCCTCAGCCTGAGCCCAGTCCTCAAGTAACGCCTCTCAGTGGCTGGATGAAAAGATAGCATATTGGGCTTTCCATGCCCCTAGGCCCCAACTTTTAACCATACTTCGGGTTGTCCCCTCAGTTTCCCCACGGCTTTGCTTTGGAATTCCTCTTTGTTGGGACAGCTGAGGTAACAAAACTGAAAGTAGTCCTCCAATCCCACAGATTGACGAAAACAATTGGGCATCGGGCCAAATCCTCAGAGAGAAGGATTCGTCCATGGCCCATGAGGCCTCCCCGATATTCCAGGGCCATCGCTGATACAAAACCCAGAGACATAAGCCTGAGCAAGCGCCTCAGACTCGCACTTTCTTCATATCCTGAAGAGTTCTTCTCATGGTTTGTAGATCAGGCCTGCCATACCTACGTCCCCAAACCTCAGCTGAGTTTGTGTTTTCAGACTTCTGTCCTCAAAGTCCAAGGCCACACACCCTCCAGGCTGGGGCCCCTGAAGCCACACATTAGGACTGTGCCTACCAATCCCGGGAATTCTGCCCATTCCCTGTCCAAAATCGTAAAAATTAGGAGCAACCTCCAAAGTCCCTGAGGCCATCCCAATAGTGTAGCTCACGAGGAACAAACAAGGGCTGTCTGACACCAGCCTATAATCGACCTCCACTCATACTGTAGATGGATGTCTCCAAAGAAGATTTTTTAACCAGACAGGACCCTAGGCCATCATGGGATCCATTGCTTTGGTTTACAGGCCTGTCTTCTGAAAAGCCTGATTCCAATACGAGCATAGGGGTTTTCCTGAGGCACCCATCAGATCTCATCTCGTCTCCACAAGGAAACCTGTGCATCGGAGCCATGTCCAAAGCTTAGGAGAGTACTTCAGGGTCCCGGTGCCACCGCCCCATTCAAAGGCCCTCATGAACAGAAAAAACACATTAGGACCCATCCTCAGGAAAGTCCATTTCAACCCAGCCACCTCGGTTGCTCCCGCGGAGCCATCAGATCTCAACTGTCTTGTTGCTAGGAGACAATTGGAATGCGAGGCGGGCTTCCCTGGCATCCATCCTCGAAGGGTTCTCTGGATTCATTCCATATGGGATGTCCTGGAGCTGTCCAACAGGTCTCAATTGTCCCGCAGAAGAAATCCTTGAAGGGGGCATCCCACAACTCCCAACGTGGGAAAACCTCAATGGCCTCGAGATTCCGCTCCCTTCATGAAGCGGCCGTCATGCACAGAAACTCCAAACGGAGCCAACGTCTGATCCTCGCCCTGACTTCAGATGCATGAGATATTGGTTTAGATCTGCAGGGGGTACCTGCCGTGCCCTCGCTCTGAAACCCATTTCTAGCTTGTCTTCTCAGACTTCCGTCCTCACACTCCTGGCCCCAAAGTCCTCAAAATTGGCAATTCCGGACCCATAATGCAGCACTCTGCCTGACCTCTAGAAAAAATTTATTGCCTAATGAGCTGCCCAGGTAACTTAAATGAGGATAAACCTACACAGCACTCGACTATACCCAAATTATATAGTCTAACCCCGGCACTAATGCACTGTCGGACACAACCTGATCCCAGACCTCCTGACCAATATGCAGAAAGCTGACTGCACACTGAGCACATAAGACCCGCCATGGCCTTAGGTCATCATCTCTTCCCTACCTCAGTTTTCAGGCTTCAGAACCAGGACCTTATATCCAATCACTGCCCAGGGGTGAGTGTGATGCAGAAATCAGAACTCCTACTTACCCATGGCAAGAAACCTTGTGGTTGGCACGTTGTCCAACGTTCAGTGTAGGAGAAATTAGCATTCACCCTGAGGCCCCGCCCATTCTTGAGAGCGACGAGGGCATAAACACGCATTGTTTTTTTTTTTTTAAAGATTTATTTATTTATTTATTTGACAGAGAGAGATCACAAGTAGATGGAGAAGCAGGCAGAGAGAGAGGGGGAAGCAGGCTCCCCGCTGAGCAGAGAGCCCGATGCGGGACTCGATCCCAGAACCCTGAGATCATGACCTGAGCCGAAGGCAGTGGCTTAACCCACTGAGCCACCCAGGTGCCCCATAAACACGCATTGTGACCCTCAGCATGAGTCCTGTCCTCTAGTAAGTCCTCTCAGTGTCTGGACAATTAGATGTCATAATGGGCTTGACATGACCCTAGGCCCCAACTTTTAATCAGATCACTGATTGTCCAGTCACGCCTCCCCAGGCCTCTACTCTGGAATCCCTCCTTTGGCGAGACACCTGAGGTTAAAGAAGAAAACAACAACAACAAATATACGGACTTCTTCTATCCCACAGAATGACCCCAAACTCTTTGGACGGGGCCAAACCATCAGAGAGTAAGACTCGTCAATGTCCCATGAAGTCACTTAGGTATTTCACGACCATGAGTGACACGATACCCAGAGACAAAAACTTGAGAAAGAGCTTCACACTCGCCCTTTTCTCAAATCCTGAAGAGTTCTCCTCATGGTCTGTAGATCAGTCCTCCCATACCTATGACCCGAAACATAAGGCGAATTTGTGTTTTCAGACAACTGTCCAAACAGCCCTGGCCTACACAATCTACAAGCTCAGGCCCCTGGAGCCAAACATGAGGACTGTACTTGCCCTCTCCAAGGGAATTGTGTGTGCTCATTCCAATGGCCACAACCCTTCTAATAGGATAAACCTCCAAAGTCCCTGATCCATCTCACTAGTGGTGGCTGACCAGGAAAAACAGGGGCAATCTGAGCCCATCTGAGCACCTACCTGCACTCAGACCCATAGACAGATGTCCCCAGAGGTAAAAAGGAAAGAACAAGGCCCTAGGCACTAATCAGATCCATTGCTTTGGTTTCCAAGCATCTCTCCTCAGAGGCCTGGATTTCAAAACCAGCACATGGCTGTTTCTTGACTCACCCATCAGAAAACATCTCATCTACACAGGGGAAACTTGCACGTTGTAGCTGTGTCAAAGCCTCTGTTTAGATGAACCCTTCAGGGCCCCAGTGCCACCGCTTCATTCCAAGGTCTCCATAGACACAAAAGCACATTAGGACCCATCCACAGGAGAGTCCATTTCAACTCAGCCTCCTCAGTTGCTCAACCAGATCCAGCAGATCTAACCTGTCTTGTTGCTAGGAGACAATTGGAATGCGAGGTGGGCTACCCAGCCATCCATCCTTAGAACCCTGCTCAGAATCATTGACCTCGAGCCAAATAACAGATCTCAACTGTCCTGTAGAAGATTCTCTGCAGTTTGGATGTTCTCACAACTCCCATCGTGAGCATAACCCCAAGGCCTCGCGATGCACCCCCTTCATGATGGGGCCATCAGGGACACAAACTCCAACCTGAGCGATGGTCTGTTCCTCGCCCTGACTTCAGATGCCCGCGATCTCGATTCAGGTCTGTAGATTGTGCCAACCATTGCCTCACTCTGAAACCTAAGCCTAGCTTGTGTTCTCAGACTTCTGTCGTCAGACTACTGGCCCACAAGCCCTCCATTTTGGCAATCCAGAACTACAATGCAGCACTCGGCCTGCCCTCCATAAGAAAAACATTGCCCTCTGGGGCTACCCAGTAACCCCAAATGAGGATCAACCTGCACCTACCTTGGCTGTACCCCAAATACACAGGCTGACCAGGGCACTAATGCCCTTTCTGACACAGCCTGACTGGACCTCCGGGACCAACCCAGACAGCTGGCCGCACACTGATCACATCTGGCCGCCATGGCCTAAGGTCGTCATTTTTACCCAACCTCGGTTTTCAGGCCTCAGAACCTAGACCTTATCTCCCATCACTGCCCAGGGTTGAACGTGATGCAGAAATCAGAACTCCTTCCCCATGGCAAGAAACCTTGTGGTTGGCATGTTGTCCAATGTTCAGTGTAGTTTAAACCAGTGTGGCCCATGAGGCCCTGCCCATTCTCGCGGGCCACCTGGGTCACAAACACACATTGTGACCCTCAGCCTGAGCCCAGTCCTCAAGTAACTTCTCTCAGTGGCTGGATGAAGAGATAGCATATTGGGCTTGCCATGCCCCTAGGCCCCAATTTTTAACCATAGTTCGGGTTGTACCTTCTGTCTTCCCCACGGCTTTGCTTTGGAATTCCTCTTTTGGTGGGACACCTGAGGTAACAAAACTGAAAGGAGTCCTCCCATCCCACAGATTGACGAAAAACGATTGGGAATCGGGCCACAACCTCAGAGAGGAAGATTCGTCCATGGCTCATGAGGCCTCCCCGACATAATACGGCCATCGCTGATACAAAATCCAGAGACATAAGCCTGAGCAAGCGCTTCAGACTCGCAATTTCTTCATATCCTGAAGAGTTATTCTCATGGTTTGTAGTTCGGGCCTGCCATACCTACGTCCCCAAACCTAAGCTGAGTTTGTGTTTTCAGACTTCTGTCCTCAAAGTCCTGGGCCACACACCCTCCAGGCTGGGGCCCCTGGAGCCACACATTAAGACAGTGACTACCAATCCATGGGAATTTTGCCCATTCTATTGTCCAAAATCGTACAAATTAGAGCAACCTCCAAAGTCCCTAAGGCCATCCTAATAGTGTAGTTCACGAGGAACAAACAAGGGCTGTCTGACACCTGCTGATAATCGACCTCCACTCATACCGTAAATGGATATCCAGAGAGAAGAAGATTGAATCAGACAAGACCCTAGGCCATAATGGAATCCATTGCATTGGTTTACAGACACGTCTCCTCAAAAGCCTGATACCAATACGAGCATAGGCGATTTCCTGAGGCACCCATCAGAACTCATCTCGTCTCCACAAGGAAACCTGTGCATGGGAGCCATGTCCAAAGCTTAGGAGAGTACTTCAGGGTCCCGGTGCCACCGCCCCATTCCAAGGCCCTCATGGACTCAAAAACACATTAGGACCCATCCTCACGAAAGTCCATTTCAACTCAGACACCCCGGTTGCTCCCGCAAAGCCATAAGATCTAAACTGTCTTGTTGCTAGGAGACAATTGGAATGCGAGGTGCGCTTCCCAGGCATCCATCCGCGAACGGTGCTCTGGATTTATTCCATATGGGATGTTCTGGAGCTGTCCAACAGGTCTCAATTGTCCCGCAGAAGGAATCCTTGAAGGGGGCATCCCACAACTCCCAACGTGGGAAAACCTCAATGGCCTCGAGATTCCGCTCCCTTCATGAAGCGGCCGTCATGCACGGAAACTCCAACTGGAGCCAACTTCTGATCCTCGCCCTGACTTCACATGCATGAGATATTGGTTCAGATCTGCAGGGGGTACCTACCGTGCCCTCGCCCTGAAACCCATGTCTATCTTGACTTCTCAGACTTCCGTCCTCACAATCCTGGCCCCGAAGAACTCAAGTTTGGCTTTTCCGCACCCACAATGCAGCACTCTGCCTGCCCTCTAGAAAAAATTTATTGCCGAATGAGCTCCACAGGTACCTTAAATGAGGATAAATCTACACAGCACTCGACTTTACCCAAATTATATAGTCTAACCTGGGCACTAATTCACTGTCGGACACAACCTAAGCCCAGACCTCCTGACCAACACCCAGAAAGCTGACCGCACACTGAGCACATAAGACCCGCCATGGCCTTAGGTCGTCATCTCTTCCCTACCTCAGTTTTCAGGCTTCAGAACCGAGACCTTATCTCCAATCACTGCCCAGGGGTGAGTGTGATGCAGAAATCAGAACCTCTCCTTACCCATGGCAAGAAACCTTGTGGTTGGCACGTTGTCCAACGTTCAGTGTAGGAGAAAACAGCATTCACCCTGAGGCCCCGCCCATTCTTGAGAGCGACAAGGGCATACACACGCATTGTGACCCTCAGCATGAGACCTGTCCTCTAGCAAGTCCTCTCAGTGGCTGGACATTTATTTGTCATAATTGGCTTGACATGTCCCTAGGCCCCAAATTTTAACCAGATTCCTGCTTGTCCAGTCGCCCCTCACCAGGGCTCTAATCTGGAATCCCTCACTTGGTGGGACACCTGAGGTTAAAGAAGAAAACAACAACGACAAATAAAGGGACTTCTCTGTCCCACAGAATGGCCCCAAACTCTTTGGACGGGGCCAAACCACCAGAGAGTAAGATTGGTCCATTTCCCATGAAGTCACCCAGAAATTTCACGACCGTGTGTGACACGATATCCAGAGACAAAAACTTGAGCAAGAATCTCACACTCGCCCTTTTTTCAAATCCCGAAAGTTCTCCTCATGGTCTGTAGATCAGTCCTTCCATACCTATGACCCGAAACATAAGCCGAGTTTGTGTTTTCCGACAACTTTCCAAAAAGCCCTGGCCTACACAACCTACAGGCTCAGGGCCCTGGAGCCAAAGCTGAGGACTGTACTTGCCCTCTCCAAGGGAATTGTGTGTGCCCATTCGAATGGCCACAACACTTCTAATAGGATAAACATCCAAAGTCCCTGATCTATCTCAATTGTGGTGACTTCCTAGGAAAAACAGGGGCAATGTGAGCCCATCTGAGCACCTACCTGCACTCAGACCCATAGACAGTTGTCCCCAGAGGTAAAAAGGAAAAAACAGGCCCCTAGGCACTAATCAGATCCATTGCTTTGCTTTCCAAGCATCTCTCCTCAGAGGCCTGGATTTCAAAACCAGCATATGGCTGTTTCTTGACTCACCCATCAGAAAACATCTCATCTACACAGGGGAAACTTGCACGTTGGAGCTGTGCCAAAGCCTCTGATTAGATGAACCCTTCAGGGCCCCAGTGCCACCGCTTCATTCCAAGGTCTTCATAGGCACAAAAGCACATTAGGACCCATCCACAGGAGAGTCCATTTCAACTCAGCCTCCTCGATTGCTCCCCCAGATCCAGCAGATCTAACCTGTCTTGTTGCTAGGAGACAATTGGAATGCGAGGTGGGCTACCCAGCCATCCATCCTTAGAACCCTGCTCAGAATCATAGGCCTCGAACCAAACAACAGGTCTCAATTGTTCTGCAGAAGACTCTCTGCAGTTTGGAGCTTCTCACAACTCTCATCGGGGCAAACACCCAAGGCATCGCGATGCCCCCCCTTTATGAAGGGGCCATCAGGGACAGAATCTCCAACCTGAGCGATCGTCTGATCCTAGCCCTGAATTCAGACACACGAGATCTCGATTCAGGTCTGTATATTGTGCCTGCATGGCCTCACCCAGAAACCTAAGTCTAGCTTGTGTTCTCAGACTTCTGTCCTCAGAAAACCGGCCCACAAGCCCTCCAGTTTGGCAATGCAGAACTACAATTCAGCACTCTGCCTGCCCTCCAGAAGAAAAACATTGCCTTCTGAGGCTACCCAGTAACATCAAATGAGGATAAACCTGCACCTACATTGGCTGTACGTCAAATACATAGGCTGGCCAGGGCACTAATGCCCTTTCTGACACAGCCTGAGCCTGGACGTCCTGGACCAACCCAGACAGCTGGCCGCAGACTGGGCACATCGAGCCGCCATGGCCTAAGGTCGTCATCTTTTCCCAACCTCAGTCTTTAGGCCTCAGAACCTATACCTTATCTCCAATCACTGCCCAGGGTTGAACGTGATGCAGAAATCAGAACTCCTTCCCCATGGCAAGAAACCCTGTGGTTGGCATGTTGTCCAACGTTTAGTGTAGTTGAAACCAGTGTGGCCCATGAGGCCCCGCCCATGCTCGCGGGCCACATGGGTCACAAACACACATTGTGACGGTCAGCATGAGCCCAGTCCTCAAGTAACGCCTCTCAGTGGCTGGATGAAGAGATAGCATATTGGGCTTTCCAAGCCCCTAGGCCCCAATTTTTAACCATAGTTCGGGTTCTCCCTTCAGTCTTCCCCACGGCTTTGCTTTGGAATTCCTCTTTTGGTGGGACACCTGAGGTAACAAAACTGAAAGTAGTCCTCCCATCCAACAGATAGACGAAAAACGATTGGGAATTGGGCCAAATCCTCAGAGAGGAAGATTCGTCCATGGCCCATGCAGCCTCCCCGATATTCCACGGCCATCGCTGATACAAAATCCAGAGACATAAGCCTGAGCAAGCGCCTCATACTGGCATTTTCTTCATATCCTGAAGATTTCTTCTCATGGTTTGTAGATCGGGCCTGCCATACCTACGTCCCCAAACGTAAGCTGAGTTTGTGTTTTCAGACTTCTGTCCTCAAAGTCCTGGGCCACACACCCTCCAGGCTGGGAACCCTGGAGCCACACATTAGGACTGTGCCTACCAATCCATGGGAATTCTGCCCATTCCATTGTCCAAAATCGTACAAATTAGGAGAAACTTCCAAATCCCTGAGGCCATCCCAATAGTGCAGGTCGCCCAGAAAAAACAAGGGCTGTCTGACACCAGCCTATAATCGACCTCCACTCATACCGTAGACGGATGTCCCCAGAGAAGAAGATTGAACCAGACCGGAACCTAGGCCAAAATGGGATCCTTTGCTTTGGTTTACAGACATGTCTCCTCAAAAGCCTGATTCCAATACCAGCATAGGGGTTTTCCTGAGGCACCCATCAGAACTCATCACGTCTCCACAAGGAAAACTGTGCATGGGAGCCATGTCCAAAGCTTAGGAGAGTACTTCAGGGTCCCGGTGCCACCGCCCCATTCCAAGGCCCTCATGGACACAAAAACACATTAGGACCCATCCTCAGGAAAGTCCATTTCAACTCAGCCACCCCGTTTGCTCCCGCAGAGCCATCAGATCTAAACTGTCTTGTTGCTAGGAGACAATTGGAATGGGAAGCGGGCTTCCCTGGCATCCATCCTCGAAGGGTGCTCTGGAGTCATTCCATAAGGTATGTCCTGGAGCTGTCCAAAAGGTCTCAATTGTCCCGCAGAAGGAATCCTTGAAGGGGGCATCCCACAACTCCCAACGTGGGAAAACCTCAATGGCCTCGAGATTCCGCTCCCTTCATGAAGCGGCCGTCATGCACGGAAACTCCAACCGGAGCCAACGTCTGATCCTCGCCCTGACTTCAGATGCATGAGATATTGGTTCAGATCTGCAGGGGGTACCTGCCGTGCCCTCGCCCTGAAACCCATGTCTAGCTTGTCTTTTCAGACTTCCGTCCTCACACTCTTGGCCCCGAAGCCCTCAAGTTTGGCAATTCCGGACCCACAATGCAGCACTCTGCCTGCCCGCTAGAAAAAATTTATTGCCGAATGAGCTGCCCAGGTAACTTAAATAAGGATAAACCTACACAGCACTCGACTTTACCCAAATTATATAGTCTAACCTGGGCACTAATGCACTGTCGGACACAACCTGAGCCCAGACCTCCTGACCAATATCCAGAAAGCTGACCGCACACTGAGCACATCAGACCCGCCATGGCCTTAGGGCATCATCTCTTCCCTACCTCAGTTTTCAGGCTTCAGAACCGAGACCTTATCTCCAATCACTGCCCAGGGTTGAGTGTGATGCAGAAATCAGAACTCCTACTTACCCATGGCAAGAAACCTTGTGGTTGGCACGTTGCCCAACGTTCAGTGTAGGAGAAACCAGCATTCACCCTGAGGCCCCGCCCATTCTTGAGAGCGACGAGGACATAAACACGCATTGTGACCCTCAGCATGACTCCTGTCCTCTAGTAAGTCCTCTCAGTGGCTGGACCATTAGATGTCATAATGGGCTTGACATGTCCCTAGGCCCCAACTTTTAACCAGATTTCTGCTTATCCAGTCGACCCTCCCCACGGCTCTTCTCTGGAATCCCTCATTTGGTGGGACACCTGAGGTTAAAAAAGAGAACAAAAAAAAAAAAAAACGGACTTCTTCCATCCCACAGAATGACCCAAAATTCTTTGGATGGGGCCAAACCATCAGAAAGTAAGACTCGTCCATTTCCCCTGAAGTCACCCAGAAATTTCAGACCATGAGTGACACGATATCCAGAGACAAAAACTTGAGCAAGAGCCTCACACTCGACCTTTTCTCAAATCCCGAAGAGTTCTCCTCATGGTCTGTAGATCAGTCCTGGCATACCTAGAACCCGAAACATAAGCCGAGTTTGTGTTTTCAGACAACTGTCCAAAGAGCCCTGGCTACACAATCTACAGGCTCAGGCCCCTGGAGCCAAACCTGAGGAGTGTACTTGCCTTCTCCAATGGAATTGTGTGTGCCCATTTCAATGGCCACAACCCTTCTAATAGGATAAACCTCCAAAGTCCCTGATCCATCTCACTAGTGCCGGCTTCCCAGGAAAAACAGGGGCAATCTGAGCCTATCTGAGCACCTACCTGCACTCAGACCCATAGACAGATGTCCCCAGAGGTAAAAAGGAAAGAACAGGCCCCTAGGCAATAATCAGATCCATTGCTTTGGTTTCCAGGCATCTCTCCTCAGAGACCTGGATTTCAAAACCAGCATATGGCTGTTTCTTGACTCAGCCAAGAGAAAACATCTTATCTACACATGGGAAACTTGCACGTTGGAGCTGTGTCAAAGCCTCTGTTTAGGAGAACCCTTCAGGGCCCCAGTACCACCGCTTCATTCCAAGGTCTCCATAGACACAAAAGCACATTAGGACCCTTCCACAGGTTGCTCCCCCAGATCCAGCAGATCTAACCTGTCTTGTTGCTAGGAGACAATTGGAATGCGAGGTGGGCTACCCAGCCATCCATCCTTAGAACCCTGCTCAGAATCATTGGCCTGGATCCAAACAACAGGTCTCAATTGTCCTACAGAAGACTCTCTGCAGTTTGGAGCTTCTCACAACTCCCATCGTTGGCAAACCCCCAAGGCATCAGGATGCCTAGCTTGTGTTCTCAGACTTCTGTCGTCAGACTACTGGCCCACAAGCCCTCCCTTTTGGCAATCCAGAACTACAATGCAGCACTCTGCCTGCCCTCCAGAAGAAAAACATTGCTCTCTTGGGCTACCCAGTAATCCCAAATGAGGATCAACCTGCACCTACCTTGGCTGTACCCCAAATACATTGGCTGACAATGGCACCAATGCCCTTTCTGACACAGCCTGAGCTTGGACCTCCTGGACCAACCCAGACAGCTGGCCGCACACTGAGCACATCGAGCCGCCATGGCCTAAGGAAATCATCTTTTCCCAACCTCGGTTTTCAGGCCTCAGAACCTAGACCTTATCTCCAACCACTGCCCTGGGTTGAACGTGATGCAGAAATCAGAACTCCTTCCCCATGGCAAGAAACCTTGTGGTTGGCATGTTGTCCAACGTTCACTGTAGTTGAAACCAGTGTGGCCCATGAGGCCCCGCCCATGCTCGCGGGCCACCTGGGTCATAAACACACATTGTGACCCTCAGCGTGAGCCCAATCCTCAAGTAACGCCTCTCAGTGACTGGATGAAGAGATAGCATATTGGGATTTCCATGCCCCTAGGCCCCAATTTTTAACCATAGTTCGGGTTGTCCCTTCTGTCTTCCCCACGGCTTTGCTTTGGAATTCCTCTTTTGGTGGGACAGCTGAGGTAACAAAACTGAAAGGAGTCCTCCCATCCCACTGATTGACGAAAAACGATTGGGAATCGGGCCAAATCTCAGAGAGGAAGATTCGTCCATGGCCCATGAGGCCTCCAGGACATTCCACGGCCACCGCTGATACAAAATCCAGAGACAAAAGCCTGAGCAAGCGCCTCAGACTCGCACTTTCTTCATATCCTGAAGAGTTCTTCTCATGGTTTGTAGTTCGGGCCTGCCATACCTACGTCCCCAGACCTAAGCTGAGTTTGTGTTTTCAGACTTCTGTCCTCAAAGACCTGGGCCACACACCCTCCAGGCTGGGGCCCCTGGAGCCACACATTAGGACTGTGCCTACCAATCCATGGGAATTCTGCCCATTCCATTGTCCAAAATCGTACAAATTAGGAGAATCCTCCAAATCCCTTATGCCATCCCAATAGTGTAGGTCGCCCGGAACAAACAAGGGCTCTCTGAAACTAGCTGATAATCGACCTCGACTCATACCGTAGATGGATGTCCCCAGAGAAGAAGATGGAACCAGACAGGACCCTAGGCCATAATGGGATCCATTGCTTTGGTGTACAGGCATGTCTCCTGAAAAGCCTGATTCCAATACGAGCATACGGGTTTTCCTGAGGCACCCATCAAAACTCATCTGGTCTCCACAAGGAAACCTGTGTTGGGAGCCATGTCCTAAGATTAGAGGAGTACTTCAGGGTCCTGGTGCCACCGCCCATTCCAAGGCCCTCATGGACACAAAAACACATTAGGACCCATCCTCAGGAAAGTCCATTCAAACTCAGCATCCGCGGTTGCTCCCGCAGAGCCATCAGATCTAAACTGTCTTGTTGCTAGGAGACAATTGCAAGGCGAGGCAGGCTTCCCAGGCATCCATCCTCGAAGGGTGCTCTGGAGTCATTCCATATGGGATGTCCTGGAGCTGTCCAACAGGTCTCAAATGTCCTGCAGAAGGAATCCTTGAAGGGGGCATTCCACAACTCCCAACTAGGGAAAACCTCAATGGCCTCGAGATTCCGCTCCCTGCATGAAGCGGCCGTCATGCACGGAAAATCGAACCTGAGCCAACGTCTGATCCTCGCCTTGACTTCAGATGCATGAGATATTGGTTCAGATCTGCAGGGGTTACCTGCCGTGCCCTGGCCCTGAAACCCATGTCTAGCTTGTCTTCTCAGACTTCCGTCCTCACACTCCTGGCCCCGAAGCCATCAAGTTTGGCAATTCCGGACCCACAATGAAGCACTCTGCCGGCCCTCTAGAAAAAATTTATTGCCTAATGAGCTGCCCAGGTACCTTAAATGAGGATAAATCTACACAGCACTCGACTTTACTCAAATCATATAGTCCAACCTGGGCACTAATGCACTGTCGGACACAACCTGAGCCCAGACATCCTGACCAACACCCAGAAAGCTGACCGCACACTGAGCACGTCAGACCAGCCATGGCCTTAGGTTATAATCTCTTCCCTACCTCAGTTTTCAGGCTTCAGAACCGAGACATTATTTCCAATCACTGCCCAGGGGAGAGTGTGATGCAGAAATCAGAACTCCTCCTTACCCATGGCAAGAAACCTTGTGGTTGGCACGTTGCCCAACGTTCAGTGTAGGAGAAACCAGCATTCACCCTGAGGCCCAGCCCATTCCTGAGAGCGATGAGGGCATAAACACGCATTGTGACCCTCAGCATGAGTCCTGTCCAGTAGTAAGTCCTCTCAGTGGCTGGACCATTAGATGTCATAATGGGCTTGACATGTCCCTAGGCCCCAACTTTTAACCAGATTTCTGATTGTCCTGTCGCCCCTCCCCTGGGTTCTACACTGGAATCCCTCATTTGGTGGGACACCTGATGTTAAAGAAGAAAACAACAACAACAAATAAACGGACTTCTTCTATACCACAGAATGACCCCAAACTCTTTGGACGAGGCCAAACCACCAGAGAGTAAGACTCGTCCATTTCCCCTGAAGTCACCCAGAAATTTAACGACCGTGTGTGACACGATATCCAGAGACAAAAATTTGTTCAGGAGCCTCACACTCGCCCTTTTTTCAAATCCTGAAGAGTTCTTGTCATGGTCTGTAGATCAGTCCTTCCATACCTATGACCCAAAACATAAGCCGAGTATGTGTTTTCAGACAACGGTCCAAACAGCCCTGGCCTACACAACCTACAGGCTCAGGGCCTTGGAGCCAAACCTGAGGACTGTACTTGCCCTCTCCAAGGGAATTGTGTCTGCCCATTCCAATGGCCACAACCCTTCTAATAGGATAAACCTCCAAAGTCCCTGATCCATCTCAATAGTGGTGGCTTCCCAGGAAAAACAGGGGCAATCTGAGCCCATCTGAGCACCTACCTGCACTCAGACCCATAGACAGATGTCCCCAGAGGTAAAAAGGAAAGAACAGGCCACTAGGCACTAATCAGATCCATTGCTTTGTTTACCGGGCATCTCTCCTCAGAGGCCTGGATTTCAAAACCATCATATGGCTGTATCTTGACTCACCCATCAGAAAACATCTCGTCTACACATGGGAAACTGGCACGTTGGAGCTGTGTCAAAGACTCTGTTTAGGAGAACACCTCAGGGCTCCAGTGCCACCGCTTCATTCCAAGGTCTCCAAAGATACAAAAGCACATTTGGACCCAACCACAGGAGAGTCCATTTCAACTCAGCCTCCTCGGTTGCTTCCCCAGATCCAGCAGATCTAACCGGTCTTGTTGCTAGGAGACAATTGGAATGCGAGGTGGGCTACCCAGCGATCCATTTTTAGAACACTGCTCAGAATCATTGACCTGGCGACAAACAACAGGTCTCAATTGTCCTGCAGAAGACTCTTTGCAGTTTGGAGCTTCTCACAACTCCCATCGTGGGAAAACCCCCATGGCCTCGTGATGCCCCCCCTTCATGAAGGGGACATCAGGGACAGAAACTCCAACCTGAGCGATCGGCTGACCCTCGCCCTGACTTCAGATGCACGAGATCTCGATTCACGTCTGTAGATTGTGCCTGCCATGTCCTCACTCAGAAACCTAAGCCTAGCTTGTGTTCTCAGACTTCTGTCCTCAGTCTAATGGCCCACAAGCCCTCGAATTGGCAATCTATAACTACAATGCAGCACTCTGCCTGCCCTCCAGAAGAAAAACATAGCCCCCTGGGGCTACCCAGTAACCCCAAATGAGAATCAACCTGCACCTACCTTGGCTATACCCCAAATAATTACGCTGACCAGGGCACTAATGCCCTTTCTGACACAGCCTGAGACTGGGATCCTGGCCCCATCCAGACAGCTGTCCGCACACTGAGCACATCGAGCCGCCATGGCCTTAGGTCATCATCTCTTCCAAACTTCGGTTTTTAGGCTTCAGAACCTAGACCTTATCTCCAATCACTCCCCAGGGTTTTACGTGATGCAGAAAACAGAACTCCTTACCCATGGCAAGAAACCTTGTGGCTGGTATGTAGTCTAAAGTTCAGTGTAGTTGAAACCAGTGTGGCTCATGAAGCCCCGTCCATGCTCGCGAACCACATAGGTCACAAACACACATTGTGACTCTCAGGCTGAGCCCAGTCCTCAAATAAGGCCTCTCAGTGGCTGGATGAAGAGATAGCATATTGGGCTTCCCATGCCCCTAGTCCCCAATTTTTAACCATATTCGATTTTTGCCTTCAGTCTTCCCCAAGGCTTTGCTTTGGAATTCCTCTTTTGGTGTGACAGCTGAGGAAACAAAACTGCAAGGAGTCCTTCCATGCCACAGATTGAAGAAAAACAATTGTGAATTAGGCCAAATCCTGAGAGAGGAAGATTCATCCATGGCCCATGAGGCATCCCCGACATCCACGGCCATCGCTGATACAAAATCCAGAGACAAAAGCCTGAGCAAGCGCCACAGACTCGCTCTATATTAAAATCCATATGAGTTCTTCTTATGAATTGTACATTGGGCCTGCCATACCCACGTCCCTAAACCAAAGCTGAGTTTGAGTTTGCCCCTGAGGCAACCCCTACGCTGAACAGCCACTGTGAATGCAACACCCAGAGACAAAAGCGAGAGCAACTGCCTCCCACTTGCCCTCCTTTGATATCCAGAGGATCTCCCCTCACGGACTGGAGATCAGGCCTGCCATTACCTTGCCCCGTAGCTGAGCCAAGTTTGCTTTTTCAGACATCTGTCCCCAAAGCCCTGGCAAACACAGCCTCTAGGCTGGGTCCTCTGGAGCCATACCACAGGACCGTGCCTGCTCTCTTCTGGGAAACTTGTCCATTCCTTTGGCCACACACCTCCAGAATATGAGAATCCTCAAGGCCGCCGAGGTCATCACACTACTGGGAGCCTCCCTGGACACACAGGGGCATTCGGACACAAGCTGAGCAGCTACATCCTCGAAGGCATGCACACAGATGTCAACAGAGATAGAAGGTTGAGCCCGACAGGCCCTTAGGCCCTAATCTCAACTCTTGATTTGGTTTCCAGGTGTCACTCCTCAGAGGCTTTGGTTGGAAGAACAGGATATGGGGCTTTCCTGAGGCACTGAACAGAACTCCTCTCGTCCCCCCATGGGAAGCTTCCTTGTTGGAGCCGTGTCAAACACCTCAGGTTGGAGAATCCTGCAGAGTCCCTGAGCCACCTCCACATTCCAAGGTCTCCCAGGCCACCAAGCCACAATACGACTCATCTTCAGGAGAGACCATTTCAACTCTCCCCTCTGGGTAGCGCAGCCAGGAGCCCGCAGATTGAGCCTGCCTTGTCCTGACTAAAGAGTGGGAATATGAGGTGGCGTTCCCAGGCATCCATGCTTAGACACCTTCTCTCGAGTCTTTCCGTATGGGGCCACCTGGAACCATCCAATAGGACTCGACTGTCGTGCAGAAGGAAACCTTGAGGTTTGGAGTAGTTCACAAATCCCATCGTAGGCAAACCTCCCTGGCCTCATGAAGCCCCCACACCCTTCAGGAAGAGGCCATGCTGGACAAAAACTCTAGCCTGAGGTACGTCTCATAGTTGACATGACCTCAGTGCAGGCGATCTCGATTCAGCCTCTGCAGAGTGGGCCTGCCGTGCCCTCGGTCCCAAACCTCAAGCTAGCTTGTGTTTTAAGACTTCCTTCCTCACACCCCTGGCAAACAAGCCCTCCTGACTAGGAACTCCAGAACCACAACCCAGCCCAGTGTCTGCCCAACGGAAGAAAAACGTTTCCCTGTGGGGCACTCAAGAAAACCCAGATGAGGATCAACCTGCTCAGGCCTCGACGGTACCCGAACTGGATAGGCTGCTCTGGGCACTCATGCTCTGTCTGACACAGCCTGAAGCCAGACGTCCAGACAGACAAGGAGACAGCTGGCCGCACACCCAGCACTTCGGACACGCCATGGTCTTATGCCGTCATCTCTTCCTAACCTTGGTTTTCAGATATCTGAACCTAGACATTATATCAATTCTCCACACAGCTGGGTATTGCAAGCACAAAACAGAACTCCTCCTTCCCCATGGCTGTAAAGCTTGCTCTTGGCATGGAGTCACACCTTCAGCGTGGGAGAAACCTTCATGGCCCCTGATGCCACGCCCAACCTTGAGTGCTGCTTGGGCACAAATTCATACTGTGTGACCCTAAGCATGAGCCCCATGTCAAAGAAAGGCCTGTCAGGGCATGGACCAAGAGCCCGCATATGGGGCTTGCCAAGCCCCTATGCACCCAATCCTCACCAGGGTTTGAGTTTTCCAGTCGCCCCGCCCGTACCTGGGGCTCTGCTCTGGAATCCGTTTTTTGGATTGACCCATGAGCCAGAGAACACGACTCCACCCTTCCCACAAAATGACCCCAAACTCTTGGGAGCTGGGACAAATCCCCAGAGAGGGATACTCGTCCACAGTCCCTGAGGCCACCCCTCCAATCCACGGCTATCCCGGACACAACAGCCAGAGACAAAAGCCTGAAGGAACGCCTCCCACTCGCCCTTGTTTCAGAGGCCCAGGAGCTCCCTCTCGGGCTGTCCATCCGGCCTGGCATACCCTAAGCGCCACTCATAAGCTGAGTTTGTGTTTTCAGACTTCTGTGCACACAGCCTGGACCCACACAGCCTCCAGGCTAGGGCCTCTGGAGCCACAGCGAAAGATTGTGCCTGCCCTCTACAAGGAAAGTGTGCCCAATGCATTGACCACAACACTACAGGTTAGGGAAAAGCTCCAAGGCCCCTGAGCCCATTAATAGTTTAGGCCACCCTGGACTAAGAGGGGCTCTCTGACACCAGCGGAGCAACTATCTCCACTTAGACTCTCAGACAGTGTCCCCAGAGACAGAAGGTTGAAATGGACAGGCCCCCAGGCCCTAATCTGACCCTAAGCTTTGGTTTCCATGTGTCCGTTCTCAGAGGACTGCTTTCGTAGACCAGCACACGGGGCTTTTCTTTGGCACCAAACCAAACCTCTCTCGTCTCCACATGGGGAGCTTTCTTACTGGGGATGTTCAAACCCTTCTGGTAGGAGAGTTCTGCAGGGCCACTGAACAACCAGCACATTCCAAAGTCTCCATGGACCCAAACGCACATTATGACGCATCCTCAGGAGAGGCCATTTCAACTGAGCCCCCTGGGTAGCGTGCCCAATAGAAGTAGATCAAACATATCTTGTCGCTAATGGCCAATGGGAATGCGAGGCATGCTGTACAGGGATCCAACCTTCGAACCCTGAACCCTGCTCTCCAGTCCTTCCGTTTGGTATGTCCTGGAGCCATCCAACAGGACTCGAATGTCCCGCAGAAGGAAACCTTGTGGTTTGGGGCAACCTCCAAACTCAGAGTGGGAAAACTTCCTTGGCCTCATGAGGCCCCCGCTTCATGAAGGTGCCATCATGGACACAGAGTCCAGCCTCAGCCAACGTCTGATCCTCAGCCTGACATCAGATTCAGGAGATTTTGTTTCAGCCTCTGCAGAGTGGGCCTGCTCTGCCATTGGCTCCAATCCTCACCCTAGCTTGTGTTTTCAGACTTCCATCCTCACACTCCTGGCCCACAAACCCTCCCTCCTGGGAATTCTGGGGCCACAATGAAGCACTCTGCCTGCCGCCCAGGAGAAAAACTTTGTCTATGGAGCAGCCCAGAAACGCCAAATGAGGATCAAACTGCTTGGCCCTCGGCAACACCCCAATTGCATAGGCTACCTTAAACACTGATGTTCTGTCGCCAATAGCCTGAGCCCAGGCATTCCAACAGACACCGACACAGCTGGCTGCACACCCAGCACATTGGAACCGCCACTGCCTTAGGCCACCATCCATTCCCAACCTGGGTTTTCAGTCATCGGAACCTAGACCTTATCTCCAATCCCTGCACAGGGGGGAACCTGATGCACAAGTCAGAACCCCTCCTTCCCCATGGCAAGAAACCTTGCTGCTGGCAGTGAGTCAAACCTTCATTGTAGGAGAAAACGGCATGGCCCAAGAGGCCACGCCCATGAGTGAGGGCCTCCTTGGGCACAAACACACATTGTGACCCTTAGCGTGAGTACCTTATTCAAGTAACACATCTCAGTGACTGGACCAAAAGCCTGCATATGTGGCTTGCCATGCCCATAGGCACCAGGACTAACTAGATGGTGTGTATAGCTGTTGAGGGAACCCACTGCAGTGCTCTAGAGGCCCTCTCTTGGGGGGGTAATGTGGCAGAAAACAGTACTCTTCCCTTCCCACAGAATGAACCCAAACACTTGGGAGCTTTGACCATCCCCCAAGGGGAAGGCTCTTCCTCGGCCCCTGAAGCAACCCTTACCCTAAACGGCTACTGTGAATGCAACACCCAGAGACAAAAGCCTGAGGGACTGCATCCCACTTGCCCTCCTTTTATATCCAGAGGATCTCCCTCACGGACTGGAGATCAGGCCTGCCATTACCTTGGCCCGTAGCTGAGCCAAGTTTGCTTTTTCAGACATCTGTCCCCAAAGCCCTGGCAAACACAGCCTCTACGCTGGGTCCTCTGGAGCCATAGCACAGGACCGTGCCTGCTCTCTTCTGGGAAACTTGTCCATTCCTTTGGCCACACACATTCAGAATATGAGAATCTTCAAGGCCCCCGAGGTCATCACACTCCTGGGAGCCTCCCTGGACACACAGGGGCATTCGGACACAAGCTGAGCAGCTACATCCTCGAAGGCATGCACACAGATGTCAACAGAGATAGAAGGTTGAGCCGGACAGGCCCTTAGGCCCTAATCTCAACTCTTGCTTTGGTTTCCAGGTGTCACTCCTCAGAGGCTTTGTTTCGAAGAACAGGATATGGGGCTTTCCTGAGGCACTGAACAGAACTCCTCTCGTCTCCACATGGGCAGCTTCCTTGTTGGAGCCGTGTCAAACACCTCAGGTTGGAGAATCCTGCAGAGTCCCTGAGCCACCTCCACATTCCAAGGTCTCCCAGGCCACCAAGCCACAATACGACTCATCTTCAGGAGAGACCATTTCAACTCTCCCCTCTGGGTAACTCACCCAGGTGCCCGCAGATTGAGCCTGCCTTGTCCTGACGAAAGAGTGGGAATATGAGGTGGCGTTCCCAGGCATCCATGCTTAGACACCTGCTCTCGAGTCTTTCCGTATGGGGCCACCTGGAACCATCCAGTAGGACTCGACTGTCGTGCAGAAGGAAACCTTGAGTTGTGGAGTCGTTCACAAATCCCATCGTAGGCAAACCTCCCTGGCCTCATGAAGCCGCCACACCCTTCAGGAAGAGGCCATGCTGGACAAAAACTCTAGCCTGAGGCACGTCTCATAGTTGACATGACCTCAGTGCAGGCGATCTCGATTCAGCCTCTGCAGAGTGGGCCTGCCGTGCCCTCGGTCCCAAACCTCACGCTAGCTTGTGTTTTCAGACTTCCTTCCTCACACTCCTGGCAAACAAGCCCTCCGGACTAGGAACTCCAGAACCACAACCCAGCCCAGTGTCTGCCCAACGGAAGAAAAACGTTTCCCTGTGGGGCACTCCAGAAAACCCAGATGAGGGTCAACCTGCTCAGGCCTCGACGGTACCCGAACTGGATAGGCTGCTCTGGGCACTCATACTCTGTCTGACACAGCCTGAAGCCAGACGTCCAGAGAGACAAGGAGACAGCTGGCCGCACCCCCAGCACTTCGGACACGCCATGGTCTTATGCCGTCATCTCTTCCTAACCTTGGTTTTCAGATATCTGAACCTAGACATTATATCAATTCTCCACACAGCTGGGTATCGCAAGCACAAAACAGAACTCCTCCTTCCCCATGGCTGTAAAGCTTGCTCTTGGCATGGAGTCACACCTTCAGCGTGGGAGAAACCTTCATGGCCCCTGATGCCACGCCCAACCATGAGTGCTGCTTGGGCACAAATTCATACTGTGTGACCCTAAGCATGAGCCCCATGTCAAAGAAAGGCCTGTCAGTGCATGGACCAAGAGCCCGCATATGGGGCTTGCCAAGCCCCTATGCACCCAATCCTCACCAGGGTTTGAGTTTTCCAGTCACCCCGCCCGTACCAGGGTCTCTGCTCTGGAATCCCTTTCTAGGAGAGACCCATGAGCCAGAGAACACGACTCCACCCTTCCCACAAAATGACCCCAAACTCTTGGGAGCTGGGAGAAATGCCCAGAGAGGGATACTCGTCCACAGTCCCTGAGGCCACACCTCCAATCCACGGCTATCCCGGACACAACAGCCAGAGACAAAAGCCTGAAGGAACGCCTCCCACTCGCCCTTGTTTCAGAGGCCCAGGAGCTCCCTCTCGGGCTGTCCATCTGGCCTGGCATACCCTAGGCGCCACTCACAAGCTGAGTTTGTGTTTTCAGACTTCTGTGCACACAGCCTGGACCCACAGAACCTCCAGGCTAGGGCCTCTGGAGCCACAGCGAAAGATTGTGCCTGCCCTCTCAAAGGAAAGTGTGCCCAATGCATTGACCACAACCCTACAGGTTAGGGAAAAGCTCCAAGGCCCCTGAGCCCATTAATAGTTTAGGCCACCCTGGACTAAGAGGGGCTCTCTGACACCAGCGGAGCAACTATCTCCACTTAGACTCTCAGACAGTGTCCCCAGAGACAGAAGGTTGAAATGGACAGGTCCCCAGGCCCTAATCTGACCCTAAGCTTTGGTTTCCATGTGTCCGTCCTCAGAGGACTGCTTTCGTAGACCAGCACACGGGGCTTTTCTTTGGCACCAAACCAAACCTCTCTCGTCTCCACATGGGGAGCTTTCTTACTGGGGATGTTCAAACCCTTCTGGTAGGAGAGTTCCGCAGGGCCACTGAACAACCAGCACATTCCAAGGTCTCCATGGACCCAAACGCACATTATGACGCATCCTCAGGAGAGGCCATTTCAACTGAGCCCCCTGGGTAGCGTGCCCCAGAGGCAGCAGATCAATCATATCTTGTCGCTAATGGCCAATGGAAATGCGAGGCATGCTGTACAGGGATCCATCCTTCGAACCCTGCTCTCCAGTCCTTCCGTATGGTATGTCCTGGAGCCATCCAACAGGACTCGAATGTCCCACAGAAGGAAACATTGTGGTTTGGGGCAACCTCCAAACTCAGCGTGGGAAAACTTCCTTGGCCTCATGAGGCCCCCGCTTCATGAAGGTGCCATCATGGACACAGAGTCCAGCCTCAGCCAACGTCTGATCCTCAGCCTGACATCAGATTCAGGAGATTTTGATTCAGCCTCTGCAGAGTGGGCCTGCTCTGCCATTGGCTCCAATCCTCACCCTAGCTTGTGTTTTCAGACTTCCATCCTCACACTCCTGGCCCACAAACCCTCCCTCCTGGGAATTCTGGGGCCACAATGAAGCACTCTGCCTGCCGCCCAGGAGAAAAACTTTGTCTATGGAGCAGCCCAGAAACGCCAAATGAGGATCAAACTGCTTGGCCCTCGGCAACACCCCAATTGCATAGGCTACCTTAAACACTGATGTTCTGTCGCCAATAGCCTGAGCCCAGACCTTCCAACAGACACCGACACAGCTGGCTGCACACCCAGCACATTGGAACCGCCACTGCCTTAGGCCACCATCCATTCCCAACCTGGGTTTTCAGTCATCGGAACCTAGACCTTATCTCCAATCCCTGCACAGGGGGGAACCTGATGCACAAGTCAGAACCCCTCCTTCCCCATGGCAAGAAACCTTGCTGCTGGCAGTGAGTCAAACCTTCATTGTAGGAGAAAACGGCATGGCCCAAGAGGCCACGCCCATGCGGGAGGGCCTCCTTGGGCACAAACACACATTGTGACCCTTAGCGTGAGTACCTTATTCAAGTAACGCATCTCAGTGACTGGACCAAAAGCCTGCATATGTGGCTTGCCATGCCCATAGGCACCAGGACTAACTAGATGGTGTGTATTCCTGTTGAGGGAACCCACTGCTGTGCTTTAGAGGCCCTCTCCTGGGGGGGGTAATGTGGCAGAAAACAGTACTCTTCCCTTCCCACAGAATGAACACAAACACTTGGGAGCTTTGACCATCCCCCAAGGGGAAGGCTCTTTCTCGGCCCCTGAAGCAACCCTTACCCTGAACGGCCACTGTGAATACAACACCCAGAGACAAAAGCCTGAGAGACTGCCTCCCACTTGCCCTCCTTTGATATCCAGAGGATCTCCCCTCACGGACTGGAGATCAGGCCTGCCATTACTTTGGCCCGTAGCTGAGCCAAGATTGCTTTTTCAGACATCTGTCCCCAAAGCCCTGGCAAACACAGCCTCTCGGTGGGTCCTCTGGAGCCATACCACAGGACCGTTCCTGCTCTGTTCTGGGAAACTTGTCCATTCCTTTGGCCACACACCTCCAGAATATGATAATCCTCAAGGCCCACGAGGACATCACACTACTGGGAGCCTCCCTGGACACACAGGGGCATTCGGACACAAGCTGAGCAGCTACCTCCTCGAAGGCATGCACCCAGATGTCAACAGAGATAGAAGGTTGAGCCCGACAGGCCCTTAGGCCCTAATCTCAACTCTTGCTTTGGTTTCCAGGTGTCACTCCTCAGAGGCTTTGGATCGAAGAACAGGATATTGGGCTTTCTTGAGGCACTGAACAGAACTCCTCTCGTCTCAACATGGGAAGCTTCCTTTTTGGAGCAGTGGAAAACACAGCAGGTTGGAGAATCCTGCAGAGTCCCTGAGCCACCTCCACATTCCAAGGTCCCAGCCCACCAAGCCACAGTACGACTCATCTTCAGGAGAGACCATTTCAACTCTCCCCTCTGGGTAGCTCACCCAGGAGCCCGCAGATTGAGGCTTCCTTGTCCTGACTAAAGAGTGGGAATATGAGGTGGCGTTCCCAGGCATCCATGCTTAGACACCTGCTCTTGAGTCTTTCCGTATGGGGCCACCAGGAACCATCCAATAGGACTCGACTGTCGTGCAGAAGGAAACCTTGAGGTTTGGAGTAGTTCACAAATCCCATCGTATGCAAACCTCCCTGGCCTCATGAAGCCCCCACACCCTTCAGGAAGAAGCCATGCTGGACAAAAACTCTAGCCTGAGGCACGTCTCATAGTTGACATGACCTCAGTGCAGGCGATCTCGATTCAGCCTCTGCAGAGTGGGCCTGACGTGCCCTCGGTCCCAAACCTCACGCTAGCTTGTGTTTTCAGACTTCCTTCCTCACACTCCTGGCAAACAAGCCCTCCGGACTAGGAAATCCAGAACCACAACCCAGCCCAGTGTCTGCCCAACGGAAGAAAAACTTTCCCTGTGAGGCACTCTAGAAAACCCAGATGAGGATCAACCTGCTCAGGCCCTGACGGTACCCGAACTGGATAGGCTGCTCTGCGCACTCATGCTCTGTCTGATACAGTCTGAAGCCAGACGTCCAAGGAGACAAGGAGACAGCTGGCCGCACACCCAGCACTTCGGACACACCATGGTCTTATGCCGTCATCTCTTCCTAACCTTGGTTTTCAGATATGTGAACCTAGACATTATATCAATTCTCCACACAGCTGGGTATCGCAAGCACAAAACAGAACTCCTCCTTCCCCATGGCTATAAAGCTTGCTCTTGGCATGGAGTCACACCTTCAGTGTGGGAGAAACTTTCATGGCCCCTGATGCCACGCCCAACCTTGAGTGCTGCTTGGGCACAAATTCATACTGTGTGACCCTAAGCATGAGCCCCATGTCAAAGAAAGGCCTGTCAGTGCATGGACCAAGAGTCCGCATATGGGGCTTGCCAAGCCCCTATGCACCCAATCCTCACCAGGGTTTGAGTTTTCAAGTCGCCCCGCCCGTACCTGGGTCTCTGCTCTGGAATGCCTTACTTGGAGAGACCTATGAGCCAGAGAACAAGACTCCACCCTTCCCACAAAATGACCCCAAACTCTTGGGAGCTGGGACAAATCCCCAGAGAGGGATACTCGTCCACAGTCCCTGAGGCCACCCCTCCAATCCACGGCTATCCCGGACACAACAGCCAGAGACAAAAGCCTGAAGGAACGCCTCCCACTCGCCCTTGTTTCAGAGGCCCAGGAGCTCCCTCTCAGGCTGTCCATCCGGCCTGGCATACCCTAGGCGCCACTCACAAGCTGAGTTTGTGTTTTCAGACTTCTGTGCACACAGCCTGGACCCACACAACCTCCAGGCTAGGGCCTCTGGAGCCACAGCGAAAGATTGTGCCTGCCCTCTCCAAGGAAAATGTGCCCAATCCATTGACCACAACCCTACAGGTTAGGGAAAAGCTCCAAGGCCCCTGAGCCCATTAATAGTTTAGGCCACCCTGGACTAAGAGGGGCTCTCTGACACCAGCGGAGCAACTATCTCCACTTAGACTCTCAGACAGTGTCCCCAGAGACAGAAGGTTGAAATGGACAGGCCCCCAGGCCCTAATCTGACCCTAAGCTTTGGTTTCCATGTGTCCGTCCTCAGAGGACTGCTTTCGTAGACCAGCACACGGGGCTTTTCTTTGGCACCAAACCAAACCTCTCTCGTCTCCACATGGGGAGCTTTCTTACTGGGGATGTTCAAACCCTTCTGGTAGGAGAGTTCCGCAGGGCCACTGAACAACCAGCACATTCCAAGGGCTCCATGGACCCAAACGCACATTATGACGCATCCTCAGGAGAGGCCATTTCAACTGAGCCCCCTGGGTAGCGTGCCCCATAGAAGTAGATCAAACATATCTTGTCGCTAATGGCCAATGGGAATGCGAGGCATGGTGTACAGGGATCCATCCTTCGAACCCTGAACCCTGCTCTCCAGTCCTTCCGTATGGTATGTCCTGGAGCCATCCAACAGGACTCGAATGTCCCGCAGAAGGAAACCTTGTGGTTTGGGGCAACCTCCAAACTCAGCGTGGGAAAACTTCCTTGGCCTCATGAGGCCCCCGCTTCATGAAGGTGCCATCATGGACACAGAGTCCAGCCTCAGCCAACGTCTGATCCTCGTCCTGATATCAGATTCAGGAGATTTTGATTCAGCCTCTGCAGAGTGGGCCTGCTCTGCCATTGGCTCCAATCCTCACCCTAGCTTGTGTTTTCAGACTTCCATCCTCACACTCCTGGCCCACAAACCCTCCCTCCTGGGAATTCTGGGGCCACAATGAAGCACTCTGCCTGCAGCCCAGGAGAAAAACTTTGTCTATGGAGCAGCCCAGAAACGCCAAATGAGGATCAAACTGCTTGGCCCTCGGCAACACCCCAATTGCATAGGCTACCTTAAACACTGATGTTCTGTCGCCAATAGCCTGAGCCCAGACCTTCCAACAGACACCGACACAGCTGGCTGCACACCCAGCACATTGGAACCGCCACTGCCTTAGGCCACCATCCATTCCCAACCTGGGTTTTCAGTCATCGGAACCTAGACCTTATCTCCAATCCCTGCACAGGGGGGAACCTGATGCACAAGTCAGAACCCCTCCTTCCCCATGGCAAGAAACCTTGCTGCTGGCAGTGAGTCAAACCTTCATTGTAGGAGAAAACGGCATGGCCCAAGAGGCCACGCCCATGCGTGAGGGCCTCCTTGGGCACAAACACACATTGTGACCCTTAGCGTGAGTACCTTATTCAAGTAACGCATCTCAGTGACTGAACCAAAAGCCCGCATATGTGGCTTGCCATGCCCATAGGCACCAGGACTAAATAGATGGTGTGTATTCCTGTTGAGGGAACCCACAGCTGTGCTCTAGAGGCCCTCTCCTGGGGGGGTAATGTGGCAGAAAACAGTATTCTTCCCTTCCCACAGAATGAACACAAACACTTGGGAGCTTGGACCATCCCCCAAGGGGAAGGCTCTTCCTCGGCCCCTGAAGCAACCCTTACCCTGAACGGTCACTGTGAATGCAACACCCAGAGACAAAAGCCTGAGAGACTGCCTCCCACTTGCCCTTCTTTGATATCCAGAGGATCTCCCCTCACGGACTGGAGATCAGGCCTGCCATTACCTTGGCCCGTAGCTGAGCCAAGTTTGCTTTTTCAGACATCTGTCCCCACAGCCCTGTAAACACAGCCTCTAGGCTGGGTCCTCTGGAGCCATACCAAAGGACCGTGCCTGCTCTCTTCTGGGAAACTTGTCCATTCCTTTGGCCACACACCTCCAGCATATGAGAATCCTCAAGGCCCCCGAGGTCATCACACTACTGGGAGCCTCCCTGGACACACAGGGGCATTCGGACACAAGCTGAGCAGCTACCTCCTCGAAGGCATGCACACAGATGTCAACAGAGATAGAAGGTTGAGCCCGACAGGCCCTTAGGCCCTAATCTCAACTCTTGCTTTGGTTTCCAGGTGTTACTCCTCAGAGGCTTTGGTTCGAAGAACAGGATATGGGGCTTTCCTGAGGCACTGAACAGAACTCCTCTCGTCTCCTCATGGGAAGCTTCCTTGTTGGAACCGTGTCAAACACCTCAGGTTGGAGAATCCTGCAGAGTCCTTGAGCCACCTCCACATTCCAAGGTCTCCCAGGCCACCAAGCCACAGTACAACTCATCTTCAGAAGAGACCATTTCAACTCTCCCCTCTGGGTAGCTCACTCAGGAGCCTGCAGATTGAGCCTGCCTTGTCCTGACTAAAGAGTGGGAATATGAGGTGGCGTTCCCAGGCATCCATGCTTAGACACCTGCTCTCGAGTCTTTCCGTATGGGGCCACCTGGAACCATCCAATAGGACTCGACTGTCGTGCAGAAGGAAACCTTGAGGTTTGGAGTAGTTCACAAATCCCATCGTACGCAAACCTCCCTGGCCTCATGAAGCCCCCACACCCTTCAGGAAGAAGCCATGCTGGACAAAACTCTAGCCTGAGGCACGTCTCATAGTTGACATGACCTCAGTGCAGGCGATCTCGATTCAGCCTCTGCAGAGTGGGCCTGCCGTGCCCTCGGTCCCAAACCTCACGCTAGCTTGTGTTTTCAGACTTCCTTCCTCACATGCCCTGGCAAACAAGCCCTCCGGACTAGGAACTCCAGAACCACAACCCAGCCCAGTGTCTGCCCAACGGAAGAAAAACGTTTCCATGTGGGGCACTCCAGAAAACCCAGAGGAGAATCAACCGGCTCAGGCCTCGACGGTACCCGAACTGGATAGGCTGCTCTGGGCACTCATGCTCTGTCTGACACAGCCTGAAGCCAGACGTCCAGAGAGACAAGGAGACAGCTGGCCGCACACCCAGCACTTCAGACACGCCATGGTCTTATGCCGTCATCTCTTCCTAACCTTACTTTTTAGATATCTGAACCTAGACATTATATCAATTCTCCACACAGCTGGGTATCGCAAGCACAAAACAGAACTCCTCCTTCCCCATGGCTGTAAAGCTTGCTCTTGGTATGGAGTCACACCTTCAGCGTGGGAGAAACCTTCATGGCCCCTGATGCCACGCCCAACCTTGAGTGCTGCTTGGGCACAAATTCATACTGTGTGACCCTAAGCATGAGCCCCATGTCAAAGAAAGGCCTGTCAGGGCATGGACCAAGAGTCCGCATATGGGGCTTGCCAAGCCCCTATGCACCCAATCCTCACCAGGGTTTGAGTTTTCAAGTCGCCCCGAACGTACCTGGGTCTCCTCTCTGGAATGCCTTACTTGGAGAGACCTATGAGCCAGAGAACACGACTCCACCCTTCCCACAAAATGACCCCAAACTCTTGGGAGCTGGGACAAATCCCCAGAGAGGGATACTCGTCCACAGTCCCTGAGGCCACCCCTCCAATCCGCGGCTATCCCGGACACAACAGCCAGAGACAAAAGCCTGAAGGAACGCCTCCCACTCGCCCTTGTTTCAGAGGCCCAGGAGCTCCCTCTCGGGCTGTCCATCCGGCCTGGCATACCCTAGGCGCCACTCATAAGCTGAGTTTGTGTTTTCAGACTTCTGTGCACACAGCCTGGACCCACACAACCTCCAGGCTAGGGCCTCTGGAGCCACAGCGAAAGATTGTGCCTGCCCTCTCCAAGGAAAGTGTGCCCAATCCATTGACCACAACCCGAGAGGTTAGGGAAAAGCTCCAAGGCCCCTGAGCCCATTAATAACTTAGGCCACCCTGGACTAAGAGGGGCTCTCTGACACCAGCGGAGCAACTATCTCCACTTAGACTCTCAGACAGTGTCCCCAGAGACAGAAGGTTGAAATGGACAGGCCCCCAGGCCCTAATCTGACCCTAAGCTTTGGTTTCCATGTGTCCGTCCTCAGAGGACTGCTTTCGTAGACCAGCACACGGGGCTTTTCTTTGGCACCAAACCAAACCTCTCTCGTCTCCACATGGGGAGCTTTCTTACTGGGGATGTTCAAACCCTTCTGGTAGGAGAGTTCCGCAGGGCCACTGAACAACCAGCACATTCCAAGGTCTCCATGGACCCAAACGCACATTATGATGCATCCTCAGGAGAGGCCATTTCAACTGAGCCCCCTGGGTAGCGTGCCCCATAGAAGTAGATCAAACATATCTTGTCGCTAATGGCCAATGGGAATGCGAGGCATGCTGTACAGGGATCCATCCTTCGAACCCTGAACCCTGCTCTCCAGTCCTTCCTTATGGTATGTCCTGGAGCCATCCAACAGGACTCGAATGTCCCGCAGAAGGAAACCTTGTGGTTTGGGGCAACCTCCAAACTCAGCGTGGGAAAACTTCCTTGGCCTCATGAGGCCCCCGCTTCATGAAGGTGCCATCATGGACACAGAGTCCAGCCTCAGCCAACGTCTGATCCTCAGCCTGACATCAGATTCAGGAGATTTTGATTCAGCCTCTGCAGAGTGGGCCTGCTCTGCCATTGGCTCCAATCCTCACCATAGCTTGTGTTTTCAGACTTCCATCCTCACACTCCTGGCCCACAAACCCTCCCTCCTGGGAATTCTGGGGCCACAATGAAGCACTCTGCCTGCCGCCCAGGAGAAAAACTTTGTCTATGGAGCAGCCCAGAAACGCCAAATGAGGATCAAACTGCTTGGCCCTCGGCAACACCCCAATTGCATAGGCTACCTTAAACCTGATGTTCTGTCGCCAATAGCCTGAGCCCAGACCTTCCAACAGACACCGACACAGCTGGCTGCAGACCCAGCACATTGGAACCGCCACTGCCTTAGGCCACCATCCATTCCCAACCTGGGTTTTCAGTCATCGGAACCTAGACCTTATCTCCAATCCCTGCACAGGGGGGAACCTGATGCACAAGTCAGAACCCCTCCTTCCCCATGGCAAGAAACCTTGCTGCTGGCAGTGAGTCAAACCTTCAGTGTAGGAGAAAACGGCATGGCCCATGAGGCCTCGCCCATGCGTGAGGGCCTCCTTGGGCACAAACACACATTGTGACCCTTAGCGTGAGTACCTTATTCAAGTAACGCATCTCAGTGACTGGACCAAAAGCCCGCATATGTGGCTTGCCATGTCCATAGGCACCAGGACTAACTAGATGGTGTGTATTCCTGTTGAGGGAACCCACAGCTGTGCTCTAGAGGCCCTCTCCTGGGGGGGTAATGTGGCAGAAAACAGTATTCTTCCCTTCCCACAGAATGAACCCAAACACTTGGGAGCTTGGACCATCCCCCAAGGAGAAGGCTCTTCCTCGGCCCCTGAAGCAACCCTTAACCTGAATGGCCACTGTGAATGCAACACCCAGAGACAAAAGCCTGAGAGACTGCCTCCCACTTGCCCTCCTTTGATATCCAAAGGATCTCCCCTCACGGACTGTAGATAAGGCCTGCCAACCTTGGCCCGTAGCTGAGCCAAGTTTGCTTTTTCAGACATCTGTCCCCAAAGTCCTGGCAAACACAGCCTCTAGGCTGGGTCCTCTGGAGCCATACCACAGGACCGTGCCTGCTCTCTTCTGGGAAACTTGTCCATTCCTCCAAATATGAGAATCCTCAAGGCCGCCGAGGTCATCACACTACTGGGAGCCTCCCTGGACACACAGGGGCATTCGGACACAAGCTGAGCAGCTACCTCCTCGAAGGCATGCACACAGATGTCAACAGAGATAGAAGGTTGAGCCCGACAGGCCCTTAGGCCCTAATCTCAACTCTTGCTTTGGTTTCCAGGTGTCACTCCTCAGAGGCTTTGGTTCGAAGAACAGGATATGGGGCTTTCCTGAGGCACTGAACAGAACTCCTCTCGTCTCCACATGGGAAGCTTCCTTGTTGGAGCCGTGTCAAACACCTCAAGTTGGAGAATCCTGCAGAGTCCCTGAGCCACCTCTACATTCCAAGGTCTCCCAGGCCACCAAGCCACAGTACGACTCATCTTCAGGAGAGACCATTTCAACTCTCCCCTCTGGGTAGCTCACCCAGGAGCCCGCAGATTGAGCCTGCCTTGTCCTGACTAAAGAGTGGGAATATGAGGTGGCGTTCCCAGGCATCCATGCTTAGACACCTGCTCTCGAGTCTTTCCGTATGGGGCCACCTGGAACCATCCAATAGGACTCGACTGTCGTGCAGAAGGAAACCTTGAGGTTTGGAGTAGTTCACAAATCCCATCGTAGGCAAACCTCCCTGGCCTCATGAAGCCGCCACACCCTTCAGGAAGAGGCCATGCTGGACAAAAACTCTAGCCTGAGGCACGTCTCATAGTTGACATGACCTCAGTGCAGGCAATCTCGATTCAGACTCTGCAGAGTGGGCCTGCCGTGCCCTCGGTCCCAAACCTCACGCTAGCTTGTGTTTTCAGACTTCCTTCCTCACACTCCTGGCAAACAAGCCCTCCGGACTAGGAACTCCAGAACCACAACCCAGCCCAGTGTCTGCCCAACGGAATAAAAACGTTTCCCTGTGGGGCACTCCAGAAAACCCAGATGAGGATCAACCTGCTCAGGCCTCGACGGAACCCGAACTGGATAGGCTGCTCTAGGCACTCCTGCTCTGTCTGACACAGTCTGAAGCCAGACGTCCAGAGAGACAAGGAGACACCTGGCCGCACACCCAGCACTTCGGACACGCCATGGTCTTATGCCGTCATCTCTTCCTAACCTTGGTTTTCAGATATCTGAACCTAGACATTATATCAATTCTCCACACAGCTGGGTATCGCAAGCACAAAACAGAACTCCTCCTTCCCCATGGCTGTAAAGCTTGCTCTTGGCATGGAGTCACACCTTCAGCGTGGGAGAAACCTTCATGGCCCCTGATGCCACGCCCAACCTTGAGTGCTGCTTGGGCACAAATTCATACTGTGTGACCCTAAGCATGAGCCCCATGTCAAAGAAAGGCCTGTCAGGGCATGGACCAAGAGCCCGCATATGGGGCTTGCCAAGCCCGTATGCACCCAATCCTCTCCAGGGTTTGAGTTTTCCAGTCGCCCCGCCCATACCTGGGGCTCTGCTCTGGAATCCCTTTCTTGGAGAGACCCATGAGCCAGAGAACACGACTCCACCCTTCCCACAAAATGACCCAAAACTCTTGGGAGGTGGGACAAATCCCCAGAGAGGGATACTCGTCCACAGTCCCTGAGGCCACCCCTCCAATCCACGGCTATCCCGGACACAACAGCCAGAGACAAAAGCCTGAAGGAACGCCTCCCACTCGCCCTTGTTTCAGAGGCCCAGGAGCTCCCTCTCGGGCTGTCCATCCGGCCTGGCATACCCTAGGCGCCACTCATAAGCTAGTTTGTGTTTTCAGAATTCTGTGCACACAGCCTGGACCCACACTACCTCCAGGCTAGGGCCTCTGGAGCCACAGCGAAAGATTGTGCCTGCCCTCTCCAAGGAAAGTGTGCCCAATCCATTGACCACAACCCTACAGGTTAGGGAAAAGCTCCAAGGACCCTGAGCCCATTAATAGTTTAGGCCACCCTGGACTAAGAGGGGCTCTCTGACACCAGCGGAGCAAGTATCTCCACTTAGACTCTCAGACAGTGTCCCCAGAGACAGAAGGTTGAAATGGACAGGCCCCCAGGCCCTAATCTGACCCTAAGCTTTGGTTTCCATGTGTCCGTCCTCAGAAGAATGCTTTCGTAGACCAGCACACGGGGCTTTTCTTTGGCACCAAACCAAACCTCTCTCGTCTCCACATGGGGAGCTTTCTTACTGGGGATGTATCAAACCCTTCTGGTAGGAGAGTTCCGCAGGGCCACTGAACAACCAGCACATTCCAAGGTCTCCATGGACCCAAACGCACATTATGACGCATCCTCAGGAGAGGCCATTTCAACTGAGCCCCCTGGGTAGCGTGCCCCAGAGGCAGCAGATCAAACATATCTTGTCGCTAATGGCCAATGGGAATGCGAGGCATGCTGTACAGGGATCCATCCTTCGAACCCTGCTCTCCCGTCCTTCCTTATGGTATGTCCTGGAGCCATCCAACAGGACTCGAATGTCCCGCAGAAGGAAACCGTGTGGTTTGGGGCAACCTCCAAACTCAGCGTGGGAAAACTTTCTTGGCCTCATGAGGCCCCCGCTTCATGAAGGTGCCATCATGGACACAGAGTCCAGCCTCAGCCAACGTCTGATCCTCAGCCTGACATCAGATTCAGGAGATTTTGATTCAGCCTCTGCAGAGTGTGCCTGCTCTGCCATTGGCTACAATCCTCACCCTAGCTTGTGTTTTCAGACTTCCATCCTCACACTCCTGGCCCACAAACCCTCCCTCCTGGGAATTCTGGGGCCACAATGAAGCACTCTGCCTGCCGCCCAGGAGAAAAACTTTGTCTATGGAGCAGACCAGTACGCCAAATGAGGATCAAACTGCTTGGCCCTCGGCAACACCCCAATTGCATAGGCTACCTTAAACACTGATGTTCTGTCGCCAATAGCCTGAGCCCAGACCTTCCAACAGACACCGACACAGCTGGCTGCACACCCAGCACATTGGAACCGCCACTGCCTTAGGCCACCATCCATTCCCAACCTGGGTTTTCAGTCATCGGAACCTAGACCTTATCTCCAATCCCTGCACAGGGGGGAACCTGATGCACAAGTCAGAACCCCTCATCCCCATGGCAAGAAACCTTGCTGCTGGCAGTGAGTCAAACCTTCAGTGTAGGAGAAAACGGCATGGCCCATGAGGCCACGCCCATGCGGGAGGGCCTCCTTGGGCACAAACACACATTGTGACCCTTAGCGTGAGTACCTTATTCAAGTAACACATCTCAGTGACTGGACCAAAAGCCTGCATATGTGGCTTGCCATGCCCATAGGAACCAGGACTAACTAGATGGTGTGTATTCCTGTTGAGGGAACCCACTGCTGTGCTCTACAGGCCCTCTCCTGGGGGGGGTAATGTAGCAGAAAACAGTACTCTTCCCTTCCCACAGAATGAACCCAAACACTTGGGAGCTTTGACCATCCCCCAAGGGGAAGGCTCTTCCTCGGCCCCTGAAGCAACCCTTACCCTGAACGGCCACTGTGAATACAACACCCAGAGACAAAAGCCTGAGAGACTGCCTCCCACTTGCCCTCCTTTGATATCCAGAGGATCTCCCCTCACGGACTGGAGATCAGGCCTGCCATTACTTTGGCCCGTAGCTGAGCCAAGATTGCTTTTTCAGATATCTGTCCCCAAAGCCCTGGCAAACACAGCCTCTAGGTGGGTCCTCTGGAGCCATACCACAGGACCGTGCCTGCTCTGTTCTGGGAAACTTGTCCATTCCTTTGGCCACACACCTCCAGAATATGATAATCCTCAAGGCCCACGAGGTCATCACACTACTGGTAGCCTCCCTGGACACACAGGGGCATTCGGACACAAGCTGAGCAGCTACCTCCTCGAAGGCATGCACCCAGATGTCAACAGAGGTAGAAGGTTGAGCCCGACAGGCCCTTAGGCCCTAATCTCAACTCTTGCTTTGGTTTCCAGGTGTCACTCCTCAGAGGCTTTGGATCGAAGAACAGGATATTGGGCTTTCTTGAGGCACTGAACAGAACTCCTCTCGTCTCAACATGGGAAGCTTCCTTTTTGGAGCAGTGTCAAACACCTCAGGTTGGAGAATCCTGCAGAGTCCCTGAACCAACTCCACATTCCAAGGTCTCCCAGGCCACCAAGCCACAGTACGACTCATCTTCAGGAGAGACCATTTCAACTCTCCCCTCTGGGTAGCTCACCCAGGAGCCCGCAGATTGAGCCTGCCTTGTCCTGACTAAAGAGTGGGAATATGAGGTGGAGTTCCCAGGCATCCATGCTTAGACACCTGCTCTTGAGTCTTTCCGTATGGGGCCACCTGGAACCATCCAATAGGACTCGACTGTCGTGCAGAAGGAAACCTTGAGGTTTGGAGTAGTTCACAAATCCAATTGTATGCAAACCTCCCTGGCCTCATGAAGCCCCCACACCCTTCAGGAAGAAGCCATGCTGGACAAAAACTCTAGCCTGAGGCACGTCTCATAGTTGACATGACCTCAGTGCAGGCGATCTCGATTCAGCCTCTGCAGAGTGGGCCTGCCGTGCCCTCGGTCCCAAACCTCACGCTAGCTTGTGTTTTCAGACTTCCTTCCTCACACTCCTGGCAAACAAGCCCTCCGGACTAGGAAATCCAGAACCACAACCCAGCCCAGTGTCTGCCCAACGGAAGAAAAACTTTCCCTGTGAGGCACTCCAGAAAACCCAGATGAGGATCAACCTGCTCAGGCCTCGACGGTACCCGAACTGCATAGGCTGCTCTAGGCACTCATGCTCTGTCTGACACAGTCTGAAGCCAGACGTCCAAGGAGACAAGGAGACAGCTGGCCGCACACCCAGCACTTCGGACACACCATGGTCTTATGCCGTCATCTCTTCCTAACCTTGGTTTTCAGATATCTGAACCTAGACATTATATCAATTCTCCACACAGCTGGGTATCGCAAGCACAAAACAGAACTCCTCCTTCCCCATGGCTGTAAAGCTTGCTCTTGGCATGGAGTCACACCTTCAGCGTGGGAGAAACTTTCATGGCCCCTGATGCCACGCCCAACCTTGAGTGCTGCTTGGGCACAAATTCATACTGTGTGACCCTAAGCATGAGCCCCATGTCAAAGAAAGGCCTGTCAGGGCATGGACCAAGAGCCCGCATATGGGGCTTGCCAAGCCCCTATGCACCCAATCCTCACCAGGGTTTGAGTTTTCAAGTCGCCCCGCCCGTACCTGGGTCTCTGCTCTGGAATGCCTTACTTGGAGAGACCTATGAGCCAGAGAACACGACTCCACCCTTCCCACAAAATGACCCCAAACTCTTGGGAGCTGGGACAAATCCCCAGAAAGGGATACTCGTCCACAGTCCCTGAGGCCACCCCTCCAATCCACGGCTATCCCGGACACAACAGCCAGAGACAAAAGCCTGAAGGAACGCCTCCCACTCGCCCTTGTTTCAGAGGCCCAGGAGCTCCCTCTCCGGCTGTCCATCCGGCCTGGCATGCCCTAGGCGCCACTCACAAGCTGAGTTTGTGTTTTCAGACTTCTGTGCACACAGCCTGGACCCACACAACCTCCAGGCTAGGGCCTCTGGAGCCACAGCGAAAGATTGTGCCTGCCTCTCCAAGAAAATGTGCCCAATCCATTGACCACAACCCTACAGGTTAGGGAAAAGCTCCAAGGCCCCTGAGGCCATTAATAGTTTAGGCCACCCTGGACTAAGAGGGGCTCTCTGACACCAGCGGAGCAACTATCTCCACTTAGACTCTCAGACAGTGTCCCCAGAGACAGAAGGTTGAAATGGACAGGCCCCCAGGCCCTAATCTGACCCTAAGCTTTGGTTTCCATGTGTCCGTCCTCAGAGGACTGCTTTCGTAGACCAGCACACGGGGCTTTTCTTTGGCACCAAACCAAACCTCTCTCGTCTCCACATGGGGAGCTTTCTTACTGGGGATGTTCAAACCCTTCTGGTAGGAGAGTTCCGCAGGGCCACTGAACAACCAGCACATTCCAAGGGCTCCATGGACCCAAACGCACATTATGACGCATCCTCAGGAGAGGCCATTTCAACTGAGCCCCCTGGGTAGCGTGCCCCAGAGGCAGCAGATCAAACATATCTTGTCGCTAATGGCCAATGGGAATGCGAGGCATGCTGTACAGGGATCCATCCTTCGACCACTGCTCTCCAGTCCTTCCTTATGGTATGTCCTGGAGCCATCCAACAGGACTCGAATGTCCCGCAGAAGGAAACCTTGTGGTTTGGGGCAACCTCCAAACTCAGCGTGGGAAAACTTCCTTGGCCTCATGAGACCCCCGCTTCATGAAGGTGCCATCATGGTCACAGAATCCAGCCTCAGCCAACGTCTGATCCTCAGCCTGACATCAGATTCAGGAGATTTTGATTCAGCCTCTGCAGAGGGGGCCTGCTCTGCCATTGGCTCCAATCCTCACCCTAGCTTGTGTTTTCAGACTTCCATCCTCAAACTCCTGGCCCACAAACCCTCCCTCCTGGGAATTCTGGGGCCACAATGAAGCACTCTGCCTGCCGCCCAGGAGAAAAACTTTGTCTATGGAGCAGCCCAGAAACGCCAAATGAGGATCAAACTGCTTGGCCCTCGGCAACACCCCAATTGCATAGGCTACCTTAAACACTGATGTTCTGTCGCCAATAGCCTGAGCCCAGACCTTCCAACAGACACCGACACAGCTGGCTGCACACCCAGCACATTGGAACCGCCACTGCCTTAGGCCACCATCCATTCCCAACCTGGGTTTTCAGTCATCGGAACCTAGACCTTATCTCCAATCCCTGCACAGGGGGGAACCTGATGCACAAGTCAGAACCCCTCCTTCCCCATGGCAAGAAACCTTGCTGCTGGCAGTGAGTCAAACCTTCAGTGTAGGAGAAATCGGCATGGCCCATGAGGCCACGCCCATGCGTGAGGGCCTCCTTGGGCACAAACACACATTGTGACCCTTAGTGTGAGTACCTTATTCAAGTAAAGCATCTCAGTGACTGGACCAAAAGCCCGCATATGTGGCTTGCCATGCCCATAGGCACCAGGACTAACTAGATGGTGTGTATTCCTGTTGAGGGAACCCACAGCTGTGCTCTACAGGCCCTCTCCTGGGGGGGTAATGTGGCAGAAAACAGTACTCTTCCCTTCCCACAGAATGAACCCAAACACTTGGGAGCTTTGACCATCCCCCAAGGGGAAGGCTCTTCCTCGGCCCCTGAAGCAACCCTTACCCTGAACGGCCACTGTGAATGCAACACCCAGAGACAAAAGCCTGAGAGACTGCCTCCCACTTGCCCTCCTTTGATATCCAGAGGATCTCCCCTCACGGACTGGAGATCAGGCCTGCCATTACCTTGGCCTGTAGCTGAGCCAAGTTTGCTTTTTCAGACATCTGTCCCCAAAGCCCTGGCAAACACAGCCTCTAGGCTGGGTCCTCTGGAGCCATGCCACAGGACCGTGCCTGCTCTCTTCTGGGAAACTTGTCCATTCCTCCAGAATATTAGAATCCTCAAGGCCGCCGAGGTCATCACACTACTGGGAGCCTCCCTGGACACACAGGGGCATTCGGACACAAGCTGAGCAGCTACCTCCTCGAAGGCATGCACACAGATGTCAACAGAGATAGAAGGTTGAGCACGACAGGCCCTTAGGCCCTAATCTCAACTCTTGCTTTGGTTTCCAGGTGTCACTCCTCAGAGGCTTTGGTTCGAAGAACAGGATATGGGGCTTTCCTGAAGCACTGAACAGAACTCCTCTCGTCTCCACATGGGAAGCTTCCTTGTTGGAGCCGTGTCAAACACCTCAGGTTGGAGAATCCTGCAGAGTCCCTGAGCCACCTCTACATTCCAAGGTCTCCCAGGCCACCAAGCCACAGTACGACTCATCTTCAGGAGAGACCATTTCAACTCTCCCCTCTGGGTAGCTCACCCAGGAGCCCACAGATTGAGCCTGCCTTGTCCTGACTAAAGAGTGGGAATATGAGGTGGCGTTCCCAGGCATCCATGCTTAGACACCTGCTCTCGAGTCTTTCCGTATGGGGCCACCTGGAACCATCCAATAGGACTCGACTGTCGTGCAGAAGGAAACCTTGAGGTTTGGAGTAGTTCACAAATCCCATCGTAGGCAAACCTCCCTGGCCTCATGAAGCCCCCACACCCTTCAGGAAGAGGCCATGCTGGACAAAAACTCTAGCCTGAGGCACGTCTCATAGTTGACATGACCTCAGTGCAGGCGATCTCGATTCAGCCTCTGCAGAGTGGGCCTGCCGTGCCCTCGGTCCCAAACCTCACGCTAGCTTGTGTTTTCAGACTTCCTTCCTCACACTCCTGGCAAACAAGCCCTCCGGACTAGGAACTCCAGAACCACAACCCAGCCCAGTGTCTGCCCAACGGAAGAAAAACGTTTCCCTGTGGGGCACTCCAGAAAACCCAGATGAGGATCAACCTGCTCAGGCCTCGATGGTACCCGAACTGGATAGGCTGCTCTAGGCACTCCTGCTCTGTCTGACACAGTCTGAAGCCAGACGTCCAGAGAGACAAGGAGACAGCTGGCCGCACACCCAGCACTTCGGACACGCCATGGTCTTATGCCGTCATCTCTTCCTAACCTTGGTTTTCAGATATCTGAACCTAGACATTATATCAATTCTCCACACAGCTGGGTATCGCAAGCACAAAACAGAACTCCTCCTTCCCCATGGCTGTAAAGCTTGCTCTTGGCATGGAGTCACACCTTCAGCGTGGGAGAAACCTTCATGGCCCCTGATGCCACGCCCAACCTTGAGTGCTGCTTGGGTACAAATTCATACTGTGTGACCCTAAGCATGAGCCCCATGTCAAAGAAAGGCCTGTCAGGGCAAGGACCAAGAGCACGCATATGGGGCTTGCCAAGCTCCTATGCACCCAATCCTCACCAGTGTTTGAGTTTTCCAGTCGCCCCGCCCGTACCTGGGGCTCTGCTCTGAATCCCTTGCTTGGAGAGACCCATGAGCCAGAGAACACGACTCCACCCTTCCCACAAAATGACCCCAAACTCTTGGGAGCTGGGACAAATCCCCAGAGAGGGATACTCGTCCACAGTCCCTGAGGCCACCCCTCCAATCCACGGCTATCCCGGACACAACAGCCAGAGACAAAAGCCTGAAGGAACGCCTCCCACTCGCCCTTGTTTCAGAGGCCCAGGAGCTCCCTCTCCGGCTGTCCATCCGGCCTGGCATACCCTAGGCGCCACTCATAAGCTGAGTTTGTGTTTTCAGACTTCTGTGCACACAGCCTGGACCCACACAACCTCCAGGCTAGGGCCTCTGGAGCCACAGCGAAAGATTGTGCCTGCCCTCTCCAAGGAAAGTGTGCCCAATCCATTGACCACAACCCGAGAGGTTAGGGAAAAGCTCCAAGGCCCCTGAGCCCATTAATAACTTAGGCCACCCTGGACTAAGAGGGGCTCTCTGACACCAGCGGAGCAACTATCTCCACTTAGACTCTCAGACAGTGTCCCCAGAGACAGAAGGTTGAAATGGACAGGCCCCCAGGCCCTAATCTGACCCTAAGCTTTGGTTTCCATGTGTCCGTCCTCAGAGGACTGCTTTCGTAGACCAGCACACGGGGCTTTTCTTTGGCACCAAACCAAACCTCTCTCGTCTCCACATGGGGAGCTTTCTTACTGGGGATGTTCAAACCCTTCTGGTAGGAGAGTTCCGCAGGGCCACTGAACAACCAGCACATTCCAAGGTCTCCATGGACCCAAACGCACATTATGATGCATCCTCAGGAGAGGCCATTTCAACTGAGCCCCCTGGGTAGCGTGCCCCATAGAAGTAGATCAAACATATCTTGTCGCTAATGGCCAATGGGAATGCGAGGCATGCTGTACAGGGATCCATCCTTCGAACCCTGAACCCTGCTCTCCAGTCCTTCCTTATGGTATGTCCTGGAGCCATCCAACAGGACTCGAATGTCCCGCAGAAGGAAACCTTGTGGTTTGGGGCAACCTCCAAACTCAGCGTGGGAAAACTTCCTTGGCCTCATGAGGCCCCCGCTTCATGAAGGTGCCATCATGGACACAGAGTCCAGCCTCAGCCAACGTCTGATCCTCAGCCTGACATCAGATTCAGGAGATTTTGATTCAGCCTCTGCAGAGTGGGCCTGCTCTGCCATTGGCTCCAATCCTCACCATAGCTTGTGTTTTCAGACTTCCATCCTCACACTCCTGGCCCACAAACCCTCCCTCCTGGGAATTCTGGGGCCACAATGAAGCACTCTGCCTGCCGCCCAGGAGAAAAACTTTGTCTATGGAGCAGCCCAGAAACGCCAAATGAGGATCAAACTGCTTGGCCCTCGGCAACACCCCAATTGCATAGGCTACCTTAAACCTGATGTTCTGTCGCCAATAGCCTGAGCCCAGACCTTCCAACAGACACCGACACAGCTGGCTGCAGACCCAGCACATTGGAACCGCCACTGCCTTAGGCCACCATCCATTCCCAACCTGGGTTTTCAGTCATCGGAACCTAGACCTTATCTCCAATCCCTGCACAGGGGGGAACCTGATGCACAAGTCAGAACCCCTCCTTCCCCATGGCAAGAAACCTTGCTGCTGGCAGTGAGTCAAACCTTCAGTGTAGGAGAAAACGGCATGGCCCATGAGGCCTCGCCCATGCGTGAGGGCCTCCTTGGGCACAAACACACATTGTGACCCTTAGCGTGAGTACCTTATTCAAGTAACGCATCTCAGTGACTGGACCAAAAGCCCGCATATGTGGCTTGCCATGTCCATAGGCACCAGGACTAACTAGATGGTGTGTATTCCTGTTGAGGGAACCCACAGCTGTGCTCTAGAGGCCCTCTCCTGGGGGGGTAATGTGGCAGAAAACAGTATTCTTCCCTTCCCACAGAATGAACCCAAACACTTGGGAGCTTGGACCATCCCCCAAGGAGAAGGCTCTTCCTCGGCCCCTGAAGCAACCCTTAACCTGAATGGCCACTGTGAATGCAACACCCAGAGACAAAAGCCTGAGAGACTGCCTCCCACTTGCCCTCCTTTGATATCCAAAGGATCTCCCCTCACGGACTGTAGATAAGGCCTGCCAACCTTGGCCCGTAGCTGAGCCAAGTTTGCTTTTTCAGACATCTGTCCCCAAAGTCCTGGCAAACACAGCCTCTAGGCTGGGTCCTCTGGAGCCATACCACAGGACCGTGCCTGCTCTCTTCTGGGAAACTTGTCCATTCCTCCAAATATGAGAATCCTCAAGGCCGCCGAGGTCATCACACTACTGGGAGCCTCCCTGGACACACAGGGGCATTCGGACACAAGCTGAGCAGCTACCTCCTCGAAGGCATGCACACAGATGTCAACAGAGATAGAAGGTTGAGCCCGACAGGCCCTTAGGCCCTAATCTCAACTCTTGCTTTGGTTTCCAGGTGTCACTCCTCAGAGGCTTTGGTTCGAAGAACAGGATATGGGGCTTTCCTGAGGCACTGAACAGAACTCCTCTCGTCTCCACATGGGAAGCTTCCTTGTTGGAGCCGTGTCAAACACCTCAAGTTGGAGAATCCTGCAGAGTCCCTGAGCCACCTCTACATTCCAAGGTCTCCCAGGCCACCAAGCCACAGTACGACTCATCTTCAGGAGAGACCATTTCAACTCTCCCCTCTGGGTAGCTCACCCAGGAGCCCGCAGATTGAGCCTGCCTTGTCCTGACTAAAGAGTGGGAATATGAGGTGGCGTTCCCAGGCATCCATGCTTAGACACCTGCTCTCGAGTCTTTCCGTATGGGGCCACCTGGAACCATCCAATAGGACTCGACTGTCGTGCAGAAGGAAACCTTGAGGTTTGGAGTAGTTCACAAATCCCATCGTAGGCAAACCTCCCTGGCCTCATGAAGCCGCCACACCCTTCAGGAAGAGGCCATGCTGGACAAAAACTCTAGCCTGAGGCACGTCTCATAGTTGACATGACCTCAGTGCAGGCAATCTCGATTCAGACTCTGCAGAGTGGGCCTGCCGTGCCCTCGGTCCCAAACCTCACGCTAGCTTGTGTTTTCAGACTTCCTTCCTCACACTCCTGGCAAACAAGCCCTCCGGACTAGGAACTCCAGAACCACAACCCAGCCCAGTGTCTGCCCAACGGAAGAAAAACGTTTCCCTGTGGGGCACTCCAGAAAACCCAGATGAGGATCAACCTGCTCAGGCCTCGACGGAACCCGAACTGGATAGGCTGCTCTAGGCACTCCTGCTCTGTCTGACACAGTCTGAAGCCAGACGTCCAGAGAGACAAGGAGACACCTGGCCGCACACCCAGCACTTCGGACACGCCATGGTCTTATGCCGTCATCTCTTCCTAACCTTGGTTTTCAGATATCTGAACCTAGACATTATATCAATTCTCCACACAGCTGGGTATCGCAAGCACAAAACAGAACTCCTCCTTCCCCATGGCTGTAAAGCTTGCTCTTGGCATGGAGTCACACCTTCAGCGTGGGAGAAACCTTCATGGCCCCTGATGCCACGCCCAACCTTGAGTGCTGCTTGGGCACAAATTCATACTGTGTGACCCTAAGCATGAGCCCCATGTCAAAGAAAGGCCTGTCAGGGCATGGACCAAGAGCCCGCATATGGGGCTTGCCAAGCCCGTATGCACCCAATCCTCTCCAGGGTTTGAGTTTTCCAGTCGCCCCGCCCATACCTGGGGCTCTGCTCTGGAATCCCTTTCTTGGAGAGACCCATGAGCCAGAGAACACGACTCCACCCTTCCCACAAAATGACCCAAAACTCTTGGGAGGTGGGACAAATCCCCAGAGAGGGATACTCGTCCACAGTCCCTGAGGCCACCCCTCCAATCCACGGCTATCCCGGACACAACAGCCAGAGACAAAAGCCTGAAGGAACGCCTCCCACTCGCCCTTGTTTCAGAGGCCCAGGAGCTCCCTCTCGGGCTGTCCATCCGGCCTGGCATACCCTAGGCGCCACTCATAAGCTAGTTTGTGTTTTCAGAATTCTGTGCACACAGCCTGGACCCACACTACCTCCAGGCTAGGGCCTCTGGAGCCACAACGAAAGATTGTGCCTGCCCTCTCCAAGGAAAGTGTGCCCAATCCATTGACCACAACCCTACAGGTTAGGGAAAAGCTCCAAGGACCCTGAGCCCATTAATAGTTTAGGCCACCCTGGACTAAGAGGGGCTCTCTGACACCAGCGGAGCAAGTATCTCCACTTAGACTCTCAGACAGTGTCCCCAGAGACAGAAGGTTGAAATGGACAGGCCCCCAGGCCCTAATCTGACCCTAAGCTTTGGTTTCCATGTGTCCGTCCTCAGAGGAATGCTTTCGTAGACCAGCACACGGGGCTTTTCTTTGGCACCAAACCAAACCTCTCTCGTCTCCACATGGGGAGCTTTCTTACTGGGGATGTATCAAACCCTTCTGGTAGGAGAGTTCCGCAGGGCCACTGAACAACCAGCACATTCCAAGGTCTCCATGGACCCAAACGCACATTATGACGCATCCTCAGGAGAGGCCATTTCAACTGAGCCCCCTGGGTAGCGTGCCCCAGAGGCAGCAGATCAAACATATCTTGTCGCTAATGGCCAATGGGAATGCGAGGCATGCTGTACAGGGATCCATCCTTCGAACCCTGCTCTCCCGTCCTTCCTTATGGTATGTCCTGGAGCCATCCAACAGGACTCGAATGTCCCGCAGAAGGAAACCGTGTGGTTTGGGGCAACCTCCAAACTCAGCGTGGGAAAACTTTCTTGGCCTCATGAGGCCCCCGCTTCATGAAGGTGCCATCATGGACACAGAGTCCAGCCTCAGCCAACGTCTGATCCTCAGCCTGACATCAGATTCAGGAGATTTTGATTCAGCCTCTGCAGAGTGTGCCTGCTCTGCCATTGGCTACAATCCTCACCCTAGCTTGTGTTTTCAGACTTCCATCCTCACACTCCTGGCCCACAAACCCTCCCTCCTGGGAATTCTGGGGCCACAATGAAGCACTCTGCCTGCCGCCCAGGAGAAAAACTTTGTCTATGGAGCAGACCAGTACGCCAAATGAGGATCAAACTGCTTGGCCCTCGGCAACACCCCAATTGCATAGGCTACCTTAAACACTGATGTTCTGTCGCCAATAGCCTGAGCCCAGACCTTCCAACAGACACCGACACAGCTGGCTGCACACCCAGCACATTGGAACCGCCACTGCCTTAGGCCACCATCCATTCCCAACCTGGGTTTTCAGTCATCGGAACCTAGACCTTATCTCCAATCCCTGCACAGGGGGGAACCTGATGCACAAGTCAGAACCCCTCATCCCCATGGCAAGAAACCTTGCTGCTGGCAGTGAGTCAAACCTTCAGTGTAGGAGAAAACGGCATGGCCCATGAGGCCACGCCCATGCGGGAGGGCCTCCTTGGGCACAAACACACATTGTGACCCTTAGCGTGAGTACCTTATTCAAGTAACACATCTCAGTGACTGGACCAAAAGCCTGCATATGTGGCTTGCCATGCCCATAGGAACCAGGACTAACTAGATGGTGTGTATTCCTCTTGAGGGAACCCACTGCTGTGCTCTACAGGCCCTCTCCTGGGGGGGGTAATGTAGCAGAAAACAGTACTCTTCCCTTCCCACAGAATGAACCCAAACACTTGGGAGCTTTGACCATCCCCCAAGGGGAAGGCTCTTCCTCGGCCCCTGAAGCAACCCTTACCCTGAACGGCCACTGTGAATACAACACCCAGAGACAAAAGCCTGAGAGACTGCCTCCCACTTGCCCTCCTTTGATATCCAGAGGATCTCCCCTCACGGACTGGAGATCAGGCCTGCCATTACTTTGGCCCGTAGCTGAGCCAAGATTGCTTTTTCAGATATCTGTCCCCAAAGCCCTGGCAAACACAGCCTCTAGGTGGGTCCTCTGGAGCCATACCACAGGACCGTGCCTGCTCTGTTCTGGGAAACTTGTCCATTCCTTTGGCCACACACCTCCAGAATATGATAATCCTCAAGGCCCACGAGGTCATCACACTACTGGTAGCCTCCCTGGACACACAGGGGCATTCGGACACAAGCTGAGCAGCTACCTCCTCGAAGGCATGCACCCAGATGTCAACAGAGGTAGAAGGTTGAGCCCGACAGGCCCTTAGGCCCTAATCTCAACTCTTGCTTTGGTTTCCAGGTGTCACTCCTCAGAGGCTTTGGATCGAAGAACAGGATATTGGGCTTTCTTGAGGCACTGAACAGAACTCCTCTCGTCTCAACATGGGAAGCTTCCTTTTTGGAGCAGTGTCAAACACCTCAGGTTGGAGAATCCTGCAGAGTCCCTGAACAAACTCCACATTCCAAGGTCTCCCAGGCCACCAAGCCACAGTACGACTCATCTTCAGGAGAGACCATTTCAACTCTCCCCTCTGGGTAGCTCACCCAGGAGCCCGCAGATTGAGCCTGCCTTGTCCTGACTAAAGAGTGGGAATATGAGGTGGAGTTCCCAGGCATCCATGCTTAGACACCTGCTCTTGAGTCTTTCCGTATGGGGCCACCTGGAACCATCCAATAGGACTCGACTGTCGTGCAGAAGGAAACCTTGAGGTTTGGAGTAGTTCACAAATCCAATTGTATGCAAACCTCCCTGGCCTCATGAAGCCCCCACACCCTTCAGGAAGAAGCCATGCTGGACAAAAACTCTAGCCTGAGGCACGTCTCATAGTTGACATGACCTCAGTGCAGGCGATCTCGATTCAGCCTCTGCAGAGTGGGCCTGCCGTGCCCTCGGTCCCAAACCTCACGCTAGCTTGTGTTTTCAGACTTCCTTCCTCACACTCCTGGCAAACAAGCCCTCCGGACTAGGAAATCCAGAACCACAACCCAGCCCAGTGTCTGCCCAACGGAAGAAAAACTTTCCCTGTGAGGCACTCCAGAAAACCTAGATGAGGATCAACCTGCTCAGGCCTCGACGGTACCCGAACTGCATAGGCTGCTCTAGGCACTCATGCTCTGTCTGACACAGTCTGAAGCCAGACGTCCAAGGAGACAAGGAGACAGCTGGCCGCACACCCAGCACTTCGGACACACCATGGTCTTATGCCGTCATCTCTTCCTAACCTTGGTTTTCAGATATCTGAACCTAGACATTATATCAATTCTCCACACAGCTGGGTATCGCAAGCACAAAACAGAACTCCTCCTTCCCCATGGCTGTAAAGCTTGCTCTTGGCATGGAGTCACACCTTCAGCGTGGGAGAAACTTTCATGGCCCCTGATGCCACGCCCAACCTTGAGTGCTGCTTGGGCACAAATTCATACTGTGTGACCCTAAGCATGAGCCCCATGTCAAAGAAAGGCCTGTCAGGGCATGGACCAAGAGCCCGCATATGGGGCTTGCCAAGCCCCTATGCACCCAATCCTCACCAGGGTTTGAGTTTTCAAGTCGCCCCGCCCGTACCTGGGTCTCTGCTCTGGAATGCCTTACTTGGAGAGACCTATGAGCCAGAGAACACGACTCCACCCTTCCCACAAAATGACCCCAAACTCTTGGGAGCTGGGACAAATCCCCAGAAAGGGATACTCGTCCACAGTCCCTGAGGCCACCCCTCCAATCCACGGCTATCCCGGACACAACAGCCAGAGACAAAAGCCTGAAGGAACGCCTCCCACTCGCCCTTGTTTCAGAGGCCCAGGAGCTCCCTCTCCGGCTGTCCATCCGGCCTGGCATGCCCTAGGCGCCACTCACAAGCTGAGTTTGTGTTTTCAGACTTCTGTGCACACAGCCTGGACCCACACAACCTCCAGGCTAGGGCCTCTGGAGCCACAGCGAAAGATTGTGCCTGCCTCTCCAAGAAAATGTGCCCAATCCATTGACCACAACCCTACAGGTTAGGGAAAAGCTCCAAGGCCCCTGAGGCCATTAATAGTTTAGGCCACCCTGGACTAAGAGGGGCTCTCTGACACCAGCGGAGCAACTATCTCCACTTAGACTCTCAGACAGTGTCCCCAGAGACAGAAGGTTGAAATGGACAGGCCCCCAGGCCCTAATCTGACCCTAAGCTTTGGTTTCCATGTGTCCGTCCTCAGAGGACTGCTTTCGTAGACCAGCACACGGGGCTTTTCTTTGGCACCAAACCAAACCTCTCTCGTCTCCACATGGGGAGCTTTCTTACTGGGGATGTTCAAACCCTTCTGGTAGGAGAGTTCCGCAGGGCCACTGAACAACCAGCACATTCCAAGGGCTCCATGGACCCAAACGCACATTATGACGCATCCTCAGGAGAGGCCATTTCAACTGAGCCCCCTGGGTAGCGTGCCCCAGAGGCAGCAGATCAAACATATCTTGTCGCTAATGGCCAATGGGAATGCGAGGCATGCTGTACAGGGATCCATCCTTCGACCACTGCTCTCCAGTCCTTCCTTATGGTATGTCCTGGAGCCATCCAACAGGACTCGAATGTCCCGCAGAAGGAAACCTTGTGGTTTGGGGCAACCTCCAAACTCAGCGTGGGAAAACTTCCTTGGCCTCATGAGACCCCCGCTTCATGAAGGTGCCATCATGGTCACAGAATCCAGCCTCAGCCAACGTCTGATCCTCAGCCTGACATCAGATTCAGGAGATTTTGATTCAGCCTCTGCAGAGGGGGCCTGCTCTGCCATTGGCTCCAATCCTCACCCTAGCTTGTGTTTTCAGACTTCCATCCTCAAACTCCTGGCCCACAAACCCTCCCTCCTGGGAATTCTGGGGCCACAATGAAGCACTCTGCCTGCCGCCCAGGAGAAAAACTTTGTCTATGGAGCAGCCCAGAAACGCCAAATGAGGATCAAACTGCTTGGCCCTCGGCAACACCCCAATTGCATAGGCTACCTTAAACACTGATGTTCTGTCGCCAATAGCCTGAGCCCAGACCTTCCAACAGACACCGACACAGCTGGCTGCACACCCAGCACATTGGAACCGCCACTGCCTTAGGCCACCATCCATTCCCAACCTGGGTTTTCAGTCATCGGAACCTAGACCTTATCTCCAATCCCTGCACAGGGGGGAACCTGATGCACAAGTCAGAACCCCTCCTTCCCCATGGCAAGAAACCTTGCTGCTGGCAGTGAGTCAAACCTTCAGTGTAGGAGAAATCGGCATGGCCCATGAGGCCACGCCCATGCGTGAGGGCCTCCTTGGGCACAAACACACATTGTGACCCTTAGTGTGAGTACCTTATTCAAGTAAAGCATCTCAGTGACTGGACCAAAAGCCCGCATATGTGGCTTGCCATGCCCATAGGCACCAGGACTAACTAGATGGTGTGTATTCCTGTTGAGGGAACCCACAGCTGTGCTCTACAGGCCCTCTCCTGGGGGGGTAATGTGGCAGAAAACAGTACTCTTCCCTTCCCACAGAATGAACCCAAACACTTGGGAGCTTTGACCATCCCCCAAGGGGAAGGCTCTTCCTCGGCCCCTGAAGCAACCCTTACCCTGAACGGCCACTGTGAATGCAACACCCAGAGACAAAAGCCTGAGAGACTGCCTCCCACTTGCCCTCCTTTGATATCCAGAGGATCTCCCCTCACGGACTGGAGATCAGGCCTGCCATTACCTTGGCCTGTAGCTGAGCCAAGTTTGCTTTTTCAGACATCTGTCCCCAAAGCCCTGGCAAACACAGCCTCTAGGCTGGGTCCTCTGGAGCCATGCCACAGGACCGTGCCTGCTCTCTTCTGGGAAACTTGTCCATTCCTCCAGAATATTAGAATCCTCAAGGCCGCCGAGGTCATCACACTACTGGGAGCCTCCCTGGACACACAGGGGCATTCGGACACAAGCTGAGCAGCTACCTCCTCGAAGGCATGCACACAGATGTCAACAGAGATAGAAGGTTGAGCCCGACAGGCCCTTAGGCCCTAATCTCAACTCTTGCTTTGGTTTCCAGGTGTCACTCCTCAGAGGCTTTGGTTCGAAGAACAGGATATGGGGCTTTCCTGAAGCACTGAACAGAACTCCTCTCGTCTCCACATGGGAAGCTTCCTTGTTGGAGCCGTGTCAAACACCTCAGGTTGGAGAATCCTGCAGAGTCCCTGAGCCACCTCTACATTCCAAGGTCTCCCAGGCCAACAAGCCACAGTACGACTCATCTTCAGGAGAGACCATTTCAACTCTCCCCTCTGGGTAGCTCACCCAGGAGCCCACAGATTGAGCCTGCCTTGTCCTGACTAAAGAGTGGGAATATGAGGTGGCGTTCCCAGGCATCCATGCTTAGACACCTGCTCTCGAGTCTTTCCGTATGGGGCCACCTGGAACCATCCAATAGGACTCGACTGTCGTGCAGAAGGAAACCTTGAGGTTTGGAGTAGTTCACAAATCCCATCGTAGGCAAACCTCCCTGGCCTCATGAAGCCCCCACACCCTTCAGGAAGAGGCCATGCTGGACAAAAACTCTAGCCTGAGGCACGTCTCATAGTTGACATGACCTCAGTGCAGGCGATCTCGATTCAGCCTCTGCAGAGTGGGCCTGCCGTGCCCTCGGTCCCAAACCTCACGCTAGCTTGTGTTTTCAGACTTCCTTCCTCACACTCCTGGCAAACAAGCCCTCCGGACTAGGAACTCCAGAACCACAACCCAGCCCAGTGTCTGCCCAACGGAAGAAAAACGTTTCCCTGTGGGGCACTCCAGAAAACCCAGATGAGGATCAACCTGCTCAGGCCTCGATGGTACCCGAACTGGATAGGCTGCTCTAGGCACTCCTGCTCTGTCTGACACAGTCTGAAGCCAGACGTCCAGAGAGACAAGGAGACAGCTGGCCGCACACCCAGCACTTCGGACACGCCATGGTCTTATGCCGTCATCTCTTCCTAACCTTGGTTTTCAGATATCTGAACCTAGACATTATATCAATTCTCCACACAGCTGGGTATCGCAAGCACAAAACAGAACTCCTCCTTCCCCATGGCTGTAAAGCTTGCTCTTGGCATGGAGTCACACCTTCAGCGTGGGAGAAACCTTCATGGCCCCTGATGCCACGCCCAACCTTGAGTGCTGCTTGGGTACAAATTCATACTGTGTGACCCTAAGCATGAGCCCCATGTCAAAGAAAGGCCTGTCAGGGCAAGGACCAAGAGCACGCATATGGGGCTTGCCAAGCTCCTATGCACCCAATCCTCACCAGTGTTTGAGTTTTCCAGTCGCCCCGCCCGTACCTGGGGCTCTGCTCTGAATCCCTTGCTTGGAGAGACCCATGAGCCAGAGAACACGACTCCACCCTTCCCACAAAATGACCCCAAACTCTTGGGAGCTGGGACAAATCCCCAGAGAGGGATACTCGTCCACAGTCCCTGAGGCCACCCCTCCAATCCACGGCTATCCCGGACACAACAGCCAGAGACAAAAGCCTGAAGGAACGCCTCCCACTCGCCCTTGTTTCAGAGGCCCAGGAGCTCCCTCTCGGCCTGTCCATCCGGCCTGGCATACCCTAGGCGCCACTCATAAGCTGAGTTTGTGTTTTCAGACTTCTGTGCACACAGCCTGGACCCACACAACCTCCAGGCTAGGGCCTCTGGAGCCACAGCGAAAGATTGTGCCTGCCCTCTCCAAGGAAAGTGTGCCCAATCCATTGACCACAACCCGAGAGGTTAGGGAAAAGCTCCAAGGCCCCTGAGCCCATTAATAACTTAGGCCACCCTGGACTAAGAGGGGCTCTCTGACACCAGCGGAGCAACTATCTCCACTTAGACTCTCAGACAGTGTCCCCAGAGACAGAAGGTTGAAATGGACAGGCCCCCAGGCCCTAATCTGACCCTAAGCTTTGGTTTCCATGTGTCCGTCCTCAGAGGACTGCTTTCGTAGACCAGCACACGGGGCTTTTCTTTGGCACCAAACCAAACCTCTCTCGTCTCCACATGGGGAGCTTTCTTACTGGGGATGTTCAAACCCTTCTGGTAGGAGAGTTCCGCAGGGCCACTGAACAACCAGCACATTCCAAGGTCTCCATGGACCCAAACGCACATTATGACGCATCCTCAGGAGAGGACATTTCAACTGAGCATCCTGGGTAGCGTGCCCCAGAGGCAGCAGATCAAACATATCTTGTCGCTAATGGCCAATGGGAATGCGAGGCATGCTGTACAGGGATCCATCCTTCGAACCCTGCTCTCCAGTCTTTCCGTATGGTATGTCCTGGAGCCATCCAACAGGACTCGAATGTCCCGCAGAAGGAAACCATGTGGTTTGGGGCAACCTCCAAACTCAGCGTGGGAAAACTTTCTTGGCCTCATGAGGCCCCCGCTTCATGAAGGTGCCATCATGGACACAGAGTCCAGCCTCAGCCAACGTCTGATCCTCAGCCTGACATCAGATTCAGGAGATTTTGATTCAGCCTCTGCAGAGTGGGCCTGCTCTGCCATTGGCTCCAATCCTCACCCTAGCTTGTGTTTTCAGACTTCCATCCTCACACTCCTGGCCCACAAACCCTCCCTCCTGGGAATTCTGGGGCCACAATGAAGCACTCTGCCTGCCGCCCAGGAGAAAAACTTTGTCTATGGAGCAGCCCAGAAACGCCAAATGAGGATCAAACTGCTTGGCCCTCGGCAAAACCCCAATTGCATAGGCTACCTTAAACACTGATGTTCTGTCGCCAATAGCCTGAGCCCAGACCTTCCAACAGACACCGACACAGCTGGCTGCACACCCAGCACATTGGAACCGCCACTGCCTTAGGCCACCATCCATTCCCAACCTGGGTTTTGAGTCATCGGAACCTAGACCTTATCTCCAATCCCTGCACAGGGGGGAACCTGATGCACAAGTCAGAACCCCTCCTTCCCCATGGCAAGAAACCTTGCTGCTGGCAGTGAGTCAAACCTTCAGTGTAGGAGAAAACGGCATCGCCCATGAGGCCACGCCCATGCGTGAGGGCCTCCTTGGGCACAAACACACATTGTGACCCTTAGCGTGAGTACCTTATTCAAGTAAAGAATCTAAGTGACTGGACCAAAAGCCCGCATATGTGGCTTGCCATGCCCATAGGCAGCAGGACAAACTAGATGGTGTGTATTCCTGTTGAGGGAACCCACAGCTGTGCTCTACAGGCCTTCTCCTGGGGGGGTAATGTGGCAGAAAACAGTACTCTTCCCTTCCCACAGAATGAACCCAAACACTTGGGAGCTTTGACCATCCCCCAAGGGGAAGGCTCTTCCTCGGCCCCAGAAGCAACCCTTACCCTGAACGGCCACTGTGAATGCAACACCCAGAGACAAAAGCCTGAGAGACTGCCTCCCACTTGCCCTCCTTTGATATCCAGAGGATCTCCCCTCACGGACTGGAGATCAGGCCTGCCATTACCTTGGCCCGTAGCTGAGCCAAGTTTGCTTTTTCAGACATCTGTCCCCAAAGCCCTGGCAAACACAGCCTCTAGGCTGGGTCCTCTGGAGCCATACCACAGGACCGTGCCTGCTCTCTTCTGGGAAACTTGTCCATTCCTTTGGCCACACACCTCCAGAATATGAGAATCCTCAAGGCCCCCGAGGTCATCACACTACTGGGAGCCTCCCTGGACACACAGGGGCATTAGGACACAAGCTGAGCAGCTACCTCCTCGAAGGCATGCACACAGATGTCAACAGAGATAGAAGGTTGAGCCGGACAGGCCCTTAGGCCCTAATCTCAACTCTTGCTTTGGTTTCCAGGTGTCACTCCTCAGAGGCTTTGGTTCGAAGAACAGGATATGGGGCTTTCCTGAGGCACTGAACAGAACTCCTCTCGTCTCCACATGGGTAGCTTCCTTGTTGGAGCCGTGTCTAACACCTCAGGTTGGAGAATCCTGCAGAGTCCCTGAGCCACCTCTACATTCCAAGGTCTCCCAGGCCACAAAGCCACAGTACGACTCATCTTCAGGAGAGACCATTTCAACTCTCCCCTCTGGGTAGCGCACACAGGAGCCCGCAGATTGAGCCTGCCTTGTCCAGACTAAAGAGTGGGAATATGAGGTGGCGTTCCCAGGCATCCATGCTTAGACACCTGGTCTCGAGTTTTTCCGTATGGGGCCACCTGGAACCATCCAATAGGACTCGACTGTCGTGCAGAAGGAAACCTTGAGGTTTGGAGTAATTCACAAATCCCATCGTAGGCAAACCTCCCTGGCCTCATGAAGCCCCCACACCCTTCAGGAAGAGGCCATGCTGGATAAAAACTCTAGCCTGAGGCAGGTCTCATAGTTGACATGACCTCAGTGCAGGCAATCTCGATTCAGACTCTGCAGAGTGGGCCTGCCGTGCCCTCGGTCCCAAACCTCACGCTAGCTTGTGTTTTCAGACTTCCTTCCTCACACTCCTGGCAAAAAGCCCTCCGGACTAGGAACTCCAGAACCACAACCCAGCCCAGTGTCTGCCCAACGGAAGAAAAACGTTTCCCTGTGGGAAACCAGAAAACCCAGATGAGCATCAACCTGCTCATGCCTCGACGGTACCCGAACTGGATAGGCTGCTCTAGGCACTCCTGCTCTGTCTGACACAGTCTGAAGCCAGACGTCCAGAGAGACAAGGAGACAGCTGGCCGCACACCCAGCACTTCGGACACGCCATGGTCTTATGCCGTCATCTCTTCCTAACCTTGGTTTTCAGATATCTGAACCTAGACATTATATCAATTCTCCACACAGCTGGGTATCGCAAGCACAAAACAGAACTCCTCCTTCCCCATGGCTGTAAAGCTTGCTCTTGGCATGGAGTCACACCTTCAGCGTGGGAGAAACCTTCATGGCCCCTGATGCCACGCCCAACCTTGAGTGCTGCTTGGGTACAAATTCATACTGTGTGACCCTAAGCATGAGCCCCATGTCAAAGAAAGGCCTGTCAGGGCAAGGACCAAGAGCACGCATATGGGGCTTGCCAAGCTCCTATGCACCCAATCCTCACCAGTGTTTGAGTTTTCCAGTCGCCCCGCCCGTACCTGGGGCTCTGCTCTGAATCCCTTGCTTGGAGAGACCCATGAGCCAGAGAACACGACTCCACCCTTCCCACAAAATGACCCCAAACTCTTGGGAGCTGGGACAAATCCCCAGAGAGGGATACTCGTCCACAGTCCCTGAGGCCACCCCTCCAATCCACGGCTATCCCGGACACAACAGCCAGAGACAAAAGCCTGAAGGAACGCCTCCCACTCGCCCTTGTTTCAGAGGCCCAGGAGCTCCCTCTCGGGCTGTCCATCCGGCCTGGCATACCCTAGGCGCCACTCATAAGCTGAGTTTGTGTTTTCAGACTTCTGTGCACACAGCCTGGACCCACACAACCTCCAGGCTAGGGCCTCTGGAGCCACAGCGAAAGATTGTGCCTGCCCTCTCCAAGGAAAGTGTGCCCAATCCATTGACCACAACCCGAGAGGTTAGGGAAAAGCTCCAAGGCCCCTGAGCCCATTAATAACTTAGGCCACCCTGGACTAAGAGGGGCTCTCTGACACCAGCGGAGCAACTATCTCCACTTAGACTCTCAGACAGTGTCCCCAGAGACAGAAGGTTGAAATGGACAGGCCCCCAGGCCCTAATCTGACCCTAAGCTTTGGTTTCCATGTGTCCGTCCTCAGAGGACTGCTTTCGTAGACCAGCACACGGGGCTTTTCTTTGGCACCAAACCAAACCTCTCTCGTCTCCACATGGGGAGCTTTCTTACTGGGGATGTTCAAACCCTTCTGGTAGGAGAGTTCCGCAGGGCCACTGAACAACCAGCACATTCCAAGGTCTCCATGGACCCAAACGCACATTATGACGCATCCTCAGGAGAGGACATTTCAACTGAGCATCCTGGGTAGCGTGCCCCAGAGGCAGCAGATCAAACATATCTTGTCGCTAATGGCCAATGGGAATGCGAGGCATGCTGTACAGGGATCCATCCTTCGAACCCTGCTCTCCAGTCTTTCCGTATGGTATGTCCTGGAGCCATCCAACAGGACTCGAATGTCCCGCAGAAGGAAACCATGTGGTTTGGGGCAACCTCCAAACTCAGCGTGGGAAAACTTTCTTGGCCTCATGAGGCCCCCGCTTCATGAAGGTGCCATCATGGACACAGAGTCCAGCCTCAGCCAACGTCTGATCCTCAGCCTGACATCAGATTCAGGAGATTTTGATTCAGCCTCTGCAGAGTGGGCCTGCTCTGCCATTGGCTCCAATCCTCACCCTAGCTTGTGTTTTCAGACTTCCATCCTCACACTCCTGGCCCACAAACCCTCCCTCCTGGGAATTCTGGGGCCACAATGAAGCACTCTGCCTGCCGCCCAGGAGAAAAACTTTGTCTATGGAGCAGCCCAGAAACGCCAAATGAGGATCAAACTGCTTGGCCCTCGGCAAAACCCCAATTGCATAGGCTACCTTAAACACTGATGTTCTGTCGCCAATAGCCTGAGCCCAGACCTTCCAACAGACACCGACACAGCTGGCTGCACACCCAGCACATTGGAACCGCCACTGCCTTAGGCCACCATCCATTCCCAACCTGGGTTTTGAGTCATCGGAACCTAGACCTTATCTCCAATCCCTGCACAGGGGGGAACCTGATGCACAAGTCAGAACCCCTCCTTCCCCATGGCAAGAAACCTTGCTGCTGGCAGTGAGTCAAACCTTCAGTGTAGGAGAAAACGGCATCGCCCATGAGGCCACGCCCATGCGTGAGGGCCTCCTTGGGCACAAACACACATTGTGACCCTTAGCGTGAGTACCTTATTCAAGTAAAGAATCTAAGTGACTGGACCAAAAGCCCGCATATGTGGCTTGCCATGCCCATAGGCAGCAGGACAAACTAGATGGTGTGTATTCCTGTTGAGGGAACCCACAGCTGTGCTCTACAGGCCTTCTCCTGGGGGGGTAATGTGGCAGAAAACAGTACTCTTCCCTTCCCACAGAATGAACCCAAACACTTGGGAGCTTTGACCATCCCCCAAGGGGAAGGCTCTTCCTCGGCCCCAGAAGCAACCCTTACCCTGAACGGCCACTGTGAATGCAACACCCAGAGACAAAAGCCTGAGAGACTGCCTCCCACTTGCCCTCCTTTGATATCCAGAGGATCTCCCCTCACGGACTGGAGATCAGGCCTGCCATTACCTTGGCCCGTAGCTGAGCCAAGTTTGCTTTTTCAGACATCTGTCCCCAAAGCCCTGGCAAACACAGCCTCTAGGCTGGGTCCTCTGGAGCCATACCACAGGACCGTGCCTGCTCTCTTCTGGGAAACTTGTCCATTCCTTTGGCCACACACCTCCAGAATATGAGAATCCTCAAGGCCCCCGAGGTCATCACACTACTGGGAGCCTCCCTGGACACACAGGGGCATTAGGACACAAGCTGAGCAGCTACCTCCTCGAAGGCATGCACACAGATGTCAACAGAGATAGAAGGTTGAGCCGGACAGGCCCTTAGGCCCTAATCTCAACTCTTGCTTTGGTTTCCAGGTGTCACTCCTCAGAGGCTTTGGTTCGAAGAACAGGATATGGGGCTTTCCTGAGGCACTGAACAGAACTCCTCTCGTCTCCACATGGGTAGCTTCCTTGTTGGAGCCGTGTCTAACACCTCAGGTTGGAGAATCCTGCAGAGTCCCTGAGCCACCTCTACATTCCAAGGTCTCCCAGGCCACAAAGCCACAGTACGACTCATCTTCAGGAGAGACCATTTCAACTCTCCCCTCTGGGTAGCGCACACAGGAGCCCGCAGATTGAGCCTGCCTTGTCCAGACTAAAGAGTGGGAATATGAGGTGGCGTTCCCAGGCATCCATGCTTAGACACCTGGTCTCGAGTTTTTCCGTATGGGGCCACCTGGAACCATCCAATAGGACTCGACTGTCGTGCAGAAGGAAACCTTGAGGTTTGGAGTAATTCACAAATCCCATCGTAGGCAAACCTCCCTGGCCTCATGAAGCCCCCACACCCTTCAGGAAGAGGCCATGCTGGATAAAAACTCTAGCCTGAGGCAGGTCTCATAGTTGACATGACCTCAGTGCAGGCAATCTCGATTCAGACTCTGCAGAGTGGGCCTGCCGTGCCCTCGGTCCCAAACCTCACGCTAGCTTGTGTTTTCAGACTTCCTTCCTCACACTCCTGGCAAAAAGCCCTCCGGACTAGGAACTCCAGAACCACAACCCAGCCCAGTGTCTGCCCAACGGAAGAAAAACGTTTCCCTGTGGGAAACCAGAAAACCCAGATGAGCATCAACCTGCTCATGCCTCGACGGTACCCGAACTGGATAGGCTGCTCTGGGCACTCATGCTCTGTCTGACACAGTCTGAAGCCAGACGTCCAGAGAGACAAGGAGACAGCTGGCCGCACACCCAGCACTTCGGACACGCCATGGTCTTATGCCGTCATCTCTTCCTAACCTTGGTTTTCAGATATCTGAACCTAGACATTATATCAATTCTCCTCACAGCTGGGTATCGCAAGCACAAAACAGAACTCCTCCTTCCCCATGGCTGTAAAGCTTGCTCTTGGCATGGAGTCACACCTTCAGCGTGGGAGAAACCTTCATGGCCCCTGATGCCACGCCCAACCTTGAGTGCTGCTTGGGCACAAATTCATACTGTGTGACCCTAAGCATGAGCCCCATGTCAAAGTAAGGCCTGTCAGGGCATGGACCAAGAGCCCGCATATGGGGCTTGCCAAGCCCCTATGCACCCAATCCTCACCAGGGTTTGAGAATTCCAGTCGCCCCGCCCGTACCTGGGGCTCTGCTCTGGAATCCCTTTCTTGGAGAGACCCATGAGCCAGAGAACACGACTCCACCCTTCCCACAAAATGACCCCAAACTCTTGGGAGGTGGGACAAATCCCCAGAGAGGGATACTCGTCCACAGTCCCTGAGGCCACCCCTCCAATCCACGGCTATCCCGGACACAACAGCCAGAGACAAAAGCCTGAAGGAACGCCTCCCACTCGCCCTTGTTTCAGAGGCCCAGGAGCTCCCTCTCGGGCTGTCCATCCGGCCTGGCATACCCTAGGCGCCACTCACAAGCTGAGTTTGTGTTTTCAGACTTCTGTGCACACAGCCTGGACCCACACAACCTCCAGGCTAGGGCCTCTGGAGCCACAGCGAAAGATTGTGCCTGCCCTCTCCAAGGAAAGTGTGCCCAATCCATTGACCACAACCCTACAGGTTAGGGAAAAGCTCCAAGGCCCCTGAGGCCATTAATAGATTAGGCCACCCTGGACTAAGAGGGGCTCTCTGACACCAGCGGAGCAACTATCTCCACTTAGACTCTCAGACAGTGTCCCCAGAGACAGAAGGTTGAAATGGACAGGCCCCCAGGCCCTAATCTGACCCTAAGCTTTGGTTTCCATGTGTCCGTCCTCAGAGGACTGCTTTCGTAGACCAGCATACGGGGCTTTTCTTTGGCACCAAACCAAACCTCTCTCGTCTCCACATGGGGAGCTTTCTTACTGGGGATGTTCAAACCCTTCTGGTAGGAGAGTTCCGCAGGGCCACTGAACAACCAGCACATTCCAAGGTCTCCATGGACCCAAACGCACATTATGACGCATCCTCAGGAGAGGACATTTCAACTGAGCCCCCTGGGTAGCGTGCCCCAGAGGCAGCAGATCAAACATATCTTGTCGCTAATGGCCAATGGGAATGCGAGGCATGCTGTACAGGGATCCATCCTTCGAACCCTGCTCTCCAGTCCTTCCGTATGGTATGTCCTGGAGCCATCCAATAGGACTCGAATGTCCCGCAGAAGGAAACCATGTGGTTTGGGGCAACCTCCATACTCAGCGTGGGAAAACTTTCTTGGCCTCATGAGGCCCCCGCTTCATGAAGGTGCCATCATGGACACAGAGACCAGCCTCAGCCAACGTCTGATCCTCAGCCTGACATCAGATTCAGGAGATTTTGATTCAGCCTCTGCAGAGTGGGCCTGCTCTGCCATTGGCTCCAATCCTCACCCTAGCTTGTGTTTTCAGACTTCCATCCTCACCCTCCTGGCCCACAAACCCTCCCTCCTGGGAATTCTGGGGCCACAATGAAGCACTCTGCCTGCCGCCCAGGAGAAAAACTTTGTCTATGGAGCAGCCCAGAAACGCCAAATGAGGATCAAACTGCTTGGCCCTCGGCAACACCCCAATTGCATAGGCTACCTTAAACACTGATGTTCTGTCGCCAATAGCCTGAGCCCAGACCTTCCAACAGACACCGACACAGCTGGCTGCACACCCAGCACATTGGAACCGCCACTGCCTTAGGCCACCATCCATTCCCAACCTGGGTTTTCAGTCATCGGAACCTAGACCTTATCTCCAATCCCTGCACAGGGGGGAACCTGATGCACAAGTCAGAACCCCTCCTTCCCCATGGCAAGAAACCTTGCTGCTGGCAGTGAGTCAAACCTTCAGTGTAGGAGAAATCGGCATGGCCCATGAGGCCACGCCCATGCGTGAGGGCCTCCTTGGGCACAAACACACATTGTGACCCTTAGCGTGAGTACCTTATTCAAGTAAAGCACCTCAGTGACTGGACCAAAAGCCCGCATATGTGGCCTGCCATGCCCATAGGCACCAGGACTAACTAGATGGTGTGTATCCCTGTTGAGGGAACCCACAGCTGTGCTCTACAGGCCCTCTCCTTGGGGGGTAATGTGGCAGAAAACAGTACTCTTCCCTTCCCACAGAATGAACCCAAACACCTGGGAGCTTTGACCATCCCCCAAGGGGAAGGCTCTTCCTCGGCCCCTGAAGCAACCCTTAACCTGAACGGCCACTGGGAATGCAACACCCAGAGACAAAAGCCTGAGAGACTGCCTCCCACTTGCCCTCCTTTGATATCCAGAGGATCTCCCCTCACGGACTGGAGATCAGGCCTGCCATTACCTTGGCCCGTAGCTGAGCCAAGTTTGCTTTTTCAGACATCTGTCCCCAAAGCCCTGGCAAACACAGCCTCTAGGCTGGGTCCTCTGGAGCCATACCACAGGACTGTGCCTGCTCTATAATGGGAATCTTGTCCATTCTTTTGGCCAAACAATCCAGAATATAAGAATCCTCAAGGCCGCCGAGGTCATCACACTACTGGGAGCCTCCCTGGACACACAGGGGCATTCGGACACAAGCTGAGCAGCTACCTCCTCGAAGGCATGCACACAGATGTCAACAGAGATAGAAGGTTGAGCCGGACAGGCCCCTAGGCCCTAATCTCAACTCTTGCTTTGGTTTCCAGGTGTCACTCCTCAGAGGCTTTGGTTCGAAGAACAGGATATGGGCTTTCCTGAGGCACTGAACAGAACTCCTCTCGTCTCCACATGGGAAGCTTCCTTGTTGGAGCCGTGTCAAACACCTCAGGTTGGAGAATCCTGCAGAGTCCCTGAGCCACCTCTACATTCCAAGGTCTCCCAGGCCACCAAGCCACAGTACGACTCATCTTCAGGAGAGACCATTTCAACTCTCCCCTCTGGGTAGCTCACCCAGGAGCCCGCAGATTGAGCCTGCCTTGTCCTGACTAAAGAGTGGGAATATGAGGTGGCGTTCCCAGGCATCCATGCTTAGACACCTGCTCTCGAGTCTTTCCGTATGGGGCCACCTGGAACCATCCAATAGGACTCGACTGTCGTGCAGAAGGAAACCTTGAGGTTTGGAGTAGTTCACAAATCCCATCGTAGGCAAACCTCCCTGGCCTCATAAAGCCCCCACACCCTTCAGGAAGCGGCCATGCTGGACAAAAACTCTAGCCTGAGGCACGTCTCATAGTTGACATGACCTCAGTGCAGGCAATCTCGATTCAGCCTCTGCAGAGTGGGCCTGCCGTGCCCTCGGTCCCAAACCTCACGCTAGCTTGTGTTTTCAGACTTCCTTCCTCACACTCCTTGCAAAAAGCCCTCCGGACTAGGAACTCGAGAACCACAACCCAGCCCAGTGTTTACCCAATGGAAGAAAAACGTTTCCCTGTGGGGCACTCCAGAAATCCCAGATGAGGATCAACCTGCTCAGGCCTCGACGGTACCCGAACTGGATAGGCTGCTCTAGGCACTCATGCTCTGTCTGACACAGTCTGAAGCCAGACTTCCAGAGAGACAAGGAGACAGCTGGCCGCACACCAAGCACTTCGGACACGCCATGTTCTTTTGCCGTCATCTCTTCCTAACCTTGGTTTTCAGATATCTGAACCTAGACATTATATCAATTCTCCACACAGCTGGGTATCGCAAGCACAAAACAGAACTCCTCCTTCCCCATGGCTGTAAAGCTTGCTCTTGGCATGGAGTCACAGCTTCAAGGTGGGAGAAACCTTCATGGCCCCTAATGCCACGCCCAACCTTGAGTGCTGCTTGGGCACAAATTCATACTGTGTGACCCTAAGCATGAGCCCCATGTCAAAGAAAGGCCTGTCAGGGCATGGACCAAGAGCCCGCATATGGGGCTTGCCAAGCCCCTATGCACCCAATCCTCACCAGGGTTTGAGTTGTCCAGTCGCCCCGCCCGTACCTGGGGCTCTGCTCTGGAATCCCTTTCTTGGAGTCAGAGAACACGACTCCACCCTTCCCACAAAATGACCCCAAACTCTTGGGAGCTGGGACAAATCCCCAGAGAGGGATACTCGTCCACAGTCCCTGAGGCCACCCCTCCAATCCACGGCTATCCCGGACACAACAGCCAGAGACAAAAGCCTGAAGGAGCGCCTCCCACTCGCCCTTGTTTCAGAGGCCCAGGAGCTCCCTCTCGGGCTGTCCATCCGGCCTGGCATACCCTAGGCGCCACTCATAAGCTGAGTTTGTGTTTTCAGACTTCTGTGCACACAGCCTGGACCCACACAACCTCCAGGCTAGGGCCTCTGGAGCCACAGCGAAAGATTGTGCCTGCCCTCTCCAAGGAAAGTGTGCCCAATCCATTGACCACAACCCTACAGGTTAGGGAAAAGCTCCAAGGCCCCTGAGGCCATTAATAGTTTAGGCCACCCTGGACTAAGAGGGGCTCTCTGACACCAGCGGAGCAACTATCTCCACTTAGACTCTCAGACAGTGTCCCCAGAGACAGAAGGTTGAAATGGACAGGCCCCCAGGCCCTAATCTGACCCTAAGCTTTGGTTTCCATGTGTCCGTCCTCAGAGGACTGCTTTCGTAACCAGCACACGGGGCTTTTCTTTGGCACCAAACCAAACCTCTGTCGTCTCCACATGGGGAGCTTTCTTACTGGGGATGTTCAAACCCTTCTGGTAGGAGAGTTGCGCAGGGCCACTGAACAACCAGCACATTGCAAGGTCTCCATGGACCCAAACGCACATTATGACGCATCCTCAGGAGAGGCCATTTCAACTGAGCCCCCTGGGTAGCGTGCCCCAGAGGCAGCAGATCAAACATATCTTGTCGCTAATGGCCAATGGGAATGCGAGGCATGCTGTACAGGGATCCATCCTTCGAACCCTGCTCTCCAGTCCTTCCGTATGGTATGTCCTGGAGCCATCCAACAGGACTAGAATGTCCCGCAGAAGGAAACCATGTGGTTTGGGGCAACCTCCAAACTCAACGTGGGAAAACTTTCTTGGCCTCATGGGGCCCCCGCTTCATGAAGGTGCCATCATGGACACAGAGTCCAGCCTCAGCCAACGTCTGATCCTCAGCCTGACATCAGATTCAGGAGATTTTGATTCAGCCTCTGCAGAGTGGGCCTGCTCTGCCATTGGCTCCAATCCTCACCCTAGCTTGTGTTTTCAGACTTCCATCCTCACCCTCCTGGCCCACAAACCCTCCCTCCTGGGAATTCTGGAGCCACAATGATGCACTCTGCCTGCCGCCCAGGAGAAAAACTTTGTCTATAGAGCAGCCCAGAAACGCCAAATGAGGATCAAACTGCTTGGCCCTCGGCAACACCCCAATTGCATAGGCTACCTTAAACACTGATGTTCTGTCGCCAATAGCCTGAGCCCAGACCTTCCAACAGACACCGACACAGCTGGCTGCACACCCAGCACATTGGAACCGCCACTGCCTTAGGCCACCATCCATTCCCAACCTGGGTTTTGAGTCATCGGAACCTAGACCTTATCTCCAATCCCTGCACAGGGGGGAACCTGATGCACAAGTCAGAACCCCTCCTTCCCCATGGCAAGAAACCTTGCTGCCGGCAGTGAGTCAAACCTTCAGTGTAGGAGAAAACGGCATCGCCCATGAGGCCACGCCCAAGCGTGAGGGGCTCCTTGGGCACAAACACACATTGTGACCCTTAGCATGAGTACCTTATTCAAGTAAAGCACCTCAGTGACTGGACCAAAAGCCCGCATATGTGGCCTGCCATGCCCATAGGCACCAGGACTAACTAGATGGTGTGTATTCCTGTTGAGGGAACCCACAGCTGTGCTCTACAGGCCCTCTCCTTGGGGGGTAATGTTGCAGAAAACAGTACTCTTCCCTTCCCACAGAATGAACCCAAACACTTGGGAGCTTTGACCATCCCCCAAGGGGAAGGCTCTACCTCGGCCCCTGAAGCAACCCATACCCTGAACGGCCACTGTGAATGCAACACCCAGAGACAAAAGCCTGAGAGACTGCCTCCCACTTCCCCTCCTTTGATATCCAGAGGATCTCCCCTCACGGACTGGAGATCAGGCCTGCCATTACCTTGGCCCGTAGCTGAGCCAAGTTTGCTTTTTCAGACATCTGTCCCCAAAGCCCTGGCAAACACAGCCTCTAGGCTGGGTCCTCTGGAGCCATACCACAGGACCGTGCCTGCTCTCTTCTGGGAAACTTGTCCATTCCTTTGGCCACACACCTCCAGAATATGAGAATCCTCAAGGCCCCCGAGGTCATCACACTACTGGGAGCCTCCCTGGACACACAGGGGCATTCGGACACAAGCTGAGCAGCTACCTCCTCGAAGGCATGCACACAGATGTCAACAGAGATAGAAGGTTGAGCCGGACAGGCCCTTAGGCCCTAATCTCAACTCTTGCTTTGGTTTCCAGGTGTCACTCCTCAGAGGCTTTGGTTCGAAGAACAGGATATGGGGCTTTCCTGAGGCACTGAACAGAACTCCTCTCGTCTCCACATGGGTAGCTTCCTTGTTGGAGCCGTGTCAAACACCTCAGGTTGGAGAATCCTGCAGAGTCCCTGAGCCACCTCTACATTCCAAGGTCTCCCAGGCCACCAAGCCACAGTACGACTCATCTTCAGGAGAGACCATTTCAACTCTCCCCTCTGGGTAGCTCACCCAGGAGCCCGCAGATTGAGCCTGCCTTGTCCTGACTAAAGAGTGGGAATATGAGGTGGCGTTCCCAGGCATCCATGCTTAGACACCTGCTCTCGAGTCTTTCCGTATGGGGCCACCTGGAACCATCCAATAGGACTCGACTGTCGTGCAGAAGGAAACCTTGAGGTTTGGAGTAGTTCACAAATCCCATCGTAGGCAAACCTCCCTGGCCTCATGAAGCCCCCACACCCTTCAGGAAGAGGCCATGCTGGACAAAAACTCTAGCCTGAGGCACGTCTCATAGTTGACATGACCTCAGTGCAGGCAATCTCGATTCAGACTCTGCAGAGTGGGCCTGCCGTGCCCTCGGTCCCAAACCTCACGCTAGCTTGTGTTTTCAGACTTCCTTCCTCACACTCCTGGCAAAAAGCCCTCCGGACTAGGAACTCCAGAACCACAACCCAGCCCAGTGTCTGCCCAACGGAAGAAAAACGTTTCCCTGTGGGAAACCAGAAAACCCAGATGAGGATCAACCTGCTCAGGCCTCGACGGTACCCGAACTGGATAGGCTGCTCTGGGCACTCATGCTCTGTCTGACACAGTCTGAAGCCAGACGTCCAGAGAGACAAGGAGACAGCTGTTCACACACCCAGCACTTCGGACACGCCATGGTCTTATGCCGTCATCTCTTCCTAACCTTGGTTTTCAGATATCTGTACCTAGACATTATATCAATTCTCCACACAGCTGGGTATCGCAAGCACAAAACAGAACTCCTCCTTCCCCATGGCTGTAAAGCTTGCTCTTGGCATGGAGTCACACCTTCAGCGTGGGAGAAACATTCATGGCCCCTGATGCCACGCCCAACCTTGAGTGCTGCTTGGGCACAAATTCATACTGTGTGACCCTAAGCATGAGCCCCATGTCAAAGTAAGGCCTGTCAGGGTATGGACCAAGAGCCCGCATATGGGGCTTGCCAAGCCCCTATGCACCCAATCCTCACCAGGGTTTGAGTTTTCCAGTCGCCCCGCCCATACCTGGGGCTCTGCTCTGGAATCCCTTTCTTGGAGAGACCCATGAGCCAGAGAACACGACTCCACCCTTCCCACAAAATGACCCCAAACTCTTTGGAGGTGGGACAAATCCCCAGAGAGGGATACTCGTCCACAGTCCCTGAGGCCACCCCTCCAATCCACGGCTATCCCGGACACAACAGCCAGAGACAAAAGCCTGAAGGAACGCCTCCCACTCGCCCTTGTTTCAGAGGCCCAGGAGCTCCCTCTCGGGCTGTCCATCCGGCCTGGCATACCCTAGGCGCCACTCATAAGCTGAGTTTGTGTTTTCAGACTTCTGTGCACACAGCCTGGACCCACACAACCTCCAGGCTAGGGCCTCTGGAGCCACAGCGAAAGATTGTGCCTGCCCTCTCCAAGGAAAGTGTGCCCAATCCATTGACCACAACCCTACAGGTTAGGGAAAAGCTCCAAGGCCCCTGAGGCCATTAATAGATTAGGCCACCCTGGACTAAGAGGGGCTCTCTGACACCAGCGGAGCAACTATCTCCACTTAGACTCTCAGACAGTGTCCCCAGAGACAGAAGGTTGAAATGGACAGGCCCCCAGGCCCTAATGTGACCCTAAGCTTTGGTTTCCATGTGTCCGTCCTCAGAGGACTGCTTTCGTAGACCAGCACACGGGGCTTTTCTTTGGCACCAAACCAAACCTCTCTCGTCTCCACATGCGGAGCTTTCTTACTGGGGATGTTCAAACCCTTCTGGTAGGAGAGTTCCGCAGGGCCACTGAACAACCAGCACATTCCAAGGTCTCCATGGACCCAAACGCACATTATGACGCATCCTCAGGAGAGGACATTTCAACTGAGCACCCTGGGTACCGTTCCCCAGAGGCAGCAGATCAAACATATCTTGTCGCTAATGGCCAATGGGAATGTGAGGCATGCTGTACAGGGATCCATCCTTCGAACCCTGCTCTCCAGTCCTTCCGTATGGTATGTCCTGGAGCCATCCTACAGGACTGGAATGTCCCGCAGAAGGAAACCTTGTGGTTTGGGGCAACCTCCAAACTCAGCGTGGGAAAACTTCCTTGGCCTCATGAGGCCCCCGCTTCATGAAGGTGCCATCATGGACACAGAGTCCAGCCTCAGCCAACGTCTGATCCTCAGCCTGACATCAGATTCAGGAGATTTTGATTCAGCCTCTGCAGAGTGGGCCTGCTCTGCCATTGGCTCCAATCCTCACCCTAGCTTGTGTTTTCAGACTTCCATCCTCACACTCCTGGCCCACAAACCCTCCCTCCTGGGAATTCTGGGGCCACAATGAAGCACTCTGCCTGCCGCCCAGGAGAAAAACTTTGTCTATGGAGCAGCCCAGAAACGCCAAATGAGGATCAAACTGCTTGGCCCTCGGCAACACCCCAATTGCATAGGCTACCTTAAACACTGATGGTCTGTCGCCAATAGCCTGAGCCCGACCTTCCAACAGACACCGACACAGCTGGCTGCACACCCAGCACATTGGAACCGCCACTGACTTAGGCCACCATCCATTCCCAACCTGGGTTATCAGTCATCGCAACCTAGACCTTATCACCAATCCCTGCACAGGGGGGAACCTGATGCACAAGTCAGAACCACTCCTTCCCCATGGCAAGAAACCTTGCTGCTGGCAGTGAGTCAAACCTTCAGTGTAGGAGAAAACGGCATGGCCCATGAGGCCACGCCCATGCGTGAGGGCCTCCTTGGGCACAAACACACATTGTGACCCTTAGCGTGAGTACCTTATTCAAGTAAAGCATCTCAGTGACTGGACCAAAAGCCCGCATATGTGGCTTGCCATGCCCATAGGCACCAGGACTAACTAGATGGTGTGTATTCCTATTGAGGGAACCCACAGCTGTGCTCTACAGGCCCTCTCCTTGGGGGGTAATGTGGCAGAAAACAGTACTCTTCCCTTCCCACAGAATGAACCCAAACACTTGGGAGCTTTGACCATCCCCCAAGGGCAAGGCTCTTCCTCGGCCCCTGAAGCAACCCTTAACCTGAACGGCCACTGTGAATGCAACACCCAGAGACAAAAGCCTGAGAGACTGCCTCCCACTTGCCCTCCTTTGATATCCAGAGGATCTCCCCTCACGGACTGGAGATCAGGCCTGCCATTACCTTGGCCCGTAGCTGAGCCAAGTTTGCTTTTTCAGACATCTGTCCCCAAAGCCCTGGCAAACACAGCCTCTAGGCTGGGTCCTCTGGAGCCATACCACAGGACCGTGCCTGCTCTCTTCTGGGAAATTGTCCATTCCTTTGGCCACACACCTCCAGAATATGAGAATCCTCAAGGCCGCCGAGGTCATCACACTACTGGGAGCCTCCCTGGACACACAGGAGAATTCGGACACAAGCTGAGCAGCTACCTCCTCGAAGGCATGCACACAGATGTCAACAGAGATAGAAGGTTGAGCCGGACAGGCCCCTAGGCCCTAATCTCAACTCTTGCTTTGGTTTCCAGGTGTCACTCCTCAGAGGCTTTGGTTCGAAGAACAGGATATGGGGCTTTCCTGAGGCACTGAACAGAACTCCTCTCGTCTCCACATGGGAAGCTTCCTTGTTGGAGCCGTGTCAAACACCTCAGGTTGGAGAATCCTGCAGAGTCCCTGAGCCACCTCTACATTCCAAGGTCTCCCAGGCCACCAAGCCACAGTACGACTCATCTTCAGGAGAGACCATTTCAACACTCCCCTCTGGGTAGCTCACCCAGGAGCCCGCAGATTGAGCCTGCCTTGTCCTGACTAAAGAGTGGGAATATGAGGTGGCGTTCCCAGGCATCCATGCTTAGACACCTGCTCTCGAGTCTTTCCGTATGGGGCCACCTGGAACCATCCAATAGGACTCGAGTGTCGTGCAGAAGGAAACCTTGAGGTTTGGAGTAGTTCACAAATCCCATCGTAGGCAAACCTCCCTGGCCTCATGAAGCCCCCACACCCTTCAGGAAGAGGCCATGCTGGACAAAATCTCTAGCCTGAGGCACGTCTCAAAGTTGACATGACCTCAGTGCAGGCGATCTCGATTCAGACTCTGCAGAGTGGGCCTGCCGTGCCCTCGGTCCCAAACCTCACGCTAGCTTGTGTTTTCAGACTTCCTTCCTCACACTCCTGGCAAACAAGTCCTCCAAACTAGGAACTCCAGCACCACAACCCAGCCCAGTGTCTGCCCAACGGAAGAAAAACGTTTCCCTGTGGGGCACTCCAGAAAACCCAGATGAGGATCAACCTGCTCAGGCCTCGACGGTACCCAAACTGGATTGGCTGCTCTAGGCACTCATGCTCTGTCTGACACAGTCTGAAGCCAGACGTCCAGAGAGACAAGGAGACAGCTGTCCGCACACCCAGCACTTCGGACACGCCATGGTCTTATGCCGTCATCTCTTCCTAACCTTGGTTTTCAGATATCTGAACCTAGACATTATATCAATTCTACACACAGCTGGGTATCGCAAGCACAAAACAGAACTCCTCCTTCCCCATGGCTGTAAAGCTTGCTCTTGGCATGGAGTCACACCTTCAGCGTGGGAGAAACCTTCATGGCCCCTGATGCCACGCCCAACCTTGAGTGCTGCTTGGGCACAAATTCATACTGTGTGACCCTAAGCATGAGCCCCATGTCAAAGAAAGGCCTGTCAGGGCATGGACCAAGAGCCCGCATATGGGGCTTGCCAAGCCCCTATGCACCCAATCCTCACCAGGGTTTGAGTTTTCAAGTCGCCCCGCCCGTACCTGGGGCTCTGCTCTGGAATCCCTTTCTTGGAGAGACCCATGAGCCAGAGAACACGACTCCACCCTTCCCACAAATTGACCCCAAACTCTTGGGAGCTGGGACAAATCCCCAGAGAGGGATACTCGTCCACAGTCCCTGAGGCCACCCCTCCAATCCACGGCTATCCCGGACACAACAGCCAGAGACAAAAGCCTGAAGGAACGCCTCCCACTCGCCCTTGTTTCAGAGGCCAAGGAGCTCCCTCTCGGGCTGTCCATCCGGCCTGGCATACCCTAGGCGCCACTCATAAGCTGAGTTTGTGTTTTCAGACTTCTGTGCACACAGCCTGGACCCACCTAACCTCAAGGCTAGGGCCTCTGGAGCCACAGCGAAAGATTGTGCCTGCCCTCTCCAAGGAAAGTGTGCCCAATCCATTGACCACAACCCTACAGGTTAGGGAAAAGCTCCAAGGCACCTGAGGCCATTAATAGTTTAGGCCACCCTGGACTAAGAGGGGCTCTCTGACACCAGCGGAGCAACTATCTCCACTTAGACTCTCAGACAGTGTCCCCAGAGACAGAAGGTTGAAATGGACAGGCCCCCAGGCCCTAATGTGACCCTAAGCTTTGGTTTCCATGTGTCCGTCCTCAGAGGACTGCTTTCGTAGACCAGCACACGGGGCTTTTCTTTGGCACCAAACCAAACCTCTCTCGTCTCCACATGGGGAGCTTTCTTACTGGGGATGTTCAAACCCTTCTGGTAGGAGAGTTCCGCAGGGCCACTGAACAACCAGCACATTCCAAGGTCTCCATGGACCCAAACGCACATTATGACGCATCCTCAGGAGAGGCCATTTCAACTGAGCCCCCTGGGTAGCGTGCCCCAGAGGCAGCAGATCAAACATATCTTGTCGCTAATGGCCAATGGGAATGCGAGGCATGCTGTACAGGGATCCATCCTTCGAACCCTGCTCTCCAGTCCTTCCATATGGTATGTCCTGGAGCCATCCAACAGGACTCGAATGTCCCGCAGAAGGAAACCTTGTGGTTTGGGGCAACCTCCAAACTCAGCGTGGGAAAACTTCCTTGGCCTCATGAGGCCCCCGCTTCATGAAGGTGCCATCATGGACACAGAGTCCAGCCTCAGCCAACGTCTGATTCTCAGCCTGACATCAGATTCAGGAGATTTTGATTCAGCCTCTGCAGAGTGGGCCTGCTCTGCCATTGGCTCCAATCCTCACCCTAGCTTGTGTTTTCAGACTTCCATCCTCACACTCCTGGCCCACAAACCCTCCCTCCTGGGAATTCTGGGGCCACAATGAAGCACTCTGCCTGCCGCCCAGGAGAAAAACTTTGTCTATGGAGCAGCCCAGAAACGCCAAATGAGGATCAAACTGCTTGGCCCTCGGCAACACCCCAATCGCATAGGCTACCTTAAACACTGATGTTCTGTCGCCAATAGCCTGAGCCCAGACCTTCCAACAGACACCGACACAGCTGGCTGCACACCCAGCACATTGGAACCGCCACTGCCTTAGGCCACCATCCATTCCCAACCTGGGTTTTCAGTCATCGGAACCTAGACCTTATCTCCAATCCCTGCACAGGGGGGAACCTGATGCACAAGTCAGAACCCCTCCTTCCCCATGGCAAGAAACCTTGCTGCTGGCAGTGAGTCAAACCTTCAGTGTAGGAGAAATCGGCATGGCCCATGAGGCCACGCCCATGCGTGAGGGCCTCCTTGGGCACAAACACACATTGTGACCCTTAGTGTGAGTACCTTATTCAAGTAAAGCATCTCAGTGACTGGACCAAAAGCCCGCATATGTGGCTTGCCATGCCCATAGGCACCAGGACTAACTAGATGGTGTGTATTCCTGTTGAGGGAACCCACAGCTGTGCTCTACAGGCCCTCTCCTGGGGGGGTAATGTGGCAGAAAACAGTACTCTTCCCTTCCCACAGAATGAACCCAAACACTTGGGAGCTTTGACCATCCCCCAAGGGGAAGGCTCTTCCTCGGCCCCTGAAGCAACCCTTACCCTGAACGGCCACTGTGAATGCAACACCCAGAGACAAAAGCCTGAGAGACTGCCTCCCACTTGCCCTCCTTTGATATCCAGAGGATCTCCCCTCACGGAATGGAGATCAGGCCTGCCATTACCTTGGCCCGTAGCTGAGCCAAGTTTGCTTTTTCAGACATCTGTCCCCAAAGCCCTGGCAAACACAGCCTCTAGGCTGGGTCCTCTGGAGCCATGCCACAGGACCGTGCCTGCTCTCTTCTGGGAAACTTGTCCATTCCTCCAGAATATGAGAATCCTCTTGGCCGCCGAGGTCATCACACTACTGGGAGCCTACCTGGACACACAGGGGCATTCGGACACAAGCTGAGCAGCTACCTCCTCGAAGGCATGCACACAGATGTCAACAGAGATAGAAGGTTGAGCCCGACAGGCCCTTAGGCCCTAATCTCAACTCTTGCTTAGGTTTCCTGGTGTCACTCCTCAGAGGCTTTGGTTCGAAGAACAGGATATGGGGCTTTCCTGAGGCACTGAACAGAACTCCTCTCGTCTCCACATGGGAAGCTTCCTTGTTGGAGCCGTGTCAAACACCTCAGGTTGGAGAATCCTGCAGAGTCCCTGAGCCACCTCTACATTCCAAGGTCTCACAGGCCACCAAGCCACAGTACGACTCATCTTCAGGAGAGACCATTTCAACTCTCCCCTCTGGGTAGTTAACCCAGGAGCCCGCAGATTGAGCCTGCCTTGTCCTGACTAAAGAGTGGGAATATGAGGTGGCGTTCCCTGGCATCCATGCTTAGACACCTGCTCTCGAGTCTTTCCGTATGGGGCCACCTGGAACCATCCAATAGGACTCGACTGTCGTGCAGAAGGAAACCTTGAGGTTTGGAGTAGTTCACAAATCCCATCGTAGGCAAACCTCCCTGGCCTCATGAAGCCCCCACACCCTTCAGGAAGAGGCCATGCTGGACAAAAACTCTAGCCTGAGGCACGTCTCATAGTTGACATGACCTCAGTGCAGGCGATCTCGATTCAGCCTCTGCAGAGTGGGCCTGCCGTGCCCTCGGTCCCAAACCTCACGCTAGCTTGTGTTTTCAGACTTCCTTCCTCACACTCCTGGCAAACAAGCCCTCCGGACTAGGAACTCCAGAACCACAACCCAGCCCAGTGTCTGCCCAACGGAAGAAAAACGTTTCCCTGTGGGGCACTCCAGAAAACCCAGATGAGGATCAACCTGCTCAGGCCTCGACGGTACCCGAACTGGATAGGCTGCTCTAGGCACTCATGCTCTGTCTCACACAGTCTGAAGCCAGACGTCCAGAGAGACAAGGAGACAGCTGTCCGCACACCCAGCACTTCGGACACGCCATGGTCTTATGCCGTCTTCTCTTCCTAACCTTGGTTTTCAGATATCTGAACCTAGACATTATATCAATTCTCCACACAGCTGGGTATCGCAAGCACAAAACAGAACTCCTCCTTCCCCATGGCTGTCAAGCTTGCTCTTGGCATGGAGTCACACCTTCAGCGTGGGAGAAACCTTCATGGCCCCTGATGCCACGCCCAACCTTGAGTGCTGCTTGGGCACAAATTCATACTGTGTGACCCTAAGCATGAGCCCCATGTCAAAGAAAGGCCTGTCAGGGCATGGACCAAGAGCCCGCATATGGGGCTTGCCAAGCCCCTATGCACCCAATCCTCACCAGGGTTTGAGTTTTCCAGTCGCCCCGCCCGTACCTGGGGCTCTGCTCTGGAATCCCTTTCTTGGAGAGACCCATGAGCCAGAGAACACGACTCCACCCTTCCCACAAAATTACCCCAAACTCTTGGGAGCTGGGACAAATCCCCAGAGAGGGATACTCGTCCACAGTCCCTGAGGCCACCCCTCCAATCCACGGCTATCCCGGACACAACAGCCAGAGACAAAAGCCTGAAGGAACGCCTCCCACTCGCCCTTGTTTCAGAGGCCCAGGAGCTCCCTCTCGGGCTGTCCATCCGGCCTGGCATACCCTAGGCGCCACTCATAAGCTGAGTTTGTGTTTTCAGACTTCTGTGCACACAGCCTGGACCCACACAACCTCCAGGCTAGGGCCTCTGGAGCCACAGCGAAAGATTGTGCCTGCCCTCTCCAAGGAAAGTGTGCCCAATCCATTGACCACAACCCTACAGGTTAGGGAAAAGCTCCAAGGCCCCTGAGGCCATTAATAGTTTAGGCCACCCTGGACTAAGAGGGGCTCTCTGACACCAGCGGAGCAACTATCTCCACTTAGACTCTCAGACAGTGTCCCCAGAGACAGAAGGTTGAAATGGACAGGCCCCCAGGCCCTAATCTGACCCTAAGCTTTGGTTTCCATGTGTCCGTCCTCAGAGGACTGCTTTCGTAGACCAGCACACCGGGCTTTTCTTTGGCACCAAACCAAACCTCTCTCGTCTCCACATGGGGAGCTTTCTTACTGGGGATGTTCAAACCCTTCTGGTAGGAGAGTTCCGCAGGGCCACTGAACAACCAGCACATTCCAAGGGCTCCATGGACCCAAACCCACATTATGACGCATCCTCAGGAGAGGCCATTTCAACTGAGCCCCCTGGGTAGCGTGCCCCAGAGGCAGCAGATCAAACATATCTTGTCGCTAATGGCCAATGGGAATGCGAGGCATGCTGTACAGGGATCCATCCTTCGACCACTGCTCTCCAGTCCTTCCTTATGGTATGTCCTGGAGCCATCCAACAGGACTCGAATGTCCCGCAGAAGGAAACCTTGTGGTTTGGGGCAACCTCCAAACTCAGCGTGGGAAAACTTCTTTGGCCTCATGAGACCCCCGCTTCATGAAGGTGCCATCATGGACACAGAGTCCAGCCTCAGCCAACGTCTGATCCTCAGCCTGACATCAGATTCAGGAGATTTTGATTCAGCCTCTGCAGAGTGGGCCTGCTCTGCCATTGGCTCCAATCCTCACCCTAGCTTGTGTTTTCAGACTTCCATCCTCACACTCCTGGCCCACAAACCCTCCCTCCTGGGAATTCTGGGGCCACAATGAAGCACTCTGCCTGCCGCCCAGGAGAAAAACTTTGTCTATGGAGCAGCCAAGAAACGCCAAATGAGGATCAAACTGCTTGGCCCTCGGCAACACCCCAATTGCATAGGCTACCTTAAACACTGATGTTCTGTCGCCAATAGCCTGAGCCCAGACCTTCCAACAGACACCGACACAGCTGGCTGCACACCCAGCACATTGGAACCGCCACTGCCTTAGGCCACCATCCATTCCCAACCTGGGTTTTCAGTCATCGGAACCTAGACCTTATCTCCAATCCCTGCACAGGGGGGAACCTGATGCACAAGTCAGAACCCCTCCTTCACCATGGCAAGAAACCTTGCTGCTGGCAGTGAGTCAAACCTTCAGTGTAGGAGAAATCGGCATGGCCCATGAGGCCACGCCCATGCGTGAGGGCCTCCTTGGGCACAAACACACATTGTGACCCTTAGTGTGAGTACCTTATTCAAGTAAAGCATCTCAGTGACTGGACCAAAAGCCCGCATATGTGGCTTGCCATGCCCATAGGCACCAGGACTAACTAGATGGTGTGTATTCCTGTTGAGGGAACCCACAGCTGTGCTCTACAGGCCCTCTCCTGGGGGGGTAATGTGGCAGAAAACAGTACTCTTCCCTTCCCACAGAATGAACCCAAACACTTGGGAGCTTGGACCATCCCCCAAGGGGAAGGCTCTTCCTCGGCCCCTGAAGCAACCCTTACCCTGAACGGCCACTGTGAATGCAACACCCAGAGACAAAAGCCTGAGAGACTGCCTCCCACTTGCCCTCCTTTGATATCCAGAGGATCTCCCCTCACGGACTGGAGATCAGGCCTGCCATTACCTTGGCCCGTAGCTGAGCCAAGTTTGCTTTTTCAGACATCTGTCCCCAAAGCCCTGGCAAACACAGCCTCTAGGCTGGGTCCTCTGGAGCCATGCCACAGGACCGTGCCTGCTCTCTTCTGGGAAACTTGTCCATTCCTCCAGAATATGAGAATCCTCTTGGCCGCCGAGGTCATCACACTACTGGGAGCCTACCTGGACACACAGGGGCATTCGGACACAAGCTGAGCAGCTACCTCCTCGAAGGCATGCACACAGATGTCAACAGAGATAGAAGGTTGAGCCCGACAGGCCCTTAGGCCCTAATCTCAACTCTTGCTTAGGTTTCCTGGTGTCACTCCTCAGAGGCTTTGGTTCGAAGAACAGGATATGGGGCTTTCCTGAGGCACTGAACAGAACTCCTCTCGTCTCCACATGGGAAGCTTCCTTGTTGGAGCCGTGTCAAACACCTCAGGTTGGAGAATCCTGCAGAGTCCCTGAGCCACCTCTACATTCCAAGGTCTCACAGGCCACCAAGCCACAGTACGACTCATCTTCAGGAGAGACCATTTCAACTCTCCCCTCTGGGTAGCTAACCCAGGAGCCCGCAAATTGAGCCTGCCTTGTCCTGACTAAAGAGTGGGAATATGAGGTGGCGTTCCCTGGCATCCATGCTTAGACACCTGCTCTCGAGTCTTTCCGTATGGGGCCACCTGGAACCATCCAATAGGACTCGACTGTCGTGCAGAAGGAAACCTTGAGGTTTGGAGTAGTTCACAAATCCCATCGTAGGCAAACCTCCCTGGCCTCATGAAGCCCCCACGCCCTTCAGGAAGAGGCCATGCTGGACAAAAACTCTAGCCTGAGGCACGTCTCATAGTTGACATGACCTCAGTGCAGGCGATCTCGATTCAGCCTCTGCAGAGTGGGCCTGCCGTGCCCTCGGTCCCAAACCTCACGCTAGCTTGTGTTTTCAGACTTCCTTCCTCACACTCCTGGCAAACAAGCCCTCCGGACTAGGAACTCCAGAACCACAACCCAGCCCAGTGTCTCCCCAACGGAAGAAAACGTTTCCCTGTGGGGCACTCCAGAAAACCCAGATGAGGATCAACCTGCTCAGGCCTCGACGGTACCCAAACTGGATAGGCTGCTCTAGGCACTCATGCTCTGTCTCACACAGTCTGAAGCCAGACGTCCAGAGAGACAAGGAGACAGCTGTCCGCACACCCAGCACTTCGGACACGCCATGGTCTTATGCCGTCATCTCTTCCTAACCTTGGTTTTCAGATATCTGAACCTAGACATTATATCAATTCTCCACACAGCTGGGTATCGCAAGCACAAAACAGAACTCCTCCTTCCCCATGGCTGTAAAGCTTGCTCTTGGCATGGAGTCACACCTTCAGCGTGGGAGAAACCTTCATGGCCCCTGATGCCACGCCCAACCTTGAGTGCTGCTTGGGCACAAATTCATACTGTGTGACCCTAAGCATGAGCCCCATGTCAAAGAAAGGCCTGTCAGGGCATGGACCAAGAGACCGCATATGGGGCTTGCCAAGCCCCTATGCACCCAATCCTCACCAGGGTTTGAGTTTTCCAGTCGCCCCGCCCGTACCTGGGGCTCTGCTCTGGAATCACTTTCTTGGAGAGACCCATGAGCCAGAGAACACGACTCCACCCTTCCCACAAAATTACCCCAAACTCTTGGGAGCTGGGACAAATCCCCAGAGAGGGATACTCGTCCACAGTCCCTGAGGCCACCCCTCCAATCCACGGCCATCCCGGACACAACAGCCAGAGACAAAAGCCTGAAGGAACGCCTCCCACTCGCCCTTGTTTCAGAGGCCCAGGAGCTCCCTCTCGGGCTGTCCATCCGGCCTGGCATACCCTAGGCGCCACTCATAAGCTGAGTTTGTGTTTTCAGACTTCTGTGCACACAGCCTGGACCCACACAACCTCCAGGCTAGGGCCTCTGGAGCCACAGCGAAAGATTGTGCCTGCCCTCTCCAAGGAAAGTGTGCCCAATCCATTGACCACAACCCTACAGGTTAGGGAAAAGCTCCAAGGCCCCTGAGGCCATTAATAGTTTAGGCCACCCTGGACTAAGAGGGGCTCTCTGACACCAGCGGAGCAACTATCTCCACTTAGACTCTCAGACAGTGTCCCCAGAGACAGAAGGTTGAAATGGACAGGCCCCCAGGCCCTAATCTGACCCTAAGCTTTGGTTTCCATGTGTCCGTCCTCAGAGGACTGCTTTCGTAGACCAGCACACGGGGCTTTTCTTTGGCACCAAACCAAACCTCTCTCGTCTCCACATGGGGAGCTTTCTTACTGGGGATGTTCAAACCCTTCTGGTAGGAGAGTTCCGCAGGGCCACTGAACAACCAGCACATTCCAAGGGCTCCATGGACCCAAACGCACATTATGACGCATCCTCAGGAGAGGCCATTTCAACTGAGCCCCCTGGGTAGCGTGCCCCAGAGGCAGCAGATCAAACATATCTTGTCGCTAATGGCCAATGGGAATGCGAGGCATGCTGTACAGGGATCCATCCTTCGACCACTGCTCTCCAGTCCTTCCTTATGGTATGTCCTGGAGCCATCCAACAGGACTCGAATGTCCCGCAGAAGGAAACCTTGTGGTTTGGGGCAACCTCCAAACTCAGCGTGGGAAAACTTCCTTGGCCTCATGAGACCCCCGCTTCATGAAGGTGCCATCATGGTCACAGAGTCCAGCCTCAGCCAACGTCTGATCCTCAGCCTGACATCAGATTCAGGAGATTTTGATTCAGCCTCTGCAGAGTGGGCGTGCTCTGCCATTGGCTCCAATCCTCACCCTAGCTTGTGTTTTCAGACTTCCATCCTCAAACTCCTGGCCCACAAACCCTCCCTCCTGGGAATTCTGGGGCCACAATGAAGCACTCTGCCTGCCGCCCAGGAGAAAAACTTTGTCTATGGAGCAGCCCAGAAACGCCAAATGAGGATCAAACTGCTTGGCCCTCGGCAACACCCCAATTGCATAGGCTACCTTAAACACTGATGTTCTGTCGCCAATAGCCTGAGCCCAGACCTTCCAACAGACACCGACACAGCTGGCTGCACACCCAGCACATTGGAACCGCCACTGCCTTAGGCCACCATCCATTCCCAACCTGGGTTTTCAGTCATCGGAACCTAGACCTTATCTCCAATCCCTGCACAGGGGGGAACCTGATGCACAAGTCAGAACCCCTCCTTCCCCATGGCAAGAAACCTTGCTGCTGGCAGTGAGTCAAACCTTCAGTGTAGGAGAAATCGGCATGGCCCATGAGGCCACGCCCATGCGTGAGGGCCTCCTTGGGCACAAACACACATTGTGACCCTTAGTGTGAGTACCTTATTCAAGTAAAGCATCTCAGTGACTGGACCAAAAGCCCGCATATGTGGCTTGCCATGCCCATAGGCACCAGGACTAACTAGATGGTGTGTATTCCTGTTGAGGGAACCCACAGCTGTGCTCTACAGGCCCTCTCCTGGGGGGGTAATGTGGCAGAAAACAGTACTCTTCCCTTCCCACAGAATGAACCCAAACACTTGGGAGCTTTGACCATCCCCCAAGGGGAAGGCTCTTCCTCGGCCCCTGAAGCAACCCTTACCCTGAACGGCCACTGTGAATGCAACACCCAGAGACAAAAGCCTGAGAGACTGCCTCCCACTTGCCCTCCTTTGATATCCAGAGGATCTCCCCTCACGGAATGGAGATCAGGCCTGCCATTACCTTGGCCCGTAGCTGAGCCAAGTTTGCTTTTTCAGACATCTGTCCCCAAAGCCCTGGCAAACACAGCCTCTAGGCTGGGTCCTCTGGAGCCATGCCACAGGACCGTGCCTGCTCTCTTCTGGGAAACTTGTCCATTCCTCCAGAATATGAGAATCCTCTTGGCCGCCGAGGTCATCACACTACTGGGAGCCTACCTGGACACACAGGGGCATTCGGACACAAGCTGAGCAGCTACCTCCTCGAAGGCATGCACACAGATGTCAACAGAGATAGAAGGTTGAGCCCGACAGGCCCTTAGGCCCTAATCTCAACTCTTGCTTAGGTTTCCTGGTGTCACTCCTCAGAGGCTTTGGTTCGAAGAACAGGATATGGGGCTTTCCTGAGGCACTGAACAGAACTCCTCTCGTCTCCACATGGGAAGCTTCCTTGTTGGAGCCGTGTCAAACACCTCAGGTTGGAGAATCCTGCAGAGTCCCTGAGCCACCTCTACATTCCAAGGTCTCACAGGCCACCAAGCCACAGTACGACTCATCTTCAGGAGAGACCATTTCAACTCTCCCCTCTGGGTAGCTAACCCAGGAGCCCGCAGATTGAGCCTGCCTTGTCCTGACTAAAGAGTGGGAATATGAGGTGGCGTTCCCTGGCATCCATGCTTAGACACCTGCTCTCGAGTCTTTCCGTATGGGGCCACCTGGAACCATCCAATAGGACTCGACTGTCGTGCAGAAGGAAACCTTGAGGTTTGGAGTAGTTCACAAATCCCATCGTAGGCAAACCTCCCTGGCCTCATGAAGCCCCCACACCCTTCAGGAAGAGGCCATGCTGGACAAAAACTCTAGCCTGAGGCACGTCTCATAGTTGACATGACCTCAGTGCAGGCGATCTCGATTCAGCCTCTGCAGAGTGGGCCTGCCGTGCCCTCGGTCCCAAACCTCACGCTAGCTTGTGTTTTCAGACTTCCTTCCTCACACTCCTGGCAAACAAGCCCTCCGGACTAGGAACTCCAGAACCACAACCCAGCCCAGTGTCTGCCCAACGGAAGAAAAACGTTTCCCTGTGGGGCACTCCAGAAAACCCAGATGAGGATCAACCTGCTCAGGCCTCGACGGTACCCGAACTGGATAGGCTGCTCTAGGCACTCATGCTCTGTCTCACACAGTCTGAAGCCAGACGTCCAGAGAGACAAGGAGACAGCTGTCCGCACACCCAGCACTTCGGACACGCCATGGTCTTATGCCGTCTTCTCTTCCTAACCTTGGTTTTCAGATATCTGAACCTAGACATTATATCAATTCTCCACACAGCTGGGTATCGCAAGCACAAAACAGAACTCCTCCTTCCCCATGGCTGTCAAGCTTGCTCTTGGCATGGAGTCACACCTTCAGCGTGGGAGAAACCTTCATGGCCCCTGATGCCACGCCCAACCTTGAGTGCTGCTTGGGCACAAATTCATACTGTGTGACCCTAAGCATGAGCCCCATGTCAAAGAAAGGCCTGTCAGGGCATGGACCAAGAGACCGCATATGGGGCTTGCCAAGCCCCTATGCACCCAATCCTCACCAGGGTTTGAGTTTTCCAGTCGCCCCGCCCGTACCTGGGGCTCTGCTCTGGAATCCCTTTCTTGGAGAGACCCATGAGCCAGAGAACACGACTCCACCCTTCCCACAAAATTACCCCAAACTCTTGGGAGCTGGGACAAATCCCCAGAGAGGGATACTCGTCCACAGTCCCTGAGGCCACCCCTCCAATCCACGGCTATCCCGGACACAACAGCCAGAGACAAAAGCCTGAAGGAACGCCTCCCACTCGCCCTTGTTTCAGAGGCCCAGGAGCTCCCTCTCGGGCTGTCCATCCGGCCTGGCATACCCTAGGCGCCACTCATAAGCTGAGTTTGTGTTTTCAGACTTCTGTGCACACAGCCTGGACCCACACAACCTCCAGGCTAGGGCCTCTGGAGCCACAGCGAAAGATTGTGCCTGCCCTCTCCAAGGAAAGTGTGCCCAATCCATTGACCACAACCCTACAGGTTAGGGAAAAGCTCCAAGGCCCCTGAGGCCATTAATAGTTTAGGCCACCCTGGACTAAGAGGGGCTCTCTGACACCAGCGGAGCAACTATCTCCACTTAGACTCTCAGACAGTGTCCCCAGAGACAGAAGGTTGAAATGGACAGGCCCCCAGGCCCTAATCTGACCCTAAGCTTTGGTTTCCATGTGTCCGTCCTCAGAGGACTGCTTTCGTAGACCAGCACACCGGGCTTTTCTTTGGCACCAAACCAAACCTCTCTCGTCTCCACATGGGGAGCTTTCTTACTGGGGATGTTCAAACCCTTCTGGTAGGAGAGTTCCGCAGGGCCACTGAACAACCAGCACATTCCAAGGGCTCCATGGACCCAAACGCACATTATGACGCATCCTCAGGAGAGGCCATTTCAACTGAGCCCCCTGGGTAGCGTGCCCCAGAGGCAGCAGATCAAACATATCTTGTCGCTAATGGCCAATGGGAATGCGAGGCATGCTGTACAGTGATCCATCCTTCGACCCCTGCTCTCCAGTCCTTCCTTATGGTATGTCCTGGAGCCATCCAACAGGACTCGAATGTCCCGCAGAAGGAAACCTTGTGTTTTGGGGCAACCTCCAAACTCAGCGTGGGAAAACTTCCTTGGCCTCATGAGACCCCCGCTTCATGAAGGTGCCATCATGGACACAGAGTCCAGCCTCAGCCAACGTCTGATCCTCAGCCTGACATCAGATTCAGGAGATTTTGATTCAGCCTCTGCAGAGTGGGCCTGCTCTGCCATTGGCTCCAATCCTCACCCTAGCTTGTGTTTTCAGACTTCCATCCTCAAACTCCTGGCCCACAAACCCTCCCTCCTGGGAATTCTGGGGCCACAATGAAGCACTCTGCCTGCCACCCAGGAGAAAAACTTTGTCTATGGAGCAGCCCAGAAACGCCAAATGAGGATCAAACTGCTTGGCCCTCGGCAACACCCCAATTGCATAGGCTACCTTAAACACTGATGTTCTGTCGCCAATAGCCTGAGCCCAGACCTTCCAACAGACACCGACACAGCTGGCTGCACACCCAGCACATTGGAACCGCCACTGCCTTAGGCCACCATCCATTCCCAACCTGGGTTTTCAGTCATCGGAACCTAGACCTTATCTCCAATCCCTGCACAGGGGGGAACCTGATGCACAAGTCAGAACCCCTCCTTCCCCATGGCAAGAAACCTTGCTGCTGGCAGTGAGTCAAACCTTCAGTGTAGGAGAAATCGGCATGGCCCATGAGGACACGCCCATGCGTGAGGGCCTCCTTGGGCACAAACACACATTGTGACCCTTAGTGTGAGTACCTTATTCAAGTAACGCATCTCAGTGACTGGACCAAAAGCCCGCATATGTGGCTTGCCATGCCCATAGGCACCAGGACTAACTAGATGGTGTGTATTCCTGTTGAGGGAACCCACAGCTGTGCTCTACAGGCCCTCTCCTGGGGGGGTAATGTGGCAGAAAACAGTACTCTTCCCTTCCCACAGAATGAACCCAAACACTTGGGAGCTTTGACCATCCCCCAAGGGGAAGGCTCTTCCTCGGCCCCTGAAGCAACCCTTACCCTGAACGGCCACTGTGAATGCAACACCCAGAGACAAAAGCCTGAGAGACTGCCTCCCACTTGCCCTCCTTTGATATCCAGAGGATCTCCCCTCACGGAATGGAGATCAGGCCTGCCATTACCTTGGCCCGTAGTTGAGCCAAGTTTGCTTTTTCAGACATCTGTCCCCAAAGCCCTGGCAAACACAGCCTCTAGGCTGGGTCCTCTGGAGCCATGCCACAGGACCGTGCCTGCTCTCTTCTGGGAAACTTGTCCATTCCTCCAGAATATGAGAACCCTCTTGGCCGCCGAGGTCATCACACTACTGGGAGCCTACCTGGACACACAGGGGCATTCGGACACAAGCTGAGCAGCTACCTCCTCGAAGGCATGCACACAGATGTCAACAGAGATAGAAGGTTGAGACCGACAGGCCCTTAGGCCCTAATCTCAACTCTTGCTTAGGTTTCCTGGTGTCACTCCTCAGAGGCTTTGGTTCGAAGAACAGGATATGGGGCTTTCCTGAGGCACTGAACAGAACTCCTCTCGTCTCCACATGGGAAGCTTCCTTGTTGGAGCCGTGTCAAACACCTCAGGTTGGAGAATCCTGCAGAGTCCCTGAGCCACCTCTACATTCCAAGGTCTCCCAGGCCACCAAGACACAGTACGACTCATCTTCAGGAGAGACCATTTCAACTCTCCCCTCTGGGTAGCTAACCCAGGAGCCCGCAGATTGAGCCTGCCTTGTCCTGACTAAAGAGTGGGAATATGAGGTGGCGTTCCCTGGCATCCATGCTTAGACACCTGCTCTCGAGTCTTTCCGTATGGGGCCACCTGGAACCATCCAATAGGACTCGACTGTCGTGCAGAAGGAAACCTTGAGGTTTGGAGTAGTTCACAAATCCCATCGTAGGCAAACCTCCCTGGCCTCATGAAGCCCCCACACCCTTCAGGAAAAGGCCATGCTGGACAAAAACTCTAGCCTGAGGCACGTCTCATAGTTGACATGACCTCAGTGCAGGCGATCTCGATTCAGCCTCTGCAGATTGGGCCTGCCGTGCCCTCGGTCCCAAACCTCACCCTAGCTTGTGTTTGCAGACTTCCTTCCTCACACTCCTGGCAAACAAGCCCTCCGGACTAGGAACTCCAGAACCACAACCCAGCCCAGTGTCTGCCCAACGGAAGAAAAACGTTTCCCTGTGGGGCACTCCAGAAAACCCAGATGAGGATCAACCTGCTCAGGCCTCGACGGTACCCGAACTGGATAGGCTGCTCTAGGCACTCATGCTCTGTCTCACACAGTCTGAAGCCAGACGTCCAGAGAGACAAGGAGACAGCTGTCCGCACACCCAGCACTTCGGACACGCCATGGTCTTATGCCGTCTTCTCTTCCTAACCTTGGTTTTCAGATATCTGAACCTAGACATTATATCAATTCTCCACACAGCTGGATATCGCAAGCACAAAACAGAACTCCTCCTTCCCCATGGCTGTAAAGCGTGCTCTTGGCATGGAGTCACACCTTCAGCGTGGGAGAAACCTTCATGGCCCCTGATGCCACGCCCAACCTTGAGTGCTGCTTGGGCACAAATTCATACTGTGTGACCCTAAGCATGAGCCCCATGTCAAAGAAAGGCCTGTCAGGGCATGGACCAAGAGCCCGCATATGGGGCTTGCCAAGCCCCTATGCACCCAATCCTCACCAGGGTTTGAGTTTTCCAGTCGCCCCGCCCGTACCTGGGGCTCTGCTCTGGAATCCCTTTCTTGGAGAGACCCATGAGCCAGAGAACACGACTCCACCCTTCCCACAAAATTACCCCAAACTCTTGGGAGCTGGGACAAATCCCCAGAGAGGGATACTCGTCCACAGACCCTGAGGCCTCCCCTCCAATCCACGGCTATCCCGGACACAACAGCCAGAGACAAAAGCCTGAAGGAACGCCTCCCACTCGCCCTTGTTTCAGAGGCCCAGGAGCTCCCTCTCGGGCTGTCCATCCGGCCTGGCATACCCTAGGCGCCACTCATAAGCTGAGTTTGTGTTTTCAGACTTCTGTGCACACAGCCTGGACCCACACAACCTCCAGGCTAGGGCCTCTGGAGCCACAGCGAAAGATTGTGCCTGCCCTATCCAAGGAAAGTGTGCCCAATCCATTGACCACAACACTACAGGTTAGGGAAAAGCTCCAAGGCCCCTGAGGCCATTAATAGTTTAGGCCACCCTGGACTAAGAGGGGCTCTCTGACACCAGCGGAGCAACTATCTCCACTTAGACTCTCAGACAGTGTCCCCAGAGACAGAAGGTTGAAATGGACAGGCCCCCAGGCCCTAATCTGACCCTAAGCTTTGGTTTCCATGTGTCCGTCCTCAGAGGACTGCTTTCGTAGACCAGCACACGGGGCTTTTCTTTGGCACCAAACCAAACCTCTCTCGTCTCCACATGGGGAGCTTTCTTACTGGGGATGTTCAAACCCTTCTGGTAGGAGAGTTCCGCAGGGCCACTGAACAAACAGCACATTCCAAGGGCTCCATGGACCCAAACGCACATTATGACGCATCCTCAGGAGAGGCCATTTCAACTGAGCCCCCTGGGTAGCGTGCCCCAGAGGCAGCAGATCAAACATATCTTGTCGCTAATGGCCAATGGGAATGCGAGGCATGCTGTACAGGGATCCATCCTTCGACCCCTGCTCTCCAGTCCTTCCTTATGGTATGTCCTGGAGCCATCCAACAGGACTCGAATGTCCCGCAGAAGGAAACCTTGTGGTTTGGGGCAACCTCCAAACTCAGCGTGGGAAAACTTCCTTGGCCTCATGAGACCCCCGCTTCATGAAGGTGCCATCATGGACACAGAGTCCAGCCTCAGCCAACGTCTGATCCTCAGCCTGACATCAGATTCAGGAGATTTTGATTCAGCCTCTGCAGAGTGGGCCTGCTCTGCCATTGGCTCCAATCCTCACCCTAGCTTGTGTTTTCAGACTTCCATCCTCAAACTCCTGGCCCACAAACCCTCCCTCCTGGGAATTCCGGGGCCACAATGAAGCACTCTGCCTGCCGCCCAGGAGAAAAACTTTGTCTATGGAGCAGCCCAGAAACGCCAAATGAGGATCAAACTGCTTGGCCCTCGGCAACACCCCAATTGCATAGGCTACCTTAAACACTGATGTTCTGTCGCCAATAGCCTGAGCCCAGACCTTCCAACAGACACCGACACAGCTGGCTGCACACCCAGCACATTGGAACCGCCACTGCCTTAGGCCACCATCCATTCCCAACCTGGGTTTTCAGTCATCGGAACCTAGACCTTATCTCCAATCCCTGCACAGGGGGGAACCTGATGCACAAGTCAGAACCCCTCCTTCCCCATGGCAAGAAACCTTGCTGCTGGCAGTGAGTCAAACCTTCAGTGTAGGAGAAATCGACATGGCCCATGAGGCCACGCCCATGCGTGAGGGCCTCCTTGGGCACAAACACACATTGTGACCCTTAGTGTGAGTACCTTATTCAAGTAAAGCATCTCAGTGACTGGACCAAAAGCCCGCATATGTGGCTTGCCATGCCCATAGGCACCAGGACTAACTAGATGGTGTGTATTCCTGTTGAGGGAACCCACAGCTGTGCTCTACAGGCCCTCTCCTGGGGGGGTAATGTGGCAGAAAACAGTACTCTTCCCTTCCCACAGAATGAACCCAAACACTTGGGAGCTTTGACCATCCCCCAAGGGGAAGGCTCTTCCTCGGCCCCTGAAGCAACCCTTACCCTGAACGGCCACTGTGAATGCAACACCCAGAGACAAAAGCCTGAGAGACTGCCTCCCACTTGCCCTCCTTTGATATCCAGAGGATCTCCCCTCACGGAATGGAGATCAGGCCTGCCATTACCTTGGCCCGTAGCTGAGCCAAGTTTGCTTTTTCAGACATCTGTCCCCAAAGCCCTGGCAAACGCAGCCTCTAGGCTGGGTCCTCTGGAGCCATGCCACAGGACCGTGCCTGCTCTCTTCTGGGAAACTTGTCCATTCCTCCAGAATATGAGAATCCTCTTGGCCGCCGAGGTCATCACACTACTGGGAGCCTACCTGGACACACAGGGGCATTTGGACACAAGCTGAGCAGCTACCTCCTCGAAGGCATGCACACAGATGTCAACAGAGATAGAAGGTTGAGCCCGACAGGCCCTTAGGCCCTAATCTCAACTCTTGCTTAGGTTTCCTGGTGTCACTCCTCAGAGGCTTTGGTTCGAAGAACAGGATATGGGGCTTTCCTGAGGCACTGAATAGAAATCCTCTCGTCTCCACATGGGAAGCTTCCTTGTTGGAGCCGTGTCAAACACCTCAGGTTGGAGAATCCTGCAGAGTCCCTGAGCCACCTCTACATTCCAAGGTCTCACAGGCCACCAAGCCACAGTATGACTCATCTTCAGGAGAGACCATTTCAACTCTCCTCTCTGGGTAGCTCACCCAGGAGCCCGCAGATTGAGCCTGTCTTGTCCTGACTAAAGAGTGGGAATATGAGGTGGCGTTCCCAGGCATCCATGCTTAGACACCTGCTCTCGAGTCTTTCCGTATGGGGCCACCTGGAACCATCCAATAGGACTCGACTGTCGTGCAGAAGGAAACCTTGAGGTTAGGAGTAGTTCACAAATCCCATCGTAGGCAAACCTCCCTGGCCTCATGAAGCCCCCACACCCTTCAGGAAGAGGCCATGCTGGACAAAAACTCTAGCCTGAGGCACGTCTCATAGTTGACATGACCTCAGTGCAGGCGATCTCGATTCAGCCTCTGCAGAGTGGGCCTGCCGTGCCCTCGGTCCCAAACCTCACGCTAGTTTGTGTTTTCAGACTTCCTTCCTCACACTCCTGGCAAACAAGCCCTCCGGACTAGGAACTCCAGAACCACAACCCAGCCCAGTGTCTGCCCAACGGAAGAAAAACCTTTCCCTGTGGGGCACTCCAGAAAACCCAGATGAGGATCAACCTGCTCAGGCCTCGACGGTACCCGAACTGGACGGGCTGCTCTGGGCACTCATGCTCTGTCTGACACAGTCTGAAGCCATACGTCCAGAGAGACAAGGAGACAGCTGTCCGCACACCCAGCACTTCGGACACGCCATGGTCTTATGCCGTCATCTCTTCCTAACCTTGGTTTTCAGATATCTGAACCTAGACATTATATCAATTCTCCACACAGCTGGGTATCGCAAGCACAAAACAGAACTCCTCCTTCCCCATGGCTGTAAAGCGTGCTCTTGGCATGGAGTCACACCTTCAGCGTGGGAGAAACCTTCATGGCCCCTGATGCCACGCCCAACCTTGAGTGCTGCTTGGGCACAAATTCATACTGTGTGAACCTAAGCATGAGCCCCATGTCAAAGAAAGGCCTGTCAGGGCATGGACCAAGAGCCCGCATATGGGGCTTGCCAAGCCCCTATGCACCCAATCCTCACCAGGGTTTGAGTTTTCCAGTCGCTCCGCCCGTACCTGGGGCTCTGCTCTGGAATCCCTTTCTTGGAGAGACCCATGAGCCAGAGAACACGACTCCACCCTTCCCACAAAATGACCCCAAACTCTTGGGAGCTGGGACATATCCCCAGAGTGGGTTACTCGTCCACAGTCCCTGAGGCCACCCCTCCAATCCACGGCTATCCCGGACACAACAGCCAGAGACAAAAGCCTGAAGGAACGCCTCCCACTCGCCCTTGTTTCAGAGGCCCAGGAGCTCCCTCTCGGGCTGTCCATCCGGCCTGGCATAACCTAGGCGCCACTCATAAGCTGGGTTTGTGTTTTCAGAATTCTGTGCACACAGCCTGGACCCACACAACCTCCAGGCTAGGGCCTCTGGAGCCACAGCGAAAGATTGTGCCTGCCCTCTCCAAGGAAAGTGTGCCCAATCCATTGACCACAACACTACAGGTTAGGGAAAAGCTCCAAGGCCCCTGAGGCCATTAATAGATTAGGCCACCCTGGACTAAGAGGGGCTCTCTGACACCAGCGGAGCAACTATCTCCACTTAGACTCTCAGACAGTGTCCCCAGAGACAGAAGGTTGAAATGGACAGGCCCCCAGGCCCTAATCTGACCCTAAGCTTTGGTTTCCATGTGTCCGTTCTCAGAGGACTGCTTTCGTAGACCAGCACACAGGGCTTTTCTTTGGCACCAAACCAAACCTCTCTCGTCTCCACATGGGGAGCTTTCTTACTGGGGATGTTCAAACCCTTCTGGTAGGAGAGTTCCGCAGGGCCACTGAACAACCAGCACATTCCAAGTCTCCATGGACCCAAACGCACATTATGACGCATCCTCAGGAGAGGCCATTTCAACTGAGCCCCCTGGGTAGCGTGCCCCATAGAAGTAGATCAAACATATCTTGTCGCTAATGGCCAATGGGAATGCGAGGCATGCTGTACAGGGATCCATCCTTCGAACCCTGCTCTCCAGTCTTTCCGTATGGTATGTCCTGGAGCCATGCAACAGGACTCGAATGTCCCGCAGAAGGAAACCTTGTGGTTTGGGGCAACCTCCAAACTCAGCGTGGGAAAACTTCCTTGGCCTCATGAGGCCCCCGCTTCATGAAGGTGCCATCATGGACACAGAGTCCAGCCTCAGCCAACGTCTGATCCTCAGCCTGACATCAGATTCAGGAGATTTTGATTCAGCCTCTGCAGAGTGGGCCTGCTCTGCCATTGGCTCCAATCCTCACCCTAGCTTGTGTTTTCAGACTTCCATCCTCACACTCCTGGCCCACAAACCCTCCCTCCTGGGAATTCTGGGGCCACAATGAAGCACTCTGCCTGCCGCCCAGGAGAAAAACTTTGTCTATGGAGCAGCCCAGAAACGCCAAATGAGGATCAAACTGCTTGGCCCTCGGCAACACCCCAATTGCATAGGCTACCTTAAACACTGATGTTCTGTCGCCAATAGCCTGAGCCCAGACCTTCCAACAGACACCGACACAGCTGGCTGCACACCCAGCACATTGGAACCGCCACTGCCTTAGGCCACCATCCATTCCCAACCTGGGTTTTCAGTCATCGGAACCTAGACTTTATCTCCAATCCCTGCACAGGGGGGAACCTGATGCACAAGTCAGAAACCCTCCTTCCCCATGGCAAGTAACCTTGCTGCTGGCAGTGAGTCAAACCTTCAGTGTAGGAGAAAACGGCATGGCCCATGAGGCCACGCCCATGCGTGAGGGCCTCCTTGGGCACAAACACACATTGTGACCCTTAGCGTGAGTAACTTATTCAAGTAAAGCATCTCAGTGACTGGACCAAAAGCCCGCATATGTGGCTTGCCATGCCCATAGGCACCAGGACTAACTAGATGGTGTGTATTCCTGTTGAGGGAACCCACAGCTGTGCTCTACAGGCCCTCTCCTGGGGGGGGGGGTAATGTGGCAGAAAACAGTACTCTTCCCTTCCCACAGAATGAACCCAAACACTTGGGAGCTTTGTCCATCCCCCAAGGGGAAGGCTCTTCCTCGGCCCCTGAAGCAACCCTTAACCTGAACGGCCACTGTGAATGCAACACCCAGAGACAAAAGCCTGAGAGACTGCCTCCCACTTGCCCTCCTTTGATATCCAGAGGATCTCCCTCACGGACTGGAGATCAGGCCTGCCATTACCTTGGCCCGTAGCTGAGCCAAGTTTGCTTTTTCAGACATCTGTCCCCAAAGCCCTGGCAAACACAGCCTCTAGGCTGGGTCCTCTGGAGCCATACCACAGGACCGTGCCTGCTCTCTTCTGGGAAACTTGTCAATTCGTCCAGGATATGAGAATCCTCAAAGCCGCCGAGGTCATCACACTACTGGGAGCCTCCCTGGACACACAGGGGCATTCGGACACAAGCTGAGCAGCTACCTCCTCGAAGGCATGCACACAGATGTCAACAGAGATAGAAGGTTGAGCCCGACAGGCCCTTAGGCCCTAATCTCAACTCTTGCTTTGGTTTCCAGGTGTCACTCCTCAGAGGCTTTGGTTCGAAGAACAGGATATGGGGCTTTCCTGAGGCACTGAACAGAACTCCTCTCGTCTCCACATGGGATGCTTCTATTGTTGGAGCCGTGTCAAACACCTCAGGTTGGAGAATCCTGCAGAGTCCCTGAGCCACCTCTACATTCCAAGGTCTCCCAGGCCACCAAGCCACAGTACGACTCATCTTCAGGAGAGACCATTTCCACTCTACCCTCTGGGTAGCTCACCCAGGAGCCCGCAGATTGAGCCTGCCTTGTCCTGACTAAAGAGTGGGAATATGAGGTGGCGTTCCCAGGCATCCATGCTTAGACACCTGCTCTCGAGTCTTTCCGTATGAGGCTACCTGGAACCATCCAATAGGACTCGACTGTCGTGCAGAAGGAAACCTTGAGGTTTGGAGTAGTTCACAAATCCCATCGTAGGCAAACCTCCCTGGCCTCATGAAGCCCCCACACCCTTCAGGAAGAGGCCATGCTGGACAAAAACTCTAGCCTGACGCATGTCTCATAGTTGACATGACCTCAGTGCAGGCGATCTCGATTCAGCCTCTGCAGAGTGGGCCTGCGGTGCCCTCGGTCCCAAACCTCACGCTAGCTTGTGTTTTCAGACTTCCTTCCTCACACTCCTGGCAAACAAGCCCTCCGGACTAGGAACTCCAGAACCACAACCCAGCCCAGTGTCTGCCCAACGGAAGAAAAACGTTTCCCTGTGGGGCACTCCAGAAAACCCAGATGAGGATCAACCTGCTCAGGCCTCGAAGGTACCCGAACTGGATAGGCTGCTCTAGGCACTCATGCTCTGTCTGACACAGTCTGAACCAGACGTCCAGAGAGACAAGGAGACAGCTGGCCGCACACCCAGCACTTCAGACACGCCATGGTCTTATGCCGTCTTCTCTTCCTAACCTTGGTTTTCAGATATCTGAACCTAGACATTATATCAATTCTCCACACAGCTGGGTATCGCAAGCACAAAACAGAACTCCTCCTTCCCCATGGCTGTAACGCTTGCTCTTGGCATGGAGTCACACCTTCAGCGTGGGAGAAACCTTCATGGCCCCTGATGCCACGCCCAACCTTGAGTGCTGCTTGGGCACAAATTCATACTGTGTGACCCTAAGCATGAGCCCCATGTCAAAGAAAGGCCTGTCAGGGCATGGACCAAGAGCCCGCATATGGGGCTTGCCAAGCCCCTATGCACCCAATCCTCACCAGGGTTTGAGTTTTCCAGTCGCCCCGCCCGTACCTGGGGCTCTGCTCTGGAATCCCTTTCTTGGAGAGACCCATGAGCCAGAGAACACGACTCCACCCTTCCCACAAAATGACCCCAAAGTCTTGGGAGCTGGGACAAATCCCCAGAGAGGGATACTCGTCCACAGTCCCTGAGGCCACCGCTCCAATCCACGGCTATCCCGGACACAACAGCCAGAGACAAAAGCCTGAAGGAACGCCTCCCACTCGCCCTTGTTTCAGAGGCCCAGGAGCTCCCTCTCGGGCTGTCCATCCGGCCTGGCATACCCTAGGCACCACTCATAAGCTGAGTTTGTGTTTTCAGACTTCTGTGCACACAGCCTGGACCCACACAACCTCCAGGCTAGGGCCTCTGGAGCCACAGCGAAAGATTGTGCCTGCCCTCTCCAAGGAAAGTGTGCCCAATCCATTGACCACAACCCTACAGGTTAGGGAAAAGCTCCAAGGCCCCTGAGGCCATTAATAGTGTAGGCCACCCTGGACTAAGAGGGGCTCTCTGACACCAGCGGAGCAACTATCTCCACTTAGACTCTCAGACAGTGTCCCCAGAGACAGAAGGTTGAAATGGACAGGCCCCCAGGCCCTAATCTGACCCTAAGCTTTGGATTCCATGTGTCCGTCCTCAGAAGACTGCTTTCGTAGACCAGCACACGGGGCTTTTCTTTGGCACCAAACCAAACCTCTCTCGTCTCCACATGGGGAGCTTTCTTACTGGGGATGTTCAAACCCTTCTGGTAGGAGAGTTCCGCAGGGCCACTGAACAACCAGCACATTCCAAGGTCTCCATGGACCCAAACGCACATTATGACGCATCCTCAGGAGAGGCCATTTCAACTGAGCCCCCTGGGTAGCGTGCCCCAGAGGCAGCAGATCAAACATATCTTGTCGCTAATGGCCAATGGGAATGCGAGGCATGCTGTACAGGGATCCATCCTTCGACCCTGCTCTCCAGTCCTTCCGTATGGTATGTCCTTGAGCCATCCAACAGGACTCGAATGTCCCGCAGAAGGAAACCTTGTGGTTTGGGGCAACCTCCAAACTCAGCGTGGGAAAACTTCCTTGGCCTCATGAGGCCCCCGCTTCATGAAGGTGCCATCATGGACACAGAGTCCAGCCTCAGCCAACGTCTGATCCTCAGCCTGACATCAGATTCAGGAGATTTTGATTCAGACTCTGCAGAGTGGGCCTGCTTTGCCATTGGCTCCAAACCTCACCCTAGCTTGTGTTTTCAGACTTCCATCCTCACACTCCTGGCCCACAAACCCTCCCTCCTGGGAATTCTGGGGCCACAATGAAGCACTCTGCCTGCCGCCCAGGAGAAAAACTTTGTCTATGGAGCAGCCCAGAAACGCCAAATGAGGATCAAACTGCTTGGCCCTCGGCAACACCCCAATTGCATAGGCTACCTTAAACACTGATGTTCTGTCGCCAATAGCCTGAGCCCAGACCTTCCAACAGACACCGACACAGCTGGCTGCACACCCAGCACATTGGAACCGCCACTGCCTTAGGCCACCATCCATTCCCAACCTGGGTTTTGAGTCATCGGAACCTAGACCTTATCTCCAATCCCTGCACAGGGGGGAACCTGATGCACAAGTCAGAACCCCTCCTTCCCCATGGCAAGAAACCTTGCTGCTGGCAGTGAGTCAAACCTTCAGTGTAGGAGAAAACGGATTCGCCCATGAGGCCACGCCCATGCCTGAGGGCCTCCATGGGCACAAACACACATTGTGACCCTTAGCGTGAGTACCTTATTCAAGTAAAGCATCTCAGTGACTGGACCAAAAGCCCGCATATGTGGCTTGCCATGCCCATAGGCACCAGGACTAACTAGATGGTGTGTATTCCTGTTGAGGGAACCCACAGCTGTGCTCTACAGGCCCTCTCCTGGGGGGGGTAATGTGGCAGAAAACAGTACTCTTCCCTTCCCACAGAATGAACCCAAACACTTGGGAGCTTTGTCCATCCCCCAAGGGGAAGGCTCTTCCTCGGCCCCTGAAGCCACCCTTAACCTGAACGGCCACTGTGAATGCAACACCCAGAGACAAAAGCCTGAGAGACTGCCTCCCACTTGCCCTCCTTTGATATCCAGAGGATCTCCCTCACGGACTGGAGATCAGGCCTGCCATTACCTTGGCCCGTAGCTGAGCCAAGTTTGCTTTTTCAGACATCTGTCCCCAAAGCCCTGGCAAACACAGCCTCTAGGCTGGGTCCTCTGGAGCCATACCACAGGACCGTGCCTGCTCTCTTCTGGGAAACTTGTCAATTCGTCCAGGATATGAGAATCCTCAAAGCCGCCGAGGTCATCACACTACTGGGAGCCTCCCTGGACACACAGGGGCATTCGGACACAAGCTGAGCAGCTACCTCCTCGAAGGCATGCACAGAGATGTCAACAGAGATAGAAGGTTGAGCCCGACAGGCCCTTAGGCCCTAATCTCAACTCTTGCTTTGGTTTCCAGGTGTCACTCCTCAGAGGCTTTGGTTCGAAGAACAGGATATGGGGCTTTCCTGAGGCACTGAACAGAACTCCTCTCGTCTCCACATGGGATGCTTCTATTGTTGGAGCCGTGTCAAACACCTCAGGTTGGAGAATCCTGCAGAGTCCCTGAGCCACCTCTACATTCCAAGGTCTCCCAGGCCACCAAGCCACAGTACGACTCATCTTCAGGAGAGACCATTTCCACTCTCCCCTCTGGGTAGCTCACCCAGGAGCCCGCAGATTGAGCCTGCCTTGTCCTGACTAAAGAGTGGGAATATGAGGTGGCGTTCCCAGGCATCCATGCTTAGACACCTGCTCTCGAGTCTTTCCGTATGAGGCCACCTGGAACCATCCAATAGGACTCGACTGTCGTGCAGAAGGAAACCTTGAGGTTTGGAGTAGTTCACAAATCCCATCGTAGGCAAACCTCCCTGGCCTCATGAAGCCCCCACACCCTTCAGGAAGAGGCCATGCTGGACAAAAACTCTAGCCTGAGGCACGTCTCATAGTTGACATGACCTCAGTGCAGGCGATCTCGATTCAGCCTCTGCAGAGTGGGCCTGCCGTGCCCTCGGTCCCAAACCTCACGCTAGCTTGTGTTTTCAGACTTCCTTCCTCACACTCCTGGCAAACAAGCCCTCCGGACTAGGAACTCCAGAACCACAACCCAGCCCAGTGTCTGCCCAACGGAAGAAAAACGTTTCCCTGTGGGGCACTCCAGAAAACCCAGATGAGGATCAACCTGCTCAGGCCTCGAAGGTACCCGAACTGGATAGGCTGCTCTAGGCACTCATGCTCTGTCTGACACAGTCTGAAGCCAGACGTCCAGAGAGACAAGGAGACAGCTGGCCGCACACCCAGCACTTCAGACACGCCATGGTCTTATGCCGTCTTCTCTTCCTAACCTTGGTTTTCAGATATCTGAACCTAGACATTATATCAATTCTCCACACAGCTGGGTATCGCAAGCACAAAACAGAACTCCTCCTTCCCCATGGCTGTCAAGCTTGCTCTTGGCATGGAGTCACACCTTCAGCGTGGGAGAAACCTTCATGGCCCCTGATGCCACGCCCAACCTTGAGTGCTGCTTGGGCACAAATTCATACTGTGTGACCCTAAGCATGAGCCCCATGTCAAAGAAAGGCCTGTCAGGGCATGGACCAAGAGCCCGCATATGGGGCTTGCCAAGCCCCTATGCACCCAATCCTCACCAGGGTTTGAGTTTTCCAGTCGCCCCGCCCGTACCTGGGGCTCTGCTCTGGAATCCCTTTCTTGGAGAGACCCATGAGCCAGAGAACACGACTCCACCCTTCCCACAAAATGACCCCAAACTCTTGGGAGCTGGGACAAATCCCCAGAGAGGGATACTCGTCCACAGTCCCTGAGGCCACCCCTCCAATCCACGGCTATCCCGGACACAACAGCCAGAGACAAAAGCCTGAAGGAACGCCTCCCACTCGCCCTTGTTTCAGAGGCCCAGGAGCTCCCTCTCGGGCTGTCCATCCGGCCTGGCATACCCTAGGCGCCACTCATAAGCTGAGTTTGTGTTTTCAGACTTCTGTGCACACAGCCTGGACCCACACAACCTCCAGGCTAGGGCCTCTGGAGCCACAGCGAAAGATTGTGCCTGTCCTCTCCAAGGAAAGTGTGCCCAATCCATTGACCACAACCCTACAGGTTAGGGAAAAGCTCCAAGGCCCCTGAGGCCATTAATAGTTTAGGCCACCCTGGACTAAGAGGGGCTCTCTGACACCAGCGGAGCAACTATCTCCACTTAGACTCTCAGACAGTGTCCCCAGAGACATAAGGTTGAAATGGACAGGCCCCTAGGCCCTAATCTGACCCTAAGCTTTGGTTTCCATGTGTCCGTCCTCAGAGGACTGCTTTCGTAGACCAGCACACGGGGCTTTTCTTTGGCACCAAACCAAACCTCTCTCGTCTCCACATGGGGAGCTTTCTTACTGCGGATGTTCAAACCCTTCTGGTAGGAGAGTTCCGCAGGGCCACTGAACAACCAGCACATTGCAAGGTCTCCATGGACCCAAACGCACATTATGACGCATCCTCAGGAGAGGCCATTTCAACTGAGCCCCCTGGGTAGCGTGCCCCATAGAAGTAGATCAAACATATCTTGTCGCTAATGGCCAATGGGAATGCGAGGCATGCTGTACACAGATCCATCCTTCGAACCCTGCTCTCCAGTCCTTCCTTATGGTATGTCCTGGAGCCATCCAACAGGACTCGAGTGTCCTGCAGAAGGAAACCTTGTGGTTTGGGGCAACCTCCAAACTCAGCGTGGGAAAACTTCCTTGGCCTCATGAGGCCCCCGCTTCATGAAGGTGCCATCATGGACACAGAGTCCAGCCTCAGCCAACGTCTGATCCTCAGCCTGACATCAGATTCAGGAGATTTTGATTCAGCCTCTGCAGAGTGGGCCTGCTCTGCCATTGGCTCCAATCCTCACCCTAGCTTGTGTTTTCAGACTTCCATCCTCACACTCCTGGCCCACAAACCCTCCCTCCTGGGAATTCTGGGGCCACAATGAAGCACTCTGCCTGCCGCCCAGGAGAAAAACTTTGTCTATGGAGCAGCCAAGAAACGCCAAATGAGGATCAAACTGCTTGGCCCTCGGCAACACCCCAATTGCATAGGCTACCTTAAACACTGATGTTCTGTCGCCAATAGCCTGAGCCCAGACCTTCCAACAGACACCGACACAGCTGGCTGCACACCCAGCACATTGGAACCGCCACTGCCTTAGGCCACCATCCATTCCCAACCTGGGTTTTCAGTCATCAGAACCTAGACCTTATCTCCAATCCCTGCACAGGGGGGAACCTGATGCACAAGTCAGAACTCCTCCTTCCCCATGGCAAGAAACCTTGCTGCTGGAAGTGAGTCAAACCTTCAGTGTAGCAGAAAACGGCAAGGCCCATGATGCCACGCCCATGCCTGAGGGCCTCCTTGGGCACAAACACACATTGTGACCCTTAGCGTGAGTAACTTATTCAAGTAAAGCATCTCAGTGACTGGACCAAAAGCCCGCATATGTGGCTTGCCATGCCCATAGGCACCAGGACTAACTAGATGGTGTGTATTCCTGTTGAGGGAACCCACAGCTGTGCTCTACAGGCCCTCTCTTGGGGGGGTAATGTGGCAGAAAACAGTACTCTTCCCTTCCCACAGAATGAACCCAAACACTTGGGAGCTTTGACCATCCCCCAAGGGGAAGGCTCTTCCTCGGCCCCTGAAGCAACCCTTACCCTGAATGGCCACTGTGAATGCAACACCCAGAGACAAAAGCCTGAGAGACTGCCTCCCACTTGCCCTCCTTTGATATCCAGAGGATCTCCCTCACGGACTGGATATCAGGCCTGCCATTGCCTTGGCCCGTAGCTGAGCCAAGTTTGCTTTTTCAGACATCTGTCCCCAAAGCCCTGGCAAACACAGCCTCTAGACTGGGTCCTCTGGAGCCATACCACAGGACCGTGCCTGCTCTCTTCTGGGAAACTTGTCCATTCCTCCAGAATATGAGAATCCTCAAGGCCCCCGAGGTCATCACACTACTGGGAGCCTCCCTGGACACACAGGGGCATTCGGACACAAGCTGAGCAGCTACCTCCTCGAAGGCATGCACACAGATGTCAACAGAGATAGAAGGTTGAGCCCGACAGGTCCTTAGGCCCTAATCTCAACTCTTGCTTTGGTTTCCAGGTGTCACTCCTCAGAGGCTTTGGTTCGAAGAACAGGATATGGGGCTTTCCTGAGGCACTGAACAGAACTCCTCTCGTCTCCACATGGGAAGCTTCCTTGTTGGAGCCGTGTCAAACACCTCAGGTTGGAGAATCCTGCAGAGTCCCTGAGCCACCTCTACATTCCAAGGTCTCCCAGGCCACCAAGCCACAGTACGACTCATCTTCAGGAGAGACCATTTCAACTCTCCCCTCTGGGTAGCTAACCCAGGAGCCCGCAGACTGAGCCAGCCTTGTGCTGACTAAAGAGTGGGAATATGAGGTGGCGTTCCCAGGCATCCATGCTTAGACACCTGCTCTCGAGTCTTTCCGTATGAGGCCACCTGGAACCATCCAATAGGACTCGACTGTCGTGCAGAAGGAAACCTTGAGGTTTGGAGTAGTTCACAAATCCCATCGTAGGCAAACCTCCCTGGCCTCATGAAGCCCCCACACCCTTCAGGAAGAGGCCATGCTGGACAAAAACTCTAGCCTGAGGCACGTCTCATAGTTGACATGACCTCAGTGCAGGCGATCTCGATTCAGCCTCTGCAGAGTGGGCCTGCCGTGCCCTCGGTCCCAAACCTCACGCTAGCTTGTGTTTTCAGACTTCCTTCCTCACACTCCTGGCAAACAAGCCCCCCGGACTAGGAACTCCAGAACCACAACCCATCCCAGTGTCTGCCCAACGGAAGAAAAACGTTTCCCTGTGGGGCACTCCAGAAAACCCAAATGAGGATCAACCTGCTCAGGCCTCGACGGAACCCGAACTGGATAGGCTGCTCTAGGCACTCATGCTCTGTCTGACACAGTCTGAACCAGACGTCCAGAGAGACAAGGAGACAGCTGGCCGCACACCCAGCACTTCGGACACGCCATGGTCTTATGCCGTCATCTCTTCCTAACCTTGGTTTTCAGATATCTGAACCTAGACTTTATATCAATTCTCCACACAGCTGGGTATCGCAAGCACAAAACAGAACTCCTCCTTCCCCATGGCTGTAAAGCTTGCTCTTGGCATGGAGTCACACCTTCAGCGTGGGAGAAACCTTCATGGCCCCTGATGCCACGCCCAACCTTGAGTGCTGCTTGGGCACAAATTCATACTGTGTGACCCTAAGCATGAGCCCCATGTCAAAGAAAGGCCTGTCAGGGCATGGACCAAGAGCCCGCATATGGGGCTTGCCAAGCCCCTATGCACCCAATCCTCACCAGGGTTTGAGTTTTCCAGTCGCCCCGCCCGTACCTGGGGCTCTGCTCTGGAATCCCTTTCTTGGAGAGACCCATGAGCCAGAGAACACGACTCCACCCTTCCCACAAAATGACCCCAAACTCTTGGGAGCTGGGACAAATCCCCAGAGAGGGATACTCGTCCACAGTCCCTGAGGCCACCCCTCCAATCCACGGCTATCCCGGACACAACAGCCAGAGACAAAAGCCTGAAGGAACGCCTCCCACTCGCCCTTGTTTCAGATGCCCAGGAGCTCCCTCTCGGGCTGTCCATCCGGCCTGGCATACCCTAGGCGCCACTCATAAGCTGAGTTTGTGTTTTCAGACTTCTGTGCACACAGCCTGGACCCACACAACCTCCAGGCTAGGGCCTCTGGAGCCACAGCGAAAGATTGTGCCTGCCCTCTCCAAGGAAATTGTGCCCAATCCATTGACCACAACCCTACAGGTTAGGGAAAAGCTCCAAGGCCCCTGAGGCCATTAATAGTTTAGGCCACCCTGGACTAAGAGGGGCTCTCTGACACCAGCGGAGCAACTATCTCCACTTAGACTCTCAGACAGTGTCCCCAGAGACAGAAGGTTGAAATGGACAGGCCCCCAGGCCCTAATCTGACCCTAAGCTTTGGATTCCATGTGTCCGTCCTCAGAGGACTGCTTTCGTAGACCAGCACACGGGGCTTTTCTTTGGCACCAAACCAAACCTCTCTCGTCTCCACATGGGGAGCTTTCTTACTGGGGATGTTCAAACCCTTCTGGTAGGAGAGTTCCACAGGGCCACTGAACAACCAGCACATTCCAAGGTCTCCATGGACCCAAACGCACATTATGACGCATCCTCAGGAGAGGCCATTTCAACTGAGCCCCCTGGGTAGCGTGCCCCAGAGGCAGCAGATCAAACATATCTTGTCGCTAATGGCCAATGGGAATGCGAGGCATGCTGTACAGGGATCCATCCTTCGACCCTGCTCTCCAGTCCTTCCGTATGGTATGTCCTTGAGCCATCCAACAGGACTCGAATGTCCCGCAGATGGAAACCTGGTGGTTTTGGGTAACCTCCAAACTCAGCGTGGGATAACTTCCTTGGCCTCATGAGGCCCCCGCTTCATGAAGGTGCCATCATGGACACAGAGTCCAGCCTCAGCCAACGTCTGATCCTCAGCCTGACATCAGATTCAGGAGATTTTGATTCAGACTCTGCAGAGTGGGCCTGCTTTGCCATTGGCTCCAAACCTCACCCTAGCTTGTGTTTTCAGACTTCCATCCTCACACTCCTGGCCCACAAACCCTCCCTCCTGGGAATTCTGGGGCCACAATGAAGCACTCTGCCTGCCGCCCAGGAGAAAAACTTTGTCTATGGAGCAGCCCAGAAACGCCAAATGAGGATCAAACTGCTTGGCCCTCGGCAACACCCCAATTGCATAGGCTACCTTAAACACTGATGTTCTGTCGCCAATAGCCTGAGCCCAGACCTTCCAACAGACACCGACACAGCTGGCTGCACACCCAGCACATTGGAACCGCCACTGCCTTAGGCCACCATCCATTCCCAACCTGGGTTTTGAGTCATCGGAACCTAGACCTTATCTCCAATCCCTGCACAGGGGGGAACCTGATGCACAAGTCAGAACCCCTCCTTCCCCATGGCAAGAAACCTTGCTGCTGGCAGTGAGTCAAACCTTCAGTGTAGGAGAAAACGGATTCGCCCATGAGGCCACGCCCATGCCTGAGGGCCTCCATGGGCACAAACACACATTGTGACCCTTAGCGTGAGTACCTTATTCAAGTAAAGCATCTCAGTGACTGGACCAAAAGCCCGCATATGTGGCTTGCCATGCCCATAGGCACCAGGACTAACTAGATGGTGTGTATTCCTGTTGAGGAAACCCACAGCTGTGCTCTACAGGCCCTCTCCTGGGGGGGGTAATGTGGCAGAAAACAGTACACTTCCCTTCCCACAGAATGATCCCAAACACTTGGGAGCTTTGTCCATCCCCCAAGGGGAAGGCTCTCCTCGGCCCCTGAAGCAACCCTTAACCTGAACGGCCACTGTGAATGCAACACCCAGAGACAAAAGCCTGAGAGACTGCCTCCCACTTGCCCTCCTTTGATATCCAGAGGATCTCCCTCACGGACTGGAGATCAGGCCTGCCATTACCTTGGCCCGTAGCTGAGCCAAGTTTGCTTTTTCAGACATCTGTCCCCAAAGCCCTGGCAAACACAGCCTCTAGGCTGGGTCCTCTGGAGCCATACCACAGGACCGTGCCTGCTCTCTTCTGGGAAACTTGTCAATTCGTCCAGGATATGAGAATCCTCAAAGCCGCCGAGGTCATCACACTACTGGGAGCCTCCCTGGACACACAGGGGCATTCGGACACAAGCTGAGCAGCTACCTCCTCGAAGGCATGCACACAGATGTCAACAGAGATAGAAGGTTGAGCCCGACAGGCCCTAGGCCCTAATCTCAACTCTTGCTTTGGTTTCCAGGTGTCACTCCTCAGAGGCTTTGGTTCGAAGAACAGGATATGGGGCTTTCCTGAGGCACTGAACAGAACTCCTCTCGTCTCCACATGGGATGCTTCTATTGTTGGAGCCGTGTCAAACACCTCAGGTTGGAGAATCCTGCAGAGTCCCTGAGCCACCTCTACATTCCAAGGTCTCCCAGGCCACCAAGCCACAGTACGACTCATCTTCAGGAGAGACCATTTCCACTCTCCCCTCTGGGTAGCTCACCCAGGAGCCCGCAGATTGAGCCTGCCTTGTCCTGACTAAAGAGTGGGAATATGAGGTGGCGTTCCCAGGCATCCATGCTTAGACACCTGCTCTCGAGTCTTTCCGTATGAGGCCACCTGGAACCATCCAATAGGACTCGACTGTCGTGCAGAAGGAAACCTTGAGGTTTGGAGTAGTTCACAAATCCCATCGTAGGCAAACCTCCCTGGCCTCATGAAGCCCCCACACCCTTCAGGAAGAGGCCATGCTGGACAAAAACTCTAGCCTGAGGCACGTCTCATAGTTGACATGACCTCAGTGCAGGCGATCTCGATTCAGCCTCTGCAGAGTGGGCCTGCCGTGCCCTCGGTCCCAAACCTCACGCTAGCTTGTGTTTTCAGACTTCCTTCCTCACACTCCTGGCAAACAAGCCCTCCGGACTAGGAACTCCAGAACCACAACCCAGCCCAGTGTCTGCCCAACGGAAGAAAAACGTTTCCCTGTGGGGCACTCCAGAAAACCCAGATGAGGATCAACCTGCTCAGGCCTCGAAGGTACCCGAACTGGATAGGCTGCTCTAGGCACTCATGCTCTGTCTGACACAGTCTGAAGCCAGACGTCCAGAGAGACAAGGAGACAGCTGGCCGCACACCCAGCACTTCAGACACGCCATGGTCTTATGCCGTCTTCTCTTCCTAACCTTGGTTTTCAGATATCTGAACCTAGACATTATATCAATTCTCCACACAGCTGGGTATCGCAAGCACAAAACAGAACTCCTCCTTCCCCATGGCTGTAAAGCTTGCTCTTGGCATGGAGTCACACCTTCAGCGTGGGAGAAACCTTCATGGCCCCTGATGCCACGCCCAACCTTGAGTGCTGCTTGGGCACAAATTCATACTGTGTGACCCTAAGCATGAGCCCCATGTCAAAGAAAGGCCTGTCAGGGCATGGACCAAGAGCCCGCATATGGGGCTTGCCAAGCCCCTATGCACCCAATCCTCACCAGGGTTTGAGTTTTCCAGTCGCCCCGCCCGTACCTGGGGCTCTGCTCTGGAATCCCTTTCTTGGAGAGACCCATGAGCCAGAGAACACGACTCCACCCTTCCCACAAAATGACCCCAAACTCTTGGGAGCTGGGACAAATCCCCAGAGAGGGATACTCGTCCACAGTCCCTGAGGCCACCCCTCCAATCCACGGCTATCCCGGACACAACAGCCAGAGACAAAAGCCTGAAGGAACGCCTCCCACTCGCCCTTGTTTCAGAGGCCCAGGAGCTCCCTCTCGGGCTGTCCATCCGGCCTGGCATACCCTAGGCGCCACTCATAAGCTGAGTTTGTGTTTTCAGACTTCTGTGCACACAGCCTGGACCCACACAACCTCCAGGCTAGGGCCTCTGGAGCCACAGCGAAAGATTGTGCCTGTCCTCTCCAAGGAAAGTGTGCCCAATCCATTGACCACAACCCTACAGGTTAGGGAAAAGCTCCAAGGCCCCTGAGGCCATTAATAGTTTAGGCCACCCTGGACTAAGAGGGGCTCTCTGACACCAGCGGAGCAACTATCTCCACTTAGACTCTCAGACAGTGTCCCCAGAGACAGAAGGTTGAAATGGACAGGCCCCCAGGCCCTAATCTGACCCTAAGCTTTGGTTTCCATGTGTCCGTCCTCAGAGGACTGCTTTCGTAGACCAGCACACGGGGCTTTTCTTTGGCACCAAACCAAACCTCTCTCGTCTCCACATGGGGAGCTTTCTTACTGCGGATGTTCAAACCCTTCTGGTAGGAGAGTTCCGCAGGGCCACTGAACAACCAGCACATTCCAAGGTCTCCATGGACCCAAACGCACATTATGACGCATCCTCAGGAGAGGCCATTTCAACTGAGCCCCCTGGGTAGCGTGCCCCATAGAAGTAGATCAAACATATCTTGTCGCTAATGGCCAATGGGAATGCGAGGCATGCTGTACACAGATCCATCCTTCGAACCCTGCTCTCCAGTCCTTCCTTATGGTATGTCCTGGAGCCATCCAACAGGACTCGAGTGTCCCGCAGAAGGAAACCTTGTGGTTTGGGGCAACCTCCAAACTCAGCGTGGGAAAACTTCCTTGGCCTCATGAGGCCCCCGCTTCATGAAGGTGCCATCATGGACACAGAGTCCAGCCTCAGCCAACGTCTGATCCTCAGCCTGACATCAGATTCAGGAGATTTTGATTCAGCCTCTGCAGAGTGGGCCTGCTCTGCCATTGGCTCCAATCCTCACCCTAGCTTGTGTTTTCAGACTTCCATCCTCACACTCCTGGCCCACAAACCCTCCCTCCTGGGAATTCTGGGGCCACAATGAAGCACTCTGCCTGCCGCCCAGGAGAAAAACTTTGTCTATGGAGCAGCCAAGAAACGCCAAATGAGGATCAAACTGCTTGGCCCTCGGCAACACCCCAATTGCATAGGCTACCTTAAACACTGATGTTCTGTCGCCAATAGCCTGAGCCCAGACCTTCCAACAGACACCGACACAGCTGGCTGCACACCCAGCACATTGGAACCGCCACTGCCTTAGGCCACCATCCATTCCCAACCTGGGTTTTCAGTCATCAGAACCTAGACCTTATCTCCAATCCCTGCACAGGGGGGAACCTGATGCACAAGTCAGAACTCCTCCTTCCCCATGGCAAGAAACCTTGCTGCTGGAAGTGAGTCAAACCTTCAGTGTAGCAGAAAACGGCAAGGCCCATGATGCCACGCCCATGCGTGAGGGCCTCCTTGGGCACAAACACACATTGTGACCCTTAGCGTGAGTAACTTATTCAAGTAAAGCATCTCAGTGACTGGACCAAAAGCCCGCATATGTGGCTTGCCATGCCCATAGGCACCAGGACTAACTAGATGGTGTGTATTCCTGTTGAGGGAACCCACAGCTGTGCTCTACAGGCCCTCTCTTGGGGGGGTAATGTGGCAGAAAACAGTACTCTTCCCTTCCCACAGAATGAACCCAAACACTTGGGAGCTTTGACCATCCCCCAAGGGGAAGGCTCTTCCTCGGCCCCTGAAGCAACCCTTAACCTGAACGGCCACTGTGAATGCAACACCCAGAGACAAAAGCCTGAGAGACTGCCTCCCACTTGCCCTCCTTTGATATCCAGAGGATCTCCCCTCACGGACTGGAGATCAGGCCTGCCATTGCCTTGGCCCGTAGCTGAGCCAAGTTTGCTTTTTCATACATCTGTCCCCAAAGCCCTGGCAAACACAGCCTCTAGACTGGGTCCTCTGGAGCCATACCACAGGACCGTGCCTGCTCTCTTCTGGGAAACTTGTCCATTCCTCCAGAATATGAGAATCCTCAAGGCCCCCGAGGTCATCACACTACTGGGAGCCTCCCTGGACACACAGGGGCATTCGGACACAAGCTGAGCAGCTACCTCCTCGAAGGCATGCACACAGATGTCAACAGAGATAGAAGGTTGAGCCCGACAAGTCCTTAGGCCCTAATCTCAACTCTTGCTTTGGTTTCCAGGTGTCACTCCTCAGAGGCTTTGGTTCGAAGAACAGGATATGGGGCTTTCCTGAGGCACTGAACAGAACTCCTCTCGTCTCCACATGGGAAGCTTCCTTGTTGGAGCCGTGTCAAACACCTCAGGTTGGAGAATCCTGCAGAGTCCCTGAGCCACCTCTACATTCCAAGGTCTCCCAGGCCACCAAGCCACAGTACGACTCATCTTCAGGAGAGACCATTTCAACTCTCCCCTCTGGGTAGCTAACCCAGGAGCCCGCAGACTGAGCCTGCCTTGTGCTGACTAAAGAGTGGGAATATGAGGTGGCGTTCCCAGGCATCCATGCTTAGACACCTGCTCTCGAGTCTTTCCGTATGGGGCCACCTGGAACCATCCAATAGGACTCGACTGTCGTGCAGAAGGAAACCTTGAGGTTTGGAGTAGTTCACAAATCCCATCGTAGGCAAACCTCCCTGGCCTCATGAAGCCCCCACACCCTTCAGGAAGAGGCCATGCTGGACAAAAACTCTAGCCTGAGGCACGTCTCATAGTTGACATGACCTCAGTGCAGGCGATATCGATTCAGGCTCTGCAGATTGGGCCTGCCGTGCCCTCGGTCCCAAACCTCACGCTAGTTTGTGTTTTCAGACTTCCTTCCTCACACTCCTGGCAAACAAGCCCCCCGGACTAGGAACTCCAGAACCACAACCCATCCCAGTGTCTGCCCAACGGAAGAAAAACGTTTCCCTGTGGGGCACTCCAGAAAACCCAAATGAGGATCAACCTGCTCAGGCCTCGACGGAACCCGAACTGGATAGGCTGCTCTAGGCACTCATGCTCTGTCTGACACAGTCTGAACCAGACGTCCAGAGAGACAAGGAGACAGCTGGCCGCACACCCAGCACTTCGGACACGCCATGGTCTTATGCCGTCATCTCTTCCTAACCTTGGTTTTCAGATATCTGAACCTAGACTTTATATCAATTCTCCACACAGCTGGGTATCGCAAGCACAAAACAGAACTCCTCCTTCCCCATGGCTGTAAAGCTTGCTCTTGGCATGGAGTCACACCTTCAGCGTGGGAGAAACCTTCATGGCCCCTGATGCCACGCCCAACCTTGAGTGCTGCTTGGGCACAAATTCATACTGTGTGACCCTAAGCATGAGCCCCATGTCAAAGAAAGGCCTGTCAGGGCATGGACCAAGAGCCCGCATATGGGGCTTGCCAAGCCCCTATGCACCCAATCCTCACCAGGGTTTGAGTTTTCCAGTCGCCTCGCCCGTACCTGGGGCTCTGCTCTGGAATCCCTTTCTTGGAGAGACCCATGAGCCAGAGAACACGACTCCACCCTTCCCACAAAATGACCCCAAACTCTTGGGAGCTGGGACAAATCCCCAGAGAGGGATACTCGTCCACAGTCCCTGAGGCCACCCCTCCAATCCACGGCTATCCCGGACACAACAGCCTGAGACAAAAGCCTGAAGGAACGCCTCCCACTCGCCCTTGTTTCAGAGGCCCAGGAGCTCCCTCTCGGGCTGTCCATCCGGCCTGGCATACCCTAGGCGCCACTCATAAGCTGAGTTTGTGTTTTCAGACTTCTGTGCACACAGCCTGGACCCACACAACCTCCAGGCTAGGGCCTCTGGAGCCACAGCGAAAGATTGTGCCTGCCCTCTCCAAGGAAAGTGTGCCCAATCCATTGACCACAACCCTACAGGTTAGGGAAAAGCTCCAAGGCCCCTGAGGCCATTAATAGTTTAGGCCACCCTGGACTAAGAGGGGCTCTCTGACACCAGCGGAGCAACTATCTCCACTTAGACTCTCAGACAGTGTCCCCAGAGACAGAAGGTTGAAATGGACAGGCCCCCAGGCCCTAATCTGACCCTAAGCTTTGGATTCCATGTGTCCGTCCTCAGAGGACTGCTTTCGTAGACCAGCACACGGGGCTTTTCTTTGGCACCAAACCAAACCTCTCTCGTCTCCACATGGGGAGCTTTCTTACTGGGGATGTTCAAACCCTTCTGGTAGGAGAGTTCCACAGGGCCACTGAACAACCAGCACATTCCAAGGTCTCCATGGACCCAAACGCACATTATGACGCATCCTCAGGAGAGGCCATTTCAACTGAGCCCCCTGGGTAGCGTGCCCCAGAGGCAGCAGATCAAACATATCTTGTCGCTAATGGCCAATGGGAATGCGAGGCATGCTGTACAGGGATACATCCTTCGACCCTGCTCTCCAGTCCTTCCGTATGGTATGTCCTTGAGCCATCCAACAGGACTCGAATGTCCCGCAGATGGAAACCTGGTGGTTTTGGGCAACCTCCAAACTCAGCGTGGGAAAACTTCCTTGGCCTCATGAGGCCCCCGCTTCATGAAGGTGCCATCATGGACACAGAGTCCAGCCTCAGCCAACGTCTGATCCTCAGCCTGACATCAGATTCAGGAGATTTTGATTCAGACTCTGCAGAGTGGGCCTGCTTTGCCATTGGCTCCAAACCTCACCCTAGCTTGTGTTTTCAGACTTCCATCCTCACACTCCTGGCCCACAAACCCTCCCTCCTGGGAATTCTGGGGCCACAATGAAGCACTCTGCCTGCCGCCCAGGAGAAAAACTTTGTCAATGGAGCAGCCCAGAAACGCCAAATGAGGATCAAACTGCTTGGCCCTCGGCAACACCCCAATTGCATAGGCTACCTTAAACACTGATGTTCTGTCGCCAAAAGCCTGAGCCCAGACCTTCCAACAGACACCGACACAGCTGGCTGCACACCCAGCACATTGGAACCGCCACTGCCTTAGGCCACCATCCATTCCCAACCTGGGTTTTGAGTCATCGGAACCTAGACCTTATCTCCAATCCCTGCACAGGGGGGAACCTGATGCACAAGTCAGAACCCCTCCTTCCCCATGGCAAGAAACCTTGCTGCTGGCAGTGAGTCAAACCTTCAGTGTAGGAGAAAACGGATTCGCCCATGAGGCCACGCCCATGCCTGAGGGCCTCCATGGGCACAAACACACATTGTGACCCTTAGCGTGAGTACCTTATTCAAGTAAAGCATCTCAGTGACTGGACCAAAAGCCCGCATATGTGGCTTGCCATGCCCATAGGCACCAGGACTAACTAGATGGTGTGTATTCCTGTTGAGGGAACCCACAGCTGTGCTCTACAGGCCCTCTCCTGGGGGGGGTAATGTGGCAGAAAACAGTACTCTTCCCTTCCCACAGAATGATCCCAAACACTTGGGAGCTTTGTCCATCCCCCAAGGGGAAGGCTCTTCCTCGGCCCCTGAAGCAACCCTTAACCTGAACGGCCACTGTGAATGCAACACCCAGAGACAAAAGCCTGAGAGACTGCCTCCCACTTGCCCTCCTTTGATATCCAGAGGATCTCCCTCACGGACTGGAGATCAGGCCTGCCATTACCTTGGCCCGTAGCTGAGCCAAGTTTGCTTTTTCAGACATCTGTCCCCAAAGCCCTGGCAAACACAGCCTCTAGGCTGGGTCCTCTGGAGCCATACCACAGGACCGTGCCTGCTCTCTTCTGGGAAACTTGTCAATTCGTCCAGGATATGAGAATCCTCAAAGCCGCCGAGGTCATCACACTACTGGGAGCCTCCCTGGACACACAGGGGCATTCGGACACAAGCTGAGCAGCTACCTCCTCGAAGGCATGCACACAGATGTCAACAGAGATAGAAGGTTGAGCCCGACAGGCCCTTAGGCCCTAATCTCAACTCTTGCTTTGGTTTCCAGGTGTCACTCCTCAGAGGCTTTGGTTCGAAGAACAGGATATGGGGCTTTCCTGAGGCACTGAACAGAACTCCTCTCGTCTCCACATGGGATGCTTCTATTGTTGGAGCCGTGTCAAACACCTCAGGTTGGAGAATCCTGCAGAGTCCCTGAGCCACCTCTACATTCCAAGGTCTCCCAGGCCACCAAGCCACAGTACGACTCATCTTCAGGAGAGACCATTTCCACTCTCCCCTCTGGGTAGCTCACCCAGGAGCCCGCAGATTGAGCCTGCCTTGTCCTGACTAAAGAGTGGGAATATGAGGTGGCGTTCCCAGGCATCCATGCTTAGACACCTGCTCTCGAGTCTTTCCGTATGAGGCCACCTGGAACCATCCAATAGGACTCGACTGTCGTGCAGAAGGAAACCTTGAGGTTTGGAATAGTTCACAAATCCCATCGTAGGCAAACCTCCCTGGCCTCATGAAGCCCCCACACCCTTCAGGAAGAGGCCATGCTGGACAAAAACTCTAGCCTGAGGCACGTCTCATAGTTGACATGACCTCAGTGCAGGCGATCTCGATTCAGCCTCTGCAGAGTGGGCCTGCCGTGCCCTCGGTCCCAAACCTCACGCTAGCTTGTGTTTTCAGACTTCCTTCCTCACACTCCTGGCAAACAAGCCCTCCGGACTAGGAACTCCAGAACCACAACCCAGCCCAGTGTCTGCCCAACGGAAGAAAAACGTTTCCCTGTGGGGCACTCCAGAAAACCCAGATGAGGATCAACCTGCTCAGGCCTCGAAGGTACCCGAACTGGATAGGCTGCTCTAGGCACTCATGCTCTGTCTGACACAGTCTGAAGCCAGACGTCCAGAGAGACAAGGAGACAGCTGGCCGCACACCCAGCACTTCAGACACGCCATGGTCTTATGCCGTCTTCTCTTCCTAACCTTGGTTTTCAGATATCTGAACCTAGACATTATATCAATTCTCCACACAGCTGGGTATCGCAAGCACAAAACAGAACTCCTCCTTCCCCATGGCTGTAAAGCTTGCTCTTGGCATGGAGTCACACCTTCAGCGTGGGAGAAACCTTCATGGCCCCTGATGCCACGCCCAACCTTGAGTGCTGCTTGGGCACAAATTCATACTGTGTGACCCTAAGCATGAGCCCCATGTCAAAGAAAGGCCTGTCAGGGCATGGACCAAGAGCCCGCATATGGGGCTTGCCAAGCCCCTATGCACCCAATCCTCACCAGGGTTTGAGTTTTCCAGTCGCCCCGCCCGTACCTGGGGCTCTGCTCTGGAATCCCTTTCTTGGAGAGACCCATGAGCCAGAGAACACGACTCCACCCTTCCCACAAAATGACCCCAAACTCTTGGGAGCTGGGACAAATCCCCAGAGAGGGATACTCGTCCACAGTCCCTGAGGCCACCCCTCCAATCCACGGCTATCCCGGACACAACAGCCAGAGACAAAAGCCTGAAGGAACGCCTCCCACTCGCCCTTGTTTCAGAGGCCCAGGAGCTCCCTCTCGGGCTGTCCATCCGGCCTGGCATACCCTAGGCGCCACTCATAAGCTGAGTTTGTGTTTTCAGACTTCTGTGCACACAGCCTGGACCCACACAACCTCCAGGCTAGGGCCTCTGGAGCCACAGCGAAAGATTGTGCCTGTCCTCTCCAAGGAAAGTGTGCCCAATCCATTGACCACAACCCTACAGGTTAGGGAAAAGCTCCAAGGCCCCTGAGGCCATTAATAGTTTAGGCCACCCTGGACTAAGAGGGGCTCTCTGACACCAGCGGAGCAACTATCTCCACTTAGACTCTCAGACAGTGTCCCCAGAGACAGAAGGTTGAAATGGACAGGCCCCCAGGCCCTAATCTGACCCTAAGCTTTGGTTTCCATGTGTCCGTCCTCAGAGGACTGCTTACGTAGACCAGCACACGGGGCTTTTCTTTGGCACCAAACCAAACCTCTCTCGTCTCCACATGGGGAGCTTTCTTACTGCGGATGTTCAAACCCTTCTGGTAGGAGAGTTCCGCAGGGCCACTGAACAACCAGCACATTCCAAGGTCTCCATGGACCCAAACGCACATTATGACGCATCCTCAGGAGAAGCCATTTCAACTGAGCATACTGGGTAGCGTGCCCCATAGAAGTAGATCAAACATATCTTGTCGCTAATGGCCAATGGGAATGCGAGGCATGCTGTACACAGATCCATCCTTCGAACCCTGCTCTCCAGTCCTTCCTTATGGTATGTCCTGGAGCCATCCAACAGGACTCGAGTGTCCCGCAGAAGGAAACCTTGTGGTTTGGGGCAACCTCCAAACTCAGCGTGGGAAAACTTCCTTGGCCTCATGAGGCCCCCGCTTCATGAAGGTGCCATCATGGACACAGAGTCCAGCCTCAGCCAACGTCTGATCCTCAGCCTGACATCAGATTCAGGAGATTTTGATTCAGCCTCTGCAGAGTGGGCCTGCTCTGCCATTGGCTCCAATCCTCACCCTAGCTTGTGTTTTCAGACTTCCATCCTCACACTCCTGGCCCACAAACCCTCCCTCCTGGGAATTCTGGGGCCACAATGAAGCACTCTGCCTGCCGCCCAGGAGAAAAACTTTGTCTATGGAGCAGCCAAGAAACGCCAAATGAGGATCAAACTGCTTGGCCCTCGGCAACACCCCAATTGCATAGGCTACCTTAAACACTGATGTTCTGTCGCCAATAGCCTGAGCCCAGACCTTCCAACAGACACCGACACAGCTGGCTGCACACCCAGCACATTGGAACCGCCACTGCCTTAGGCCACCATCCATTCCCAACCTGGGTTTTCAGTCATCAGAACCTAGACCTTATCTCCAATCCCTGCACAGGGGGGAACCTGATGCACAAGTCAGAACTCCTCCTTCCCCATGGCAAGAAACCTTGCTGCTGGAAGTGAGTCAAACCTTCAGTGTAGCAGAAAACGGCAAGGCCCATGATGCCACGCCCATGCGTGAGGGCCTCCTTGGGCACAAACACACATTGTGACCCTTAGCGTGAGTAACTTATTCAAGTAAAGCATCTCAGTGACTGGACCAAAAGCCCGCATATGTGGCTTGCCATGCCCATAGGCACCAGGACTAACTAGATGGTGTGTATTCCTGTTGAGGGAACCCACAGCTGTGCTCTACAGGCCCTCTCTTGGGGGGGTAATGTGGCAGAAAACAGTACTCTTCCCTTCCCACAGAATGAACCCAAACACTTGGTAGCTTTGACCATCCCCCAAGGGGAAGGCTCTTCCTCGGCCCCTGAAGCAACCCTTAACCTGAACGGCCACTGTGAATGCAACACCCAGAGACAAAAGCCTGAGAGACTGCCTCCCACTTGCCCTCCTTTGATATCCAGAGGATCTCCCCTCACGGACTGGAGATCAGGCCTGCCATTGCCTTGGCCCGTAGCTGAGCCAAGTTTGCTTTTTCAGACATCTGTCCCCAAAGCCCTGGCAAACACAGCCTCTAGACTGGGTCCTCTGGAGCCATACCACAGGACCGTGCCTGCTCTCTTCTGGGAAACTTGTCCATTCCTCCAGAATATGAGAATCCTCAAGGCCCCCGAGGTCATCACACTACTGGGAGCCTCCCTGGACACACAGGGGCATTCGGACACAAGCTGAGCAGCTACCTCCTCGAAGGCATGCACACAGATGTCAACAGAGATAGAAGGTTGAGCCCGACAGGTCCTTAGGCCCTAATCTCAACTCTTGCTTTGGTTTCCAGGTGTCACTCCTCAGAGGCTTTGGTTCGAAGAACAGGATATGGGGCTTTCCTGAGGCACTGAACAGAACTCCTCTCGTCTCCACATGGGAAGCTTCCTTGTTGGAGCCGTGTCAAACACCTCAGGTTGGAGAATCCTGCAGAGTCCCTGAGCCACCTCTACATTCCAAGGTCTCCCAGGCCACCAAGCCACAGTACGACTCATCTTCAGGAGAGACCATTTCAACTCTCCCCTCTGGGTAGCTAACCCAGGAGCCCGCAGACTGAGCCTGCCTTGTGCTGACTAAAGAGTGGGAATATGAGGTGGCGTTCCCAGGCATCCATGCTTAGACACCTGCTCTCGAGTCTTTCCGTATGGGGCCACCTGGAACCATCCAATAGGACTCGACTGTCGTGCAGAAGGAAACCTTGAGGTTTGGAGTAGTTCACAAATCCCATCGTAGGCAAACCTCCCTGGCCTCATGAAGCCCCCACACCCTTCAGGAAGAGGCCATGCTGGACAAAAACTCTAGCCTGAGGCACGTCTCATAGTTGACATGACCTCAGTGCAGGCGATATCGATTCAGGCTCTGCAGATTGGGCCTGCCGTGCCCTCGGTCCCAAACCTCACGCTAGTTTGTGTTTTCAGACTTCCTTCCTCACACTCCTGGCAAACAAGCCCTCCGGACTAGGAACTCCAGAACCACAACCCAGCCCAGTGTCTGCCCAACGGAAGAAAAACGTTTCCCTGTGGGGCACTCCAGAAAACCCAGATGAGGATCAACCTGCTCAGGCCTCGACGGTACCCGAACTGGATAGGCTGCTCTAGGCACTCATGCTCTGTCTGACACAGTCTGAACCAGACGTCCAGAGAGACAAGGAGACAGCTGGCCGCACACCCAGCACTTCGGACACGCCATGGTCTTATGCCGTCATCTCTTCCTAACCTTGGTTTTCAGATATCTGAACCTAGACATTATATCAATTCTCCACACAGCTGGGTATCGCAAGCACAAAACAGAACTCCTCCTTCCCCATGGCTGTAAAGCTTGCTCTTGGCATGGAGTCACACCTTCAGCGTGGGAGAAACCTTCATGGCCCCTGATGCCACGCCCAACCTTGAGTGCTGCTTGGGCACAAATTCATACTGTGTGACCCTAAGCATGAGCCCCATGTCAAAGAAAGGCCTGTCAGGGCATGGACCAAGAGCCCGCATATGGGGCTTGCCAAGCCCCTATGCACCCAATCCTCACCAGGGTTTGAGTTTTCCAGTCGCCCCGCCCGTACCTGGGGCTCTGCTCTGGAATCCCTTTCTTGGAGAGACCCATGAGCCAGAGAACACGACTCCACCCTTCCCACAAAATGACCCCAAACTCTTGGGAGCTGGGACAAATCTCCAGAGAGGGATACTCGTCCACAGTCCCTGAGGCCACCCCTCAAATCCACGGCTATCCCGGACACAACAGCCAGAGACAAAAGCCTGAAGGAACGCCTCCCACTCGCCCTTGTTTCAGAGGCCCAGGAGCTCCCTCTCCGGCTGTCCATCCGGCCTGGCATACCCTAGGCGCCACTCATAAGCTGAGTTTGTGTTTTCAGACTTCTGTGCACACAGCCTGGACCCACACAACCTCCAGGCTAGGGCCTCTGGAGCCACAGCGAAAGATTGTGCCTGCCCTCTCCAAGGAAAGTGTGCCCAATCCATTGACCACAACTCTACAGGTTAGGGAAAAGCTCCAAGGCCCCTGAGGCCATTAATAGTTTAGGCCACCCTGGACTAAGAGGGGCTCTCTGACACCAGCGGAGCAACTATCTCCACTTAGACTCTCAGACAGTGTCCCCAGAGACAGAAGGTTGAAATGGACAGGCCCCCAGGCCCTAATCTGACCCTAAGCTTTGGATTCCATGTGTCCGTCCTCAGAGGACTGCTTTCGTAGACCAGCACACGGGGCTTTTCTTTGGCACCAAACCAAACCTCTCTCGTCTCCACATGGGGAGCTTTCTTACTGGGGATGTTCAAACCCTTCTGGTAGGAGAATTCCGCAGGGCCACTGAACAACCAGCACATTCCAAGGTCTCCATGGACCCAAACGCACATTATGACGCATCCTCAGGAGAGGCCATTTCAACTGAGCCCCCTGGGTAGCGTGCCCCAGAGGCAGCAGATCAAACATATCTTGTCGCTAATGGCCAATGGGAATGCGAGGCATGCTGTACAGGGATCCATCCTTCGACCCTGCTCTCCAGTCCTTCCGTATGGTATGTCCTTGAGCCATCCAACAGGACTCGAATGTCCCGCAGAAGGAAACCTTGTGGTTTGGGGCAACCTCCAAACTCAGCGTGGGAAAACTTCCTTGGCCTCATGAGGCCCCCGCTTCATGAAGGTGCCATCATGGACACAGAGTCCAGCCTCAGCCAACGTCTGATCCTCAGCCTGACATCAGATTCAGGAGATTTTGATTCAGACTCTGCAGAGTGGGCCTGCTTTGCCATTGGCTCCAAACCTCACCCTAGCTTGTGTTTTCAGACTTCCATCCTCACACTCCTGGCCCACAAACCCTCCCTCCTGGGAATTCTGGGGCCACAATGAAGCACTCTGCCTGCCGCCCAGGAGAAAAACTTTGTCAATGGAGCAGCCCAGAAACGCCAAATGAGGATCAAACTGCTTGGCCCTCGGCAACACCCCAATTGCATAGGCTACCTTAAACACTGATGTTCTGTCGCCAATAGCCTGAGCCCAGACCTTCCAACAGACACCGACACAGCTGGCTGCACACCCAGCACATTGGAACCGCCACTGCCTTAGGCCACCATCCATTCCCAACCTGGGTTTTGAGTCATCGGAACCTAGACCTTATCTCCAATCCCTGCACAGGGGGGAACCTGATGCACAAGTCAGAACCCCTCCTTCCCCATGGCAAGAAACCTTGCTGCTGGCAGTGAGTCAAACCTTCAGTGTAGGAGAAAACGGATTCGCCCATGAGGCCACGCCCATGCCTGAGGGCCTCCATGGGCACAAACACACATTGTGACCCTTAGCGTGAGTACCTTATTCAAGTAAAGCATCTCAGTGACTGGACCAAAAGCCCGCATATGTGGCTTGCCATGCCCATAGGCACCAGGACTAACTAGATGGTGTGTATTCCTGTTGAGGGAACCCACAGCTGTGCTCTATAGGCCCTCTCCTGGGGGGGTAATGTGGCAGAAAACAGTACTCTTCCCTTCCCACAGAATGAACCCAAACACGTGGAAGCTTTGACCATCCCCCAAGGGGAAGGCTCTTCCTCGGCCCCTGAAGCAACCCTTAACCTGAACGGCCACTGTGAATGCAACACCCAGAGACAAAAGCCTGAGAGACTGCCTCCCACTTCCTCTCCTTTGATATCCAAAGGATCTCCCCTCACGGACTGTAGATCAGGCCTGCCAACCTTGGCCCGTAGCTGAGCCAAGTTTGCTTTTTCAGACATCTGTCCCCAAAGTCCTGGCAAACACAGCCTCTAGGCTGGGTCCTCTGGAGCCATACCACAGGACCGTGCCTGCTCTCTTCTGGGAAACTTGTCCATTCCTTTGGCCACACACCTCCAGAATATGAGAATCCTCAAGGCCCCCGAGGTCATCACACTACTGGGAGCCTACCTGGACACACAGGGGCATTCGGACACAAGCTGAGCAGCTACCTCATCGAAGGCATGCACACAGATGTCAACAGAGATAGAAGGTTGAGCCCGACAGGCCCTTAGGCCCTAATCTCAACTCTTGCTTTGGTTTCCAGGTGTCACTCCTCAGAGGTTTTGGTTCGAAGAACAGGATATGGGGCTTTCCTGAGGCACTGAACAGAACTCCTCTCGTCTCCACATGGAAAGCTTCCTTGTTGGAGCCCTGTCAAACACCTCAGGTTGGAGAATCCTGCAGAGTCCCTGGGCCACCACCACATTCCAAAGTCTCCCAGGCCACCAAGACACAGTACGACTCATTTTCAGGAGAGACCATTTCAACTCTCCCCTCTGGGTAGCTCACCCAGGAGCCCGCAGATTGAGCCTCCCTTGTTCTGACTAAAGAGTGGGAATATGAGGTGGCATTCCCAGTCATCCATGCTTAGACACCTGCTCTCGAGTCTTTCCATATGGGGCCACCTGGAACCATCCAATAGGACTCGACTGTCATGCAGAAGGAAACCTTGAGGTTTGCAGTAGTTCACAAATCCCATCGTAGGCAAACCTCCCTGGCCTCATGAAGCCCCCACACCCTTCAGGAAGAGGCCATGCTGGACAAAAACTCTAGCCTGAGGCACGTCTCATAGTTGACATGACCTCAGTGCAGGCGATCTCGATTCAGCCTCTGCAGAGTGGGCCTGCCGTGCCCTCGGTCCCAAACCTCACGCTAGCTTGTGTTTTCAGACTTCCTTCCTCACACTCCTGGCAAACAAGCCCTCCGGACTAGGAAATCCAGAACCACAACCCAGCCCAGTGTCTGCCCAACGGAAGAAAAACGTTTCCCTGTGGGGCACTCCAGAAAACCCAGCTGAAAATCAACCTGCTCAGGCCTCGACGGTACCCGAACTGGATAGGCTGCTCTAGGCACTCATGCTCTGTCTGACACAGTCTGAAGCCAGACGTCCAGAGAGACATGGAGACAGCTGGCCGCACACCCAGCACTTCGGACACGCCATGGTCTTATGCCGTCATCTCTTCCTAACCTTGGTTTTCAGATATCTGAACCTAGACATTATATCAATTCTCCACACAGCTGGGTATCGCAAGCACAAAACAGAACTCCTCCTTCCCCATGGCTGTAAAGCTTGCTCTTGGCATGGAGTCACACCTTCAGCGTGGGAGAAACCTTCATGGCCCCTGATGCCACGCCCAACCTTGAGTGCTGCTTGGGCACAAATTCATACTGTGTGACCCTAAGCATGAGCCCCATGTCAAAGAAAGGCCTGTCAGGGCATGGACCAAGAGCCCGCATATGGGGCTTGCCAAGCCCCTATGCACCCAATCCTCACCAGGGTTTGAGTTTTCCAGTCGCCCCGCCCGTACCTGGGGCTCTGCTCTGGAATCCCTTTCTTGGAGAGACCCATGAGCCAGAGAACACGACTCCACCCTTCCCACAAAATGACCCCAAACTCTTGGGAGCTGGGACAAATCCCCAGAGAGGGATACTCGTCCACAGTCCCTGAGGCCACCCCTCCAATCCACGGCTATCCCGGACACAACAGCCAGAGACAAAAGCCTGAAGGAACGCCTCCCACTCGCCCTTGTTTCAGAGGCCCAGGAGCTCCCTCTCGGGCTGTCCATCCGGCCTGGCATACCCTAGGCGCCACTCATAAGCTGAGTTTGTGTTTTCAGACTTCTGTGCACACAGCCTGGACCCACACAACCTCCAGGCTAGGGCCTCTGGAGCCACAGCGAAAGATTGTGCCTGCCCTCCCCAAGGAAAGTGTGCCCAATCCATTGACCACAACCCTACAGGTTAGGGAAAAGCTCCAAGGCCCCTGAGGCCATTAATAGTTTAGGCCACCCTGGACTAAGAGGGGCTCTCTGACACCAGCGGAGCAACTATCTCCACTTAGACTCTCAGACAGTGTCCCCAGAGACAGAAGGTTGAAATGGACAGGCCCCCAGGCCCTAATCTGACCCTAAGCTTTGATTTCCATGTGTCCGTCCTCAGAGGACTGCTTTTGTAGACCAGCACACGGGGCTTTTCTTTGGCACCAAACCAAACCTCTCTCGTCTCCACATGGGGAGCTTTCTTACTGGGGATGTTCAAACCCTTCTGGTAGGAGAGTTCCACAGGGCCACTGAACAACCAGCACATTCCAAGGTCTCCATGGACCCAAACGCACATTATGACACATCCTCAGGAGAGGCCATTTCAACTGAGCCCCCTGGGTAGCGTGCCCCAGAGGCAGCTAATCAAACATATCTTGTCGCTAATGGCCAATGGGAATGCGAGGCATGCTGTACAGGGATCCATCCTTCGAACCCTGCTCTCCAGTCCTTCCGTATGGTATGTCCTGGAGCCATCCAACAGGACTCGAATGTCCCGCAGAAGGAAACCTTGTGGTTTGGGGCAACCTCCAAACTCAGCGTGGGAAAACTTCCTTGGCCTGATGGGGCCCCCACTTCATGAAGGTGCCATCATGGACACAGAGTCCAGCCTCAGCCAACGTCTGATCCTCAGCCTGACATCAGATTCAGGAGATTTTGATTCAGCCTCTGCAGAGTGGGCCTGCTCTGCCATTGGCTCCAATCCTCACCCTAGCATGTGTTTTCAGACTTCCATCCTCACACTCCTGGCCCACAAACCCTCCCTCCTGGGAATTCTGGGGCCACAATGAAGCACTCTGCCTGCCGCCCAGGAGAAAAACTTTGTCTATGGAGCAGCCCAGAAACGCCAAATGAGGATCAAACTGCTTGGCCCTCGGCAACACCCCAATTGCATAGGCTACCTTAAACACTGATGTTCTGTCGCCAATAGCCTGAGCCCAGACCTTCCAACAGACACCGACACAGCTGGCTGCACACCCAGCACAATGGAACCGCCACTGCCTTAGGCCACCATCCATTCCCAACCTGGGTTTTCAGTCATCGGAACCTAGACCTTATCTCCAATCCCTGCACAGGGTGGAACCTGATGCACAAGTCAGAACCACTCCTTCCCCATGGCAAAAAACCTTGCTGCTGGCAGTGAGTCAAACCTTCAGTGTAGGAGAAAACGGCATGGCCCATGTGGCCACGCCCATGCGTGAGGGCCTCCTTGGTCACAAACACACATTGTGACCCTTAGCGTGAGTACCTTATTCAAGTAAAGCATCTCAGTGACTGGACCAAAAGCCCGCATATGTGGCTTGCCATGCCCATAGGCACCAGGACTAACTAGATGGTGTGTATTCCTGTTGAGGGAACCCAAAGCTGTGCTTTAGAGGCCTTCTCCAGGGGGGGTTATGTGGCAGAAAACAGTACTCTTCCCTTCCCACAGAATGAACCCAAACGCTTGGGAGCTTTGACCATCCCCCAAGGGGAAGGCTCTTCCTCGGCCCCTGAAGCAACCCTTAACCTGAACGGCCACTGTGAATGCAACACCCAGAGACATAAGCCTGAGAGACTGCCTCCCACTTGCCCTCCTTTAATATCCAGAGGATCTCCCCTCAGGGACTGGAGATCAGGCCTGCCATTACCTTGGCCCGTAGCTGAGCCATTTTGCTTTTTCTGACATCTGTCCCCAAAGCCCTGGCAAACACAGCCTCTAGGCTGGGTCCTCTGGAGCCATACCACAGGACCGTGCCTGCTCTCTTCTGGGAAACTTGTCCATTCCTTTGGCCACACACCTCCAGAATATGAGAATCCTAAAGGCCCCCGAGGTCATCACACTACTGGCAGCCTCCCTGGACACACAGGGGCATTCGGACACAAGCTGAGCAGCTACCTCCTCGAAGGCATGCACACAGATGTCAACAGAGATAGAAGGTTGAGCCCGACAGGCCCTTAGGCCCTAATCTCAACTCTTGCTTTGGTTTCCAGGTGTCACTCCTCAGAGGCTTTGGTTCGAAGAACAGGATATGGGGCTTTCCTGAGGCACTGAACAGAACTCCTCTCGTCTCCACATGGGAAGCTTCCTTGTTGGAGCCGTGTCAAACACCTCAGGTTGGAGAATCCTGCAGAGTCCCTGAGCCACCTCCACATTCCAAGGTCTCCCAGGCCACCAAGCCACAGTACGACTCATCTTCAGGAGAGACCATTTCAACTCTCCCCTCTGGGTAGCTCACCCAGGAGCCCGCAGATTGAGCCTGCCTTGTCCTGACTAAAGAGTGGGAATATGAGGTGGCATTCCCAGGCATCCATGCTTAGACACCTGCTCTCGAGTCTTTCCGTATGGGGCCACCTGGAACCATCCAGTAGGACTCGACTGTCGTGCAGAAGGAAACCTTGAGGTTTGGAGTAGTTCACAAATCCCATCGTAGGCAAACCTCCCTGGCCTCATGAAGCCCCCACACCCTTCAGGAAGAGGCCATGCTGGACAAAAACTCTAGCCTGAGGCACGTCTCATAGTTGACATGACCTCAGTGCAGGCGATCTCGATTCAGCCTCTGCAGAGTGGGCCTGCCGTGCCCTCGGTCCCAAACCTCATGCTAGCTTGTGTTTTCAGACTTCCTTCCTCACACTCCTGGCAAACAAGCCCTCCGGACTAGGAAATCCAGAACCACAACCCAGCCCAGTGTCTGCCCAACGGAAGAAAAACGTTTCCCTGTGGGGCACTCCAGAAACCCCAGATGAAAATCAACCTGCTCAGGCCTCGACGGTACCCGAACTGGATAGGCTGCTCTAGGCACTCATTCTCTGTCTGACACAGTCTGAAGCTAGACGTCCAGAGAGACAAGGAGACAGCTGGCTGCACACGCAGCACTTCGGACACGCCATGGTCTTATGCCGTCATCTCTTCCTAACCTTGGTTTTCAGATATCTGAACCTAGACATTATATCAATTCTCCACACAGCTGGGTATCGCAAGCACAAAACAGAACTCCTCCTTCCCCATGGCTGTAAAGCTTGCTCTTGGCATGGAGTCACACCTTCAGCGTGGGAGAAACCTTCATGGCCCCTGATGCCACGCCCAACCTTGAGTGCTGCTTGGGCACAAATTCATACTGTGTGACCCTAAGCATGAGCCCCATGTCAAAGAAAGGCCTGTCAGGGCATGGACCAAGAGCCCGCATATGGGGCTTGCCAAGCCCCTATGCACCCAATCCTCACCAGGGTTTGAGTTTTCAAGTCGCCCTGCCTGTACCTGGGGCTCTGCTCTGGAATCCCTTTCTTGGAGAGACGCATGAGCCAGAGAACACGACTCCACCCTTCCAAAAAATGACCCCAAACTCTTGGGAGCTGGGACAAATCCCCAGAGAGGGATACTCGTCCACAGTCCCTGAGGCCACCCCTCCAATCCACGGCTATCCCGGACACAACAGCCAGAGACAAAAGCCTGAAGGAACGCCTCCCACTCGCCCTTGTTTCAGAGGCCCAGGAGCTCCCTCTCGGGCTGTCCATCCGGCCTGGCATTCCCTAGGCGCACTCATAAGCTGAGTTTGTGTTTTCAGACTTCTGTGCCCACAGCCTGGACCCACACAACCTCCAGGCTAGGGCCTCTGGAGCCAAAGCGAAAGATTGTGCCTGCTCTCTCCAAGGAAAGTGTGCCCAATAAATTGACCACAACCCTACAGGTTAGGGAAAAGCTCCAAGGCCCCTGAGGCCATTAATAGTTTAGACCACCCTGGACTAAGAGGGGCTCTCTGACACCAGCGGAGCAACTATCTCCACTTAGACTCTCAGACAGTGTCCCCAGAGACAGAAGGTTGAAATGGACAGGCCCCCAGGCCCTATTCTGACCCTAAGTTTTGGTTTCCATGTGTCCGTACTCAGAGGACTGCTTTCGTAGACCAGCACACGGGGCTTTTCTTTGGCACCAAACCAAACCTCTCTCGTCTCCACATGGGGAGCTTTCTTATTGGGGATGTTCAAACCCTTCTGGTAGGAGAGTTCCGCAGGGCCACTGAACAACCAGCACATTCCAAGGTCTCCATGGACACAAACGCACATTATGACGCATCCTCAGGAGAGGCCATTTCAACTGAGCCCCCTGGGTAGCGTGCCCCATAGAAGTAGATCAAACATATCTTGTCGCTAATGGCCAATGGGAATGCGAGGCATGCTGTACAGGGATCCATCCTTCGAACCCTGCTCTCCAGTCCTTCCGTATGGTATGTCCTGGAGCCATCCAACAGGACTCGAATGTCCCGCAGAAGGAAACCTTGTGGTTTGGGGCAACCTCCAAACTCAGCGTGGGAAAACTTCCTTGGCCTCATGAGGCCCCCGCTTCATGAAGGTGCCATCATGGACACAGAGTCCAGCCTCAGCCAACGTCTGATCCTCAGCCTGACATCAGATTCAGGAGATTTTGATTCAGCCTCTGCAGAGTGGGCCTGCTCTGCTTTGGCTCCAATCCTCACACTAGCTTGTGTTTTCAGACTTCCATCCTCACACTCCTGGCCCACAATCCCTCCCTCCTGGGAATTCTGGGGCCACAATGAAGCACTCTGCCTGCCGCCCAGGAGAAAAACTTTGTCTATGGAGCAGCCCAGAAACGCCAAATGAGGATCAAACTGCTTGGCCCTCGGCAACACCCCAATTGCATAGGCTACCTTAAACACTGATGTTCTGTCGCCAATAGCCTGAGCCCAGACCTTCCAACAGACACCGAAACAGCTGGCTGCACACCCAGCACAATGGAACCGCCACTGCCTTAGGCCACCATCCATTCCCAACCTGGGTTTTCAGTCATCGGAACCTAGACCTTATCTCCAATCCCTGCACAGGTGGAACCTGATGCACAAGTCAGAACCCCTCCTTCCCCATGGCAAGAAACGTTGCTGCTGGCAGTGAGTCAAAGCTTCAGTGTAGGAGAAAACGGCATGGCCCATTAGGCCACGCCCATGCGAGAGGGCCTCCTTGGGCACAAACACACATTGTGACCCTTAGCGTGAGTACCTCATTCAAGTAAAGCATCTCAGTGACTGGACCAAAAGCCCGCATATGTGGCCTGCCATGCCCATAGGCACCAGGACTAACTAGATGGTGTGTATTCCTGTTGAGGGAACCCACTGCTGTGCTCTAGAGGCCCTCTCCTGGGGGGGTAATGTGGCAGAAAACAGTACTCTTCCCTTCCCACAGAATGAACCCAAACACTTGGGAGCTTTGACCATCCCCCAAGGGGAAGGCTCTTCCTCGGCCCCTGAAGCAACCCTTACCCTGAATGGCCACTGTGAATGCAACACCAAGAGACAAAAGCCTGAGAGACTGCCTCCCACTTGCCCTCCTTTGATATCCAGAGGATCTCCCCTCACGGACTGGAGATCAGGCCTGCCATTACCTTGGCCCGTAGCTGAGCCAAGTTTGCTTTTTCAGACATCTGTCCCCAAAGCCCTGGCAAACACAGCCTCTAGGCTGGGTCCTCTGGAGCCATACCACAGGACCGTGCCTGCTCTCTTCTGGGAAACTTGTCCATTGCTTTGGCCACACACCTCCAGAATATGAGAAGCCTCAAGGCCCCCGAGGTCATCACACTACTGGGAGCCTCCCTGGACACACAGGGGCATTCGGACACAAGCTGAGCAGCTACCTCCTCGAAGGCATGCACACAGATGTCAACAGAGATAGAAGGTTGAGCCCGACAGGCCCTTAGGCCCTAATCTCAACTCTTGCTTTGGTTTCCAGGTGTCACTCCTCAGAGGCTTTGGTTCGAAGAACAGGATATGGGGCTTTCCTGAGGCACTGAACAGAACTCCTCTCCTCTCCACATGGGAAGCTTCCTTGTTGGAGCCGTGTCAAACACCTCAGGTTGGAGAATCCTGCAGAGTCCCTGAGCCACCTCCACATTCCAAGGTCTCCCAGGCCACCAAGCCACAGTACGACTCATCTTCAGGAGAGACCATTTCAACTCTCCCCTCTGGGTAGCTCACCCAGGAGCCCGCAGATTGAGCCTGCTTTGTCCTGACTAAAGAGTGGGAATATGAGGTGGCGTTCCCAGGCATCCATGCTTAGACACCTGCTCTCGAGTCTTTCCGTATGGGGCCACCTGGAACCATCCAGTAGGACTCGACTGTCGTCCAGAAGGAAACCTTGAGGTTTGGAGTAGTTCACAAATCCCATCGTAGGCAAACCTCCCTGGCCTCATGAAGCCCCCACACCCTTCAGGAAGAGGCCATGCTGGACAAAAACTCTAGCCTGAGGCACGTCTCATAGTTGACATGACCTCAGTGCAGGCGATCTCGATTCAGCCTCTGCAGAGTGGGCCTGCCGTGCCCTCGGTCCCAAACCTCACGCTAGCTTGTGTTTTCAGACTTCCTTCCTCACACTCCTGGCAAACAAGCCCTCCGGACTAGGAACTCCAGAACCACAACCCAGCCCAGTGTCTGCCCAACGGAAGAAAAACGTTTCCCTGTGGGGCACTCCAGAAAACCCAGATGAGGATCAACCTGCTCAGGCCTCGACGGTACCCGAACTGGATAGGCTGCTCTGGGCACTCATGCTCTGTCTGACACAGTCTGAAGCCAGACGTCCAGAGAGACAAGGAGACAGCTGGCCGCACACGCAGCACTTCGGATACGCCATGGTCTTATGCCGTCATCTCTTCCTAACCTTGGTTTTCAGATATCTGAACCTAGACATTATATCAATTCTACACACAGCTGGGTATCGCAAGCACAAAACAGAACTCCTCCTTCCCCATGGCTGTAAAGCTTGCTCTTGGCATGGAGTCACACCTTCAGCGTGGGAGAAACCTTCATGGCCCCTGATGCCACGCCCAACCTTGAGTGCTGCTTGGGCACAAATGCATACTGTGTGACCCTAAGCATGAGCCCCATGTCAAAGAAAGGCCTGTCAGTGCATGGACCAAGAGCCCGCATATGGGGCTTGCCAAGCCCGTATGCACCCAATCCTCACCAGGGTTTGAGTTTTCCAGTCGCTCCGCCCGTACCTGGGGCTCTGCTCTGGAATCCCTTTCTTGGAGAGACCCATGAGCCAGAGAACACGACTCCACCCTTCCCACAAAATGACCCCAAACTCTTGGGAGCTGGGACAAATCCCCAGAGAGGGATACTCGTCCACAGTCCCTGAGGCCACCCCTCCAATCCACGGCTATCGCGGACACAACAGCCAGAGACAAAAGCCTGAAGGAACGCCTCCCACTCGCCCTTGTTTCAGAGGCCCAGGAGCTCCCTCTCGGGCTGTCCATCTGGACTGGCATACCCTAGGCGCCACTCATAAGCTGAGTTTGTGTTTTCAGACTTATGTGCCCACAGCCTGGACCCACACAACCTCCAGGCTAGGGCCTCTGGAGCCACAGCGAAAGATTGTGCCTGCCCTCTCCAAGGAAAGTGTGCCCAATCCATTGACCACAACCCTACAGGTTAGGGAAAAGCTCCAAGGCCCCTGAGGCCATTAATAGTTTAGGCCACCCTGGACTAAGAGGGGCTCTCTGACACCAGAGGAGCAACTATCTCCACTTAGACTCTCAGACAGTGTCCCCAGAGACAGAAGGTTGAAATGGACAGGCCCCCAGGCCCTAATCTGACCCTAAGCTTTGGTTTCCATGTGTCCGTCCTCAGAGGACTGCTTTCGTAGACCAGCACACGGGGCTTTTCTTTGGCACCAAACCAAAACTCTCTCGTCTCCACATGGGGAGCTTTCTTACTGGGGATGTTCAAACCCTTCTGGTAGGAGAGTTCCGCAGGGCCACTGAACAACCAGCACATTCCAAGGTCTCCATGGACCCAAACGCACATTATGACGCATCCTCAGGAGAGGCCATTTCAACTGAGCCCCCTGGGTAGCGTGCCCCATAGAAGTAGATCAAACATATCTTGTCGCTAATGGCCAATGGGAATGCGAGGCATGCTGTACAGGGATCCATCCTTCGAACCCTGCTCTCCAGTCCTTCCGTATGGTATGTCCTGGAGCCATCCAACAGGACTCGAATGTCCCGCAGAAGGAAACCTTGTGGTTTGGGGCAACCTCCAAACTCAGCGTGGGAAAACTTCCTTGGCCTCATGAGGCCCCCGCTTCATGAAGGTGCCATCATGGACACAGAGTCCAGCCTCAGCCAACGTCTGATCCTCAGCCTGACATCAGATTCAGGAGATTTTGATTCAGCCTCTGCAGAGTGGGCCTGCTCTGCCATTGGCTCCAATCCTCACCCTAGCTTGTGTTTTCAGACTTCCATCCTCACACTCCTGGCCCACAAACCCTCCCTCCTGGGAATTCTGGGGCCACAATGAAGCACTCTGCCTGCCGCCCAGGAGAAAAACTTTGTCTATGGAGCAGCCCAGAAACGCCAAATGAGGATCAAACTGCTTGGCCCTCGGCAACACCCCAATTCCATAGGCTACCTTAAACACTGATGCTCTGTCGCCAATAGCCTGAGCCCAGACCTTCCAACAGACACCGACACAGCTGACTGCACACCCAGCACATTGGAACCGCCACTGCCTTAGGCCACCATCCATTCCCAACCTGGGTTTTCAGTCATCGGAACCTAGACCTTATCTCCAGTCCTTGCACAGGGGGGAACCTGATGCACAAGTCAGAACCCCTCCTTCCCCATGGCAAGAAACCTTGCTGCTGGCTGTGAGTCAAACCTTCAGTGTAGGAGAAAACGGCATGGCCCATGAGGCCACGCCCATGCGTGAGGGCCTCCTTGGGCACAAACACACATTGTGACCCTTAGCGTGAGTACCTTATTCAAGTAAAGCATCTTAGTGACTGGACCAAAAGCCCGCATATGTGGCCTGCCATGCCCATAGCCACCAGGACTAACTAGATGGTGTGTATTCCTGTTGAGGGAACCCACTGCTGTGCTCTAGAGGCCCTCTCCTGGGGGGGTAATGTGGCAGAAAACAGTACTCTTCCCTTCCCACAGAATGAACCCAAACACTTGGGAGCTTTGACCATCCCCCAAGGGGAAGGCTCTTCCTCGGCCCCTGAAGCAACCCTTACCCTGAATGGCCACTGTGAATGCAACACCAAGAGACAAAAGCCTGAGAGACTGCCTCCCACTTGCCCTCCTTTGATATCCAGAGGATCTCCCCTTAGGGACTGGAGATCAGGCCTGCCATTACCTTGGCCCGTAGCTGAGCCAAGTTTGCTTTTTCAGACATCTGTCCCCAAAGCCCTGGCAAACACAGCCTCTAGGCTGGGTCCTCTGGAGCCATACCACAGGACCGTGCCTGCTCTCTTCTGGGAAACTTGTCCATTGCTTTGGCCACACACCTCCAGAATATGAGAAGCCTCAAGGCCCCCGAGGTCATCACACTACTGGGAGCCTCCCTGGACACACAGGGGCATTCGGACACAAACTGAGCAGCTACCTCCTCGAAGGCATGCACACAGATGTCAACAGAGATAGAAGGTTGAGCCCGACAGGCCCTTAGGCCCTAATCTCAACTCTTGCTTTGGTTTCCAGGTGTCACTCCTCAGAGGCTTTGGTTCGAAGAACAGGATATGGGGCTTTCCTGAGGCACTGAACAGAACTCCTCTCGTCTCCACATGGGAAGCTTCCTTGTTGGAGCCGTGTCAAACACCTCAGGTTGGAGAATCCTGCAGAGTCCCTGAGCCACCTCCACATTCCAAGGTCTCCCAGGCCACCAAGCCACAGTACGACTCATCTTCAGGAGAGACCATTTCAACTCTCCCCTCTGGGTAGCTCAGCCAGGAGCCCGCAGATTGAGCCTGCCTTGTCCTGACTAAAGAGTGGAAATATGAGGTGGCGTTCCCAGGCATCCATGCTTAGACACCTGCTTTAGAGTCTTTCCGTATGGGGCCACCTGGAACCATCCAGTAGGACTCGACTGTCGTGCAGAAGAAAACCTTGAGGTTTGGAGTAGTTCACAAATCCCATCGTAGGCAAACCTCCCTGGCCTCATGAAGCCCCAACACCCTTCAGGAAGAGGCCATGCTGGACAAAAACTCTAGCCTGAGGCACGTCTCATAGTTGACATGACCTCAGTGCAGGCGATCTCGATTCAGCCTCTGCAGAGTGGGCCTGCCGTGCCCTCGGTCCCAAACCTCACGCTAGCTTGTGTTTTCAGACTTCCTTCCTCACACTCCTGGCAAACAAGCCCTCCGGACTAGGAACTCCAGAACCACAACCCAGCCCAGTGTCTGCCCAAAGGAAGAAAAACGTTTCCCTGTGGGGCACTCCAGAAAACCCAGATGAGGATCAACCTGCTCAGGCCTCGACGGTACCCGAACTGGATAGGCTGCTCTGGGCACTCATGCTCTGTCTGACACAGTCTGAAGCCAGACGTCCAGAGAGACAAGGAGACAGCTGGCCGCACACCCAGCACTTCGGACACGCCATGGTCTTATGCCGTCATCTCTTCCTAACCTTGGTATTCAGATATCTGAACCTAGACATTATATCAATTCTCCACACAGCTGGGTATCGCAAGCACAAAACAGAACTCCTCCTTCCCCATGGCTGTAAAGCTTGCTCTTGGCATGGAGTCACACCTTCAGCGTGGGAGAAACCTTCATGGCCCCTGATGCCACGCCCAACCTTGAGTGCTGCTTGGGCACAAATGCATACTGTGTGACCCTAAGCATGAGCCCCATGTCAAAGAAAGGCCTGTCAGGGCATGGACCAAGAGCCCGCATATGGGGCTTGCCAAGCCCGTATGCGCCCAATCCTCACCAGGGTTTGAGTTTTCCAGTCGCTCCGCCCGTACCTGGGGCTCTGCTCTGGAATCCCTTTCTTGGAGAGACCCATGAGCCAGAGAACACGACTCCACCCTTCCCACAAAATGACCCCAAACTCTTGGGAGCTGGGACAAATCCCCAGAGAGGGATACTCGTCCACAGTCCCTGAGGCCACCCCTCCAATCCACGGCTATCACGGACACAACAGCCAGAGACAAAAGCCTGAAGGAACGCCTCCCAATCGCCCTTGTTTCAGAGCCCAGGAGCTCCCTCTCGGGCTGTCCATCCAGACTGGCATACCCTAGGCGCCAGTCATAAGCTGAGTTTGTGTTTTCAGACTTCTGTGCCCACAGCCTGGACCCACACAACCTCCAGGCTAGGGCCTCTGGAGACACAGTGAAAGATTGTGCCTGCCCTCTCCAAGGAAAGTGTGCCCAATCCATTGACCACAACCCTACAGGTTAGGGAAAAGCTCCAAGGCCCCTGAGGCCATTAATAGTTTAGGCCACCCTGGACTAAGAGGGGCTCTCTGACACCAGCGGAGCAACTATCTCCACTTAGACTCTCAGACAGTGTCCCCAGAGACAGAAGGTTGAAATGGACAGGCCCCCAGGCCCTAATCTGACCCTAAGCTTTGGTTTCCATGTGTCCGTCCTCAGAGGACTGCTTTCGTAGACCAGCACACGGGGCTTTTCTTTGGCACCAAACCAAAACTCTCTCGTCTCCACATGGGGAGCTTTCTTACTGGGGATGTTCAAACCCTTCTGGTAGGAGAGCTCCGCAGGGCCACTGAACAACCAGCACATTCCAAGGTCTCCATGGACCCAAACGCACATTATGACGCATCCTCAGGAGAGGCCATTTCAACTGAGCCCCCTGGGTAGCGTGCCCCATAGAAGTAGATCAAACATATCTTGTCGCTAATGGCCAATGGGAATGCGAGGCATGCTGTACAGGGATCCATCCTTCGAACCCTGCTCTCCAGTCCTTCCGTATGGTATGTCCTGGAGCCATCCAACAGGACTCGAATGTCCCGCAGAAGGAAACCTTGTGGTTTGGGGCAACCTCCAAACTCAGCGTGGGAAAACTTCCTTGGCCTCATGAGGCCCCCGCTTCATGAAGGTGCCATCATGGACACAGAGTCCAGCCTCAGCCAACGTCTGATCCTCAGCCTGACATCAGATTCAGGAGATTTTGATTCAGCCTCTGCAGAGTGGGCCTGCTCTGCCATTGGCTCCAATCCTCACCCTAGCTTGTGTTTTCAGACTTCCATCCTCACACTCCTGGCCCACAAACCCTCCCTCCTGGGAATTCTGGGGCCACAATGAAGCACTCTGCCTGCCGCCCAGGAGAAAAACTTTGTCTATGGAGCAGCCCAGAAACGCCAAATGAGGATCAAACTGCTTGGCCCTCGGCAACACCCCCATTGCATAGGCTACCTTAAACACTGATGCTCTGTCGCCAATAGCCTGAGCCCAGACCTTCCAACAGACACCGACACAGCTGGCTGCACACCCAGCACATTGGAACCGCCACTGCCTTTGGCCACCATCCATTCCAAACCTGGGTTTTCAGTCATCGGAACCTAGACCTTATCTCCAGTCCGTGCACAGGGGGGAACCTGATGCACAAGTCAGAACCCCTCGTTCCCCATGGCAAGAAACCTTGCTGCTGGCAGTGAGTCAAACCTTCAGTGTAGAAGAAAACGGCATGGCCCATGTGGCCACGCCCATGCGTGAGGGCCTCCTTGGGCACAAACACACATTGTGACCCTTAGCGTGAGTACCTTATTCAAGTAAAGCATCTCAGTGACTGGACCAAAAGCCCGCATATGTGGCCTGCCATGCCCATAGCCACCAGGACTAACTAGATGGTGTGTATTCCTGTTGAGGGAACCCACTGCTGTGCTCTAGAGGCCCTCTCCTGGGGGTATAATGTGGCAGAAAACAGTACTCTTCCCTTCCCACAGAATGAACCCAAACACTTGGGAGCTTTGACCATCCCCCAAGGGGAAGGCTCTTCCTCGGCCCCTGAAGCAACCCTTACCCTGAATGGCCACTGTGAATGCAACACCAAGAGACAAAAGCCTGAGAGACTGCCTCCCACTTGCCCTCCTTTGATATCCAGAGGATCTCCCCTCACGGACTGGAGATCAGGCCTGCCATTACCTTGGCCCGTAGCTGAGCCAAGTTTGCTTTTTCAGACATCTGTCCCCAAAGCCCTGGCAAACACAGCCTCTAGGCTGGGTCCTCTGGAGCCATACCACAGGACCGTGCCTGCTCTCTTCTGGGAAACTTGTCCATTGCTTTGGCCACACACCTCCAGAATATGAGAAGCCTCAAGGCCCCCGAGGTCATCACACTACTGGGAGCCTCCCTGGACACACAGGGGCATTCGGACACAAGCTGAGCAGCTACCTTCTCGAAAGCATGCACACAGATGTCAACAGAGATAGAAGGTTGAGCCCGACAGGCCCTTAGGCCCTAATCTCAACTCTTGCATTGGTTTCCAGGTGTCACTCCTCAGAGGCTTTGGTTCGAAGAACAGGATATGGGGCTTTCCTGAGGCACTGAACAGAACTCCTCTCGTCTCCACATGGGAAGCTTCCTTGTTGGAGCCGTGTCAAACACCTCAGGTTGGAGAATCCTGCAGAGTCCCTGAGCCACCTCCACATTCCAAGGTCTCCCAGGCCACCAAGCCACAGTACGACTCATCTTCAGGAGAGACCATTTCAACTCTCCCCTCTGGGTAGCTCAGCCAGGAGCCCGCAGATTGAGCCTGCCTTGTCCTGACTAAAGAGTGGGAATATGAGGTGGCGTTCCCAGGCATCCATGCTTAGCACCTGCTCTCAAGTCTTTCCGTATGGGGCCACCTGGAACCATCCAGTAGGACTCGACTGCCGTGCAGAAGGAAACCTTAAGGTTTGGAGTAGTTCACAAATCCCATCGTAGGCAAACCTCCCTGGCCTCATGAAGCCCCCACACCCTTCAGGAAGAGGCCATACTGGACAAAAACTCTAGCCTGAGGCACGTCTCATAGTTGACATGACCTCAGTGCAGGCGATCTCGATTCAGCCTCTGCAGAGTGGGCCTGCCGTGCCCTCGGTCCCAAACCTCACGCTAGCTTGTGTTTTCAGACTTCCTTCCTCACACTCCTGGCAAACAAGCCCTCCGGACTAGGAACTCCAGAACCACAACCCAGCCCAGTGTCTGCCCAACGGAAGAAAAACGTTTCCCTGTGGGGCACTCCAGAAAACCCAGATGAGGATCAACCTGCTCAGGCCTCGACGGTACCCGAACTGGATAGGCTACTCTGGGCACTCATGCTCTGTCTGACACAGTCTGAAGCCAGACGTCCAGAGAGACAAGGAGACAGCTGGCCGCACACGCAGCACTTCGGACATGCCATGTTCTTATGCCGTCACCAATTCCTAACCTTGGTTTTCAGATATCTGAACCTAGACATTATATCAATTCTACACAGCTGGGTATCGCAAGCACAAAACAGAACTCCTCCTTCCCCATGGCTGTAAAGCTTGCTCTTGGCATGGAGTCACACCTTCAGCGTGGGAGAAACCTTCATGGCCCCTGATGCCACGCCCAACCTTGAGTGCTGCTTGGGCACAAATTCATACTGTGTGACCCTAAGCATGAGCCCCATGTCAAAGAAAGGCCTGTCAGGGCATGGACCAAGAGCCCGCATATGGGGCTTGCCAAGCCCCTATGCACCCAATCCTCACCAGGGTTTGAGTTTTCCAGTCGCTCCGCCCGTACCTGGGGCTCTGCTCTGGAATCCCTTTCTTGGAGAGACCCATGAGCCAGAGAACACGACTCCACCCTTCCCACAAAATGACCCCAAACTCTTGGGAGCGGGGACAATTCCCCACAGAGGGATACTCGTCCACAGTCCCTGAGGCCACCCCTCAAATCCACGGCTATCCCGGACACAACAGCCAGAGACAAAAGCCTGAAGGAACGCCTCCCACTCGCCCTTGTTTCAGAGGCCCAGGAGCTCCCTCTCGGGCTGTCCATCCGGCCTGGCATACCCTAGGCGCCACTCATAAGCTGAGTTTGTGTTTTCAGATTTCTGTGCACTCAGCCTGGACCCACACAACCTCCAGGCTAGGGCCTCTGGAGCCACAGCAAAAGATTGTGCCTGCCCTCTCCAAGGAAAGTGTGCCCAATCCATTGACCACAACTCTAAAGGTTAGGGAAAAGCTTTAAGGCCCCTGAGGCCATTAATAGTTTAGGCCACCCTGGACTAAGAGGGGCTCTCTGACACCAGCGGAGCAACTATCTCCACTTAGACTCTCAGACAGTGTCCCCAGAGACAGAAGGTTGAAATGGACAGGCCCCCAGGCCCTAATCTGACCCTAAGCTTTGGTTTCCATGTGTCCGTCCTCAGAGGACTGCTTTCGTAGACCAGCACACGGGGCTTTTCTTTGGCACCAAACCAAACCTCTCTCGTCTCCACATGGGGAGCTTTCTTACTGGGGATGTTCAAACCCTTCTGGTAGGAGAGTTCCGCAGGGCCACTGAACAACCAGCACATTCCAAGGTCTCCATGGACCCAAACGCACATTATGACGCATCCTCAGGAGAGGCCATTTCAACTGAGCCCCCTGGGTAGCGTGCCCCATAGAAGTAGATCAAACATATCTTGTCGCTAATGGCCAATGGGAATGCGAGGCATCCTGTACAGGGATCCATCCTTCGAACCCTGAACCCTGCTCTCCAGTCCTTCCGTATGGTATGTCCTGGAGCCATCCAACAGGACTCGAATGTCCCGCAGAAGGAAACCTTGTGGTTTGGGGCAACCTCCAAACTCAGCGTGGGAAAACTTCCTTGGCCTCATGAGGCCCCCGCTTCATGAAGGTGCCATCATGGACACAGAGTCCAGCCTCAGCCAACGTCTGATCCTCAGCCTGACATCAGATTCAGGAGATTTTGATTCAGCCTCTGCAGAGTGGGCCTGCTCTGCCATTGGCTCCAATCCTCACCCTAGCTTGTGTTTTCAGACTTCCATCCTCACACTCCTGGCCCACAAACCCTCCCTCCTGGGAATTCTGGGGCCACAATGAAGCACTCTGCCTGCCGCCCAGGAGAAAAACTTTGTCTATGGAGCAGCCCAGAAACGCCAAATGAGGATCAAACTGCTTGGCCCTCGGCAACACCCCAATTGCATAGGCTACCTTAAACACTGATGTTCTGTCGCCAATAGCCTGAGCCCAGACCTTCCAACAGACACCGACACAGCTGGCTGCACACCCAGCACATTGGAACCGCCACTGCCTTAGGCCACCATCCATTCCCAACCTGGGTTTTCAGTCATCGGAACCTAGACCTTATCTCCAATCCCTGCACAGGGGGAACCTGATGCACAAGTCAGAACCCCTCCTTCCCCATGGCAAGAAACCTTGCTGCTGGCAGTGAGTCAAACCTTCAGTGTAGGAGAAAACGGCATGGCCCATGAGGCCACGCCCATGCGTGAGGGCCTCCTTGGGCACAAACACACATTGTGACCCTTAGCGTGAGTACCTTATTCAAGTAAAGCATCTCAGTGACTGGACCAAAAGCCCGCATATGTGGCCTGCCATGCCCATAGGCACCAGGACTAACTAGATGGTGTGTATTCCTGTTGAGGGAACCCACTGCTGTGCTCTAGAGGCCCTCTCCTGGGGGGGTAATGTGGCAGAAAACAGTACTCTTCCCTTCCCACAGAATGAACCCAAACACTTGGGAGCTTTGACCATCCCCCAAGGGGAAGGCTCTTCCTCGGCCCCTGAAGCAACCCTTACCCTGAATGGCCACTATGAATGCAACACCAAGAGACAAAAGCCTGAGAGACTGCCTCCCACTTGCCCTCCTTTGATATCCAGAGGATCTCCCCTTAGGGACTGGAGATCAGGCCTGCCATTACCTTGGCCCGTAGCTGAGCCAAGTTTGCTTTTTCAGACATCTGTCCCCAAAGCCCTGGCAAACACAGCCTCTAGGCTGGGTCCTCTGGAGCCATACCACAGGACCGTGCCTGCTCTCTTCTGGGAAACTTGTCCATTGCTTTGGCCACACACCTCCAGAATATGAGAAGCCTCAAGGCCCCCGAGGTCATCACACTACTGGGAGCCTCCCTGGACACACAGGGGCATTCGGACACAAGCTGAGCAGCTACCTCCTCGAAGGCATGCACACAGATGTCAACAGAGATAGAAGGTTGAGCCCGACAGGCCCTTAGGCCCTAATCTCAACTCTTGCTTTGGTTTCCAGGTGTCACTCCTCAGAGGCTTTGGTTCGAAGAACAGGATATGGGGCTTTCCTGAGGCACTGAACAGAACTCCTCTCGTCTCCACATGGGAAGCTTCCTTGTTGGAGCCGTGTCAAACACCTCAGTTTGGAGAATCCTGCAGAGTCCCTGAGCCACCTCCACATTCCAAGGTCTCCCAGGCCACCAAGCCACAGTACGACTCATCTTCAGGAGAGACCATTTCAACTCTCCCCTCTGGGTAGCTCACCCAGGAGCCCGCAGATTGAGCCTGCCTTGTCCTGACTAAAGAGTGGGAATATGAGGTGGCGTTCCCAGGCATCCATGCTTAGACACCTGCTCTCGAGTCTTTCCGTATGGGGCCACCTGGAACCATCCAGTAGGACTCGACTGTCGTGCAGAAGGAAACCTTGAGGTTTGGAGTAGTTCACAAATCCCATCGTAGGCAAACCTCCCTGGCCTCATGAAGCCCCCACACCCTTCAGGAAGAGGCCATGCTGGACAAAAACTCTAGCCTGAGGCACGTCTCATAGTTGACATGACCTCAGTGCAGGCGATCTCGATTCAGCCTCTGCAGAGTGGGCCTGCCGTGCCCTCGGTCCCAAACCTCACGCTAGCTTGTGTTTTCAGACTTCCTTCCTCACACTCCTGGAAAAGAAGCCCTCCGGACTAGGAACTCCAGAACCACAACCCAGCCCAGTGTCTGCCCAACGGAAGAAAAACGTTTCCCTGTGGGGCACTCCAGAAAACCCAGATGAGGATCACCCTGCTCAGGCCTCGACGGTACCCGAACTGGATGGACTGCTCTGGGCACTCATGCTCTGTCTGACACATTCTGAAGCCAGACGTCCAGAGAGACAAGGAGACAGCTGGCCGCACACGCAGCACTTCGGACACGCCATGGTCTTATGCCGTCATCTCTTCCTAACCTTGGTTTTCAGATATCTGAACCTAGACATTATATCAATTCTCCACACAGCTGGGTATCGCAAGCACAAAACAGAACTCCTCCTTCCCCATGGCTGTAAAGCTTGCTCTTGGCATGGAGTCACACCTTCAGCGTGGGAGAAACCTTCATGGCCCTGATGCCACGCCCAACCTTGAGTGCTGCTTGGGCACAAATGCATACTGTGTGACCCTAAGCATGAGCCCCATGTCAAAGAAAGGCCTGTCAGGGCATGGACCAAGAGCCCGCATATGGGGATTGCCAGGCCGTATGCACCCAATCCTCACCAGGGTTTGAGTTTTCCAGTCGCTCCGCCCGTACCTGGGGCTCTGCTCTGGAATCCCTTTCTTGGAGAGACCCATGAGCCAGAGAACACGACTCCAACATTCCCACAAAATGACCCCAAACTCTTGGGAGCTGGGACAAATACCCACAGAGGGATACTCGTCCACAGTCCCTGAGGCCACCCCTCCAATCCACGGCTATCCCGGACACAACAGCCAGAGACAAAAGCCTAAAGGAACGCCTCCCACTCGCCCTTGTTTCAGAGGCCCAGGAGCTCCCTCTCGGACTGTCCATCCGGACTGGCATACACTAGGCGCCACTCATAAGCTGAGTTTGTGTTTTCAGACTTCTGTGCCCACAGCCTGGACCCACACAACCTCCAGGCTAGGGCCTCTGGAGCCACAGCGAAAGATTGTGCCTGCCCTCTCCAAGGAAAGTGTGCCCAATCCATTGACCACAACCCTACAGGTTAGGGAAAAGCTCCACGGCCCCTGAGGCCATTAATAGTTTAGGCCACCCTGGACTAAGAGGGGCTCTCTGACACCAGCGGAGCAACTATCTCCACTTAGACTCTCAGACAGTGTCCCCAGAGACAGAAGGTTGAAATGGACAGGCCCCCAGGCCCTAATCTGACCCTAAGCTTTGGTTTCCATGTGTCCGTCCTCAGAGGACTGCTTTCGTAGACCAGCACACGGGGCTTTTCTTTGGCACCAAACCAAAACTCTCTCGTCTCCACATGGGGAGCTTTCTTACTGGGGATGTTCAAACCCTTCTGGTAGGAGAGTTCCGCAGGGCCACTGAACAACCAGCACATTCCAAGGTCTCCATGGACCCAAACGCACATTATGACGCATCCTCAGGAGAGGCCATTTCAACTGAGCCCCCTGGGTAGCGTGCCCCATAGAAGTAGATCAAACATATCTTGTCGCTAATGGCCAATGGGAATGCGAGGCATCCTGTACAGGGATCCATCCTTCGAACCCTGAACCCTGCTCTCCAGTCCTTCCGTATGGTATGTCCTGGAGCCATCCAACAGGACTCGAATGTCCCGCAGAAGGAAACCTTGTGGTTTGGGGCAACCTCCAAACTCAGCGTGGGAAAACTTCCTTGGCCTCATGAGGCCCCCGCTTCATGAAGGTGCCATCATGGACACAGAGTCCAGCCTCAGCCAACGTCTGATCCTCAGCCTGACATCAGATTCAGGAGATTTTGATTCAGCCTCTGCAGAGTGGGCCTGCTCTGCCATTGGCTCCAATCCTCACCCTAGCTTGTGTTTTCAGACTTCCATCCTCACACTCCTGGCCCACAAACCCTCCCTCCTGGGAATTATGGGGCCACAATGAAGCACTCTGCCTGCCGCCCAGGAGAAAAACTTTGTCTATGGAGCAGCCCAGAAACGCCAAATGAGGATCAAATTGCTTGGCCCTCGGCAACACCCCAATTGCATAGGCTACCTTAAACACTGATGTTCTGTCGCCAATAGCCTGAGCCCAGACCTTCCAACAGACACCGACACAGCTGGTTGCACACCCAGCACATTGGAACCGCCACTGCCTTAGGCCACCATCCATTCCCAACCTGGGTGTTCAGTCATCGGAACCTAGACCTTATCTCCAGTCCTTGCACAGGGGGGAACCTGATGCACAAGTCAGAACCCCTCCTTCCCCATGGCAAGAAACCTTGCTGCTGGCAGTGAGTCAAACCTTCAGTGTAGGAGAAAACGGCATGGCCCATGAGGCCACGCCCATGCGTAAGGGCCTCCTTGGGCACAAACACACATTGTGACCCTTAGCGTGAGTACCTTATTCAAGTAAAGCATCTCAGTGACTGGACCAAAAGCCCGCATATCTGGCCTGCCATGCCCATAGGCACCAGGACTAACTCTATGGTGTGTATTCCTGTTGAGGGAACCCACTGCTGTGCTCTACAGGCCCTCTCCTGGGGGGGTAATGTGGCAGAAAACAGTACTCTTCCCTTCCCACAGAATGAACCCAAACACTTGGGAGCTTTGACCATCCCCCAAGGGGAAGGCTCTTCCTCGGCCCCTGAAGCAACCCTTACCCTGAATGGCCACTGTGAATGCAACACCAAGAGACAAAAGCCTGAGAGACTGCCTCCCACTTGCCCTCCTTTGATATCCAGAGGATCTCCCCTCACGGACTGGAGATCAGGCCTGCCATTACCTTGGCCCGTAGCTGAGCCAAGTTTGCTTTTTCAGACATCTGTCCCCAAAGTCCTGGCAAACACAGCCTCTAGGCTGGGTCCTCTGGAGCCATACCACAGGACCGTGCCTGCTCTCTTCTGGGAAACTTGTCCATTCCTTTGGCCACACACCTCCAGAATATGAGAATCCTCAAGGCCCCCGTGGTCATCACACTACTGGGAGCCTCCCTGGACACACAGGGGCATTCGGACACAAGCTGAGCAGCTACCTCCTCGAAGGCATGCACACAGATGTCAACAGAGATAGAAGGTTGAGCCTGACAGGCCCTTAGGCCCTAATCTCAACTCTTGCTTTGGTTTCCAGGGGTCACTCCTCAGAGGCTTTGGTTCGAAGAACAGGATATGGGGCTTTCCTGAGGCACTGAACAGAACTCCTCTCGTCTCCACATGGGAAGCTTCCTTGTTGGAGCCGTGTCAAACACCTCAGGTTGGAGAATCCTGCAGAGTCCCTGAGCCACCTCCACATTCCAAGGTCTCCCAGGCCACCAAGCCACAGTACGACTCATCTTCAGGAGAGACCATTTCAACTCTCCCCTCTGGGTAGCTCACCCAGGAGCCCGCAGATTGAGCCTGCATGTCCTGACTAAAGAGTGGGAATATGAGGTGGCGTTCCCAGGCATCCATGCTTAGACACCTGCTCTCGAGTCTTTCCGTATGGGGCCACCTGGAACCATCCAGTAGGACTCGACTGTCGTGCAGAAGGAAACCTTGAGGTTTGGAGTAGTTCACAAATCCCATCGTAGGCAAACCTCCCTGGCCTCATGAAGCCCCCACACCCTTCAGGAAGAGGCCATGCTGGACAAAAACTCTAGCCTGAGGCACGTCTCATAGTTGACATGACCTCAGTGCAGGCGATCTCGATTCAGCCTCTGCAGAGTGGGCCTGCCGTGCCCTCGGTCCCAAACCTCACGCTAGCTTGTGTTTTCAGACTTCCTTCCTCACACTCCTGGCAAACAAGCCCTCCGGACTAGGAACTCCAGAACCACAACCCAGCCCAGTGTCTGCCCAACGGAAGAAAAACGTTTCCCTGTGGGGCACTCCAGAAAACCCAGATGAGGATCAACCTGCTCAGGCCTCGACGGTACCCGAACTGGATAGGCTACTCTGGGCACTCATGCTCTGTCTGACACAGTCTGAAGCCAGACGTCCAGAGAGACAAGGAGACAGCTGGCCGCACACGCAGCACTTCGGACATGCCATGTTCTTATGCCGTCACCAATTCCTAACCTTGGTTTTCAGATATCTGAACCTAGACATTATATCAATTCTACACAGCTGGGTATCGCAAGCACAAAACAGAACTCCTCCTTCCCCATGGCTGTAAAGCTTGCTCTTGGCATGGAGTCACACCTTCAGCGTGGGAGAAACCTTCATGGCCCCTGATGCCACGCCCAACCTTGAGTGCTTCTTGGGCACAAATTCATACTGTGTGACCCTAAGCATGAGCCCCATGTCAAAGAAAGGCCTGTCAGTGCATGGACCAAGAGCCCGCATATGGGGCTTGCCAAGCCCCTATGCACCCAATCCTCACCAGGGTTTGAGTTTTCCAGTCGCTCCGCCCGTACCTGGGGCTCTGCTCTGGAATCCCTTTCTTGGAGAGACCCATGAGCCAGAGAACACGACTCCACCCTTCCCACAAAATGACCCCAAACTCTTGGGAGCGGGGACAATTCCCCACAGAGGGATACTCGTCCACAGTCCCTGAGGCCACCCCTCAAATCCACGGCTATCCCGGACACAACAGCCAGAGACAAAAGCCTGAAGGAACGCCTCCCACTCGCCCTTGTTTCAGAGGCCCAGGAGCTCCCTCTCGTGCTGTCCATCCGGCCTGGCATACCCTAGGCGCCACTCATAAGCTGAGTTTGTGTTTTCAGATTTCTGTGCACTCAGCCTGGACCCACACAACCTCCAGGCTAGGGCCTCTGGAGCCACAGCAAAAGATTGTGCCTGCCCTCTCCAAGGAAAGTGTGCCCAATCCATTGACCACAACCCTAAAGGTTAGGGAAAAGCTTTAAGGCCCCTGAGGCCATTAATAGTTTAGGCCACCCTGGACTAAGAGGGGCTCTCTGACACCAGCGGAGCAACTATCTCCACTTAGACTCTCAGACAGTGTCCCCAGAGACAGAAGGTTGAAATGGACAGGCCCCCAGGCCCTAATCTGACCCTAAGCTTTGGTTTCCATGTGTCCGTCCTCAGAGGACTGCTTTCGTAGACCAGCACACGGGGCTTTTCTTTGGCACCAAACCAAACCTCTCTCGTCTCCACATGGGGAGCTTTCTTACTGGGGATGTTCAAACCCTTCTGGTAGGAGAGTTCCGCAGGGCCACTGAACAACCAGCACATTCCAAGGTCTCCATGGACCCAAACGCACATTATGACGCATCCTCAGGAGAGGCCATTTCAACTGAGCCCCCTGGGTAGCGTGCCCCATAGAAGTAGATCAAACATATCTTGTCGCTAATGGCCAATGGGAATGCGAGGCATCCTGTACAGGGATCCATCCTTCGAACCCTGAACCCTGCTCTCCAGTCCTTCCGTATGGTATGTCCTGGAGCCATCCAACAGGACTCGAATGTCCCGCAGAAGGAAACCTTGTGGTTTGGGGCAACCTCCAAACTCAGCGTGGGAAAACTTCCTTGGCCTCATGAGGCCCCCGCTTCATGAAGGTGCCATCATGGACACAGAGTCCAGCCTCAGCCAACGTCTGATCCTCAGCCTGACATCAGATTCAGGAGATTTTGATTCAGCCTCTGCAGAGTGGGCCTGCTCTGCCATTGGCTCCAATCCTCACCCTAGCTTGTGTTTTCAGACTTCCATCCTCACACTCCTGGCCCACAAACCCTCCCTCCTGGGAATTCTGGGGCCACAATGAAGCACTCTGCCTGCCGCCCAGGAGAAAAACTTTGTCTATGGAGCAGCCCAGAAACGCCAAATGAGGATCAAACTGCTTGTCCCTCGGCAACACCCCAATTGCATAGGCTACCTTAAACAATGATGTTCTGTCGCCAATAGCCTGAGCCCAGACCTTCCAACAGACACCGACACAGCTGGCTGCACACCCAGCACATTGGAACCGCCACTGCCTTAGGCCACCATCCATTCCCAACCTGGGTTTTCAGTCATCGGAACCTAGACCTTATCTCCAATCCCTGCACAGGGGGAACCTGATGCACAAGTCAGAACCCCTCCTTCCCCATGGCAAGAAACCTTGCTGCTGGCAGTGAGTCAAACCTTCAGTGTAGGAGAAAACGGCATGGCCCATGAGGCCACGCCCATGCGTGAGGGCCTCCTTGGGCACAAACACACATTGTGACCCTTAGCGTGAGTACCTTATTCAAGTAAAGCATCTCAGTGACTGGACCAAAAGCCCGCATATGTGGCCTGCCATGCCCATAGGCACCAGGACTAACTAGATGGTGTGTATTCCTGTTGAGGGAACCCACTGCTGTGCTCTAGAGGCCCTCTCCTGGGGGGGTAATGTGGCAGAAAACAGTACTCTTCCCTTCCCACAGAATGAACCCAAACACTTGGGAGCTTTGACCATCCCCCAAGGGGAAGGCTCTTCCTCGGCCCCTGAAGCAACCCTTACCCTGAATGGCCACTGTGAATGCAACACCAAGAGACAAAAGCCTGAGAGACTGCCTCCCACTTGCCCTCCTTTGATATCCAGAGGATCTCCCCTTAGGGACTGGAGATCAGGCCTGCCATTACCTTGGCCCGTAGCTGAGCCAAGTTTGCTTTTTCAGACATCTGTCCCCAAAGCCCTGGCAAACACAGCCTCTAGGCTGGGTCCTCTGGAGCCATACCACAGGACCGTGCCTGCTCTCTTCTGGGAAACTTGTCCATTGCTTTGGCCACACACCTCCAGAATATGAGAAGCCTCAAGGCCCCCGAGGTCATCACACTACTGGGAGCCTCCCTGGACACACAGGGGCATTCGGACACAAGCTGAGCAGCTACCTCCTCGAAGGCATGCACACAGATGTCAACAGAGATAGAAGGTTGAGCCCGACAGGCCCTTAGGCCCTAATCTCAACTCTTGCTTTGGTTTCCAGGTGTCACTCCTCAGAGGCTTTGGTTCGAAGAACAGGATATGGGGCTTTCCTGAGGTACTGAACAGAACTCCTCTCGTCTCCACATGGGAAGCTTCCTTGTTGGAGCCGTGTCAAACACCTCAGTTTGGAGAATCCTGCAGAGTCCCTGAGCCACCTCCACATTCCAAGGTCTCCCAGGCCACCAAGCCACAGTACGACTCATCTTCAGGAGAGACCATTTCAACTCTCCCCTCTGGGTAGCTCACCCAGGAGCCCGCAGATTGAGCCTGCCTTGTCCTGACTAAAGAGTGGGAATATGAGGTGGCGTTCCCTGGCATCCATGCTTAGACACCTGCTCTCGAGTCTTTCCGTATGGGGCCACCTGGAACCATCCAGTAGGACTCGACTGTCGTGCAGAAGGAAACCTTGAGGTTTGGAGTAGTTCACAAATCCCATCGTAGGCAAACCTCCCTGGCCTCATGAAGCCCCCACACCCTTCAGGAAGAGGCCATGCTGGACAAAAACTCTAGCCTGAGGCACGTCTCATAGTTGACATGACCTCAGTGCAGGCGATCTCGATTCAGCCTCTGCAGAGTGGGCCTGCCGTGCCCTCGGTCCCAAACCTCACGCTAGCTTGTGTTTTCAGACTTCCTTCCTCACACTCCTGGAAAAGAAGCCCTCCGGACTAGGAACTCCAGAACCACAACCCAGCCCAGTGTCTGCCCAACGGAAGAAAAACGTTTCCCTGTGGGGCACTCCAGAAAACCCAGATGAGGATCACCCTGCTCAGGCCTCGACGGTACCCGAACTGGATGGACTGCTCTGGGCACTCATGCTCTGTCTGACACATTCTGAAGCCAGACGTCCAGAGAGACAAGGAGACAGCTGGCCGCACACGCAGCACTTCGGACACGCCATGGTCTTATGCCGTCATCTCTTCCTAACCTTGGTTTTCAGATATCTGAACCTAGACATTATATCAATTCTCCACACAGCTGGGTATCGCAAGCACAAAACAGAACTCCTCCTTCCCCATGGCTGTAAAGCTTGCTCTTGGCATGGAGTCACACCTTCAGCGTGGGAGAAACCTTCATGGCCCTGATGCCACGCCCAACCTTGAGTGCTGCTTGGGCACAAATGCATACTGTGTGACCCTAAGCATGAGCCCCATGTCAAAGAAAGGCCTGTCAGGGCATGGACCAAGAGCCCGCATATGGGGATTGCCAGGCCGTATGCACCCAATCCTCACCAGGGTTTGAGTTTTCCAGTCGCTCCGCCCGTACCTGGGGCTCTGCTCTGGAATCCCTTTCTTGGAGAGACCCATGAGCCAGAGAACACGACTCCAACCTTCCCACAAAATGACCCCAAACTCTTGGGAGCTGGGACAAATACCCACAGAGGGATACTCGTCCACAGTCCCTGAGGCCACCCCTCCAATCCACGGCTATCCCGGACACAACAGCCAGAGACAAAAGCCTAAAGGAACGCCTCCCACTCGCCCTTGTTTCAGAGGCCCAGGAGCTCCCTCTCGGACTGTCCATCCGGACTGGCATACACTAGGCGCCACTCATAAGCTGAGTTTGTGTTTTCAGACTTCTGTGCCCACAGCCTGGACCCACACAACCTCCAGGCTAGGGCCTCTGGAGCCACAGCGAAAGATTGTGCCTGCCCTCTCCAAGGAAAGTGTGCCCAATCCATTGACCACAACCCTACAGGTTAGGGAAAAGCTCCACGGCCCCTGAGGCCATTAATAGTTTAGGCCACCCTGGACTAAGAGGGGCTCTCTGACACCAGCGGAGCAACTATCTCCACTTAGACTCTCAGTGTCCCCAGAGACAGAAGGTTGAAATGGACAGGCCCCCAGGCCCTAATCTGTCCCTAAGCTTTGGTTTCCATGTGTCTGTCCTCAGAGGACTGCTTTCGTAGACCAGCACACGGGGCTTTACTTTGGCACCAAACCAAAACTCTCTCGTCTCCACATGGGGAGCTGTCTTACTGGGGATGTTCAAACCCTTCTGGTAGGAGAGTTCCGCAGGGCCACTGAACAACCAGCACATTCCAAGGTCTCCATGGACCCAAACGCACATTATGACGCATCCTCAGGAGAGGCCATTTCAACTGAGCCCCCTGGGTAGCGTGCCCCATAGAAGTAGATCAAACATATCTTGTCGCTAATGGCCAATGGGAATGCGAGGCATGCTGTACAGGGATCCATCCTTCGAACCCTGCTCTCCAGTCCTTCCGTATGGTATGTCCTGGAGCCATCCAACAGGACTCGAATGTTTGCAGAAGGAAACCTTGTGGTTTGGGGCAACCTCCAAACTCAGCGTGGGAAAACTTCCTTGGCCTCATGAGGCCCCCGCTTCAAGAAGGTGCCATCATGGACACAGAGTCCAGCCACAGCCAACATCTGATCCTCAGCCTGACATCAGATTCAGGAGATTTTGATTCAGCCTCTGCAGAGTGGGCCTGCTCTGCCATTGACTCCAAACCTCACCCTTGCTTGTGTTTTCAGACTTCCATCCTCACACTCCTGGCCCACAAACCCTCCCTCCTGGGAATTCTGGGGCCACAATGAAGCACTCTGCCTGCCGCCCAGGAGAAAAACTTTGTCTATGGAGCAGCCCAGAAACGCCAAATGAGGATCAAACTGCTTGGCCCTCGGCAACACCCCAATTGCATAGGCTACCTTAAACACTGATGTTCTGTCGCCAATAGCCTGAGCCCAGACCTTCCAACAGACACCGACACAGCTGGCTGCACACCCAGCACATTGGAACCGCCACTGCCTTAGGCCACCATCCATTCCCAACCTGGGTTTTCAGTCATCGGAACCTAGACCTTATCTCCAATCCCTGCACAGGGGGGAATCTGTTGCACAAGTCAGAACCCCTCCTTCCCCATGGCAAGAAACCTTGCTGCTGGCAGTGAGTCAAACCTTCAGTGTAGGAGAAAACGGCATGGCCCATGAGGCCACGCCCATGCGTGAGGGCCTCCTTGGGCACAAACACACATTGTGACCCTTAGCGTGAGTACCTTATTCAAGTAACGCATCTCAGTGACTGGACCAAAAGCCCGCATATGTGGCTTGCCATGCCCATAGGCACCAGGACTAACTAGATGGTGTGTATTCCTGTTGAGGGAACCCACAGCTGTGCTCTACAGGCCCTCTCCTGGGGGGGTAATGTGGCAGAAAACAGTACTCTTCCCTTCCCACAGAATGAACCCAAACACTTGGGAGCTTTGACCATCCCCCAAGGGGAAGGCTCTTCCTCGGCCCCTGAAGCAACCCTTACCCTGAATGGCCACTGTGAATGCAGCACCAAGAGACAAAAGCCTGAGAGACTGCCTCCCACTTGCCCTCCTTTGATATCCAGAGGATCTCCCCTCACGGACTGGAGATCAGGCCTGCCATTACCTTGGCCTGTAGCTGAGCCAAGTTTGCTTTTTCAGACATCGGTCCCCAAAGCCCTGGCAAACACAGCCTCTAGGCTGGGTCCTCTGGAGCCATACCACAGGACCGTGCCTGCTCTCTTCTGGGAAACTTGTCCATTGCTTTGGCCACACACCTCCAGAATATGAGAAGCCTCAAGGCCCCCGAGGTCATCACACTACTGGAGCCTCCCTGGACACACAGGGGCATTCGGACACAAGCTGAGCAGCTACCTCCTCGACGGCAATCACACAGATGTCAACAGAGATAGAAGGTTGAGCCCGACAGGCCCTTAGGCCCTAATCTCAACTCTTGATTTGGTTTCCAGGTGTCACTCCTCAGAGGCTTGGTTCGAAGAACAGGATATGGGGCTTTCCTGAGGCACTGAACAGAACTCCTCTCGTCTCCACATGGGAAGCTTCCTTGTTGGAGCCGTGTCAAACACCTCAGGTTGGAGAATCCTGCAGAGTCCCTGAGCCACCTCCACATTCCAAGGTCTCCCAGGCCACCAAGCCACAGTACGACTCATCTTCAGGAGAGACCATTTCAACTCTCCCCTCTGGGTAGCTCACCCAGGAGCCCGCAGATTGAGCCTGCCTTGTCCTGACTAAAGAGTGGGAATATGAGGTGGCGTTCCCAGGCATCCATGCTTAGACACCTGCTCTCGAGTCTTTCCGAATGGGGCCACCTGGAACCATCCAATAGGACTCGACTGTCGTGCAGAAGGAAACCTTGAGGTTTGGAGTAGTTCACAAATCCCATCGTAGGCAAACCTCCCTGGCCTCATGAAGCCCCCACACCCTTCAGGAAGAGGCCATGCTGGACAAAAACTCTAGCCTGAGGCACGTCTCATAGTTGACATGACCTCAGTGCAGGCGATCTCGATTCAGCCTCTGCAGAGTGGGCCTGCCGTGCCCTCGGTCCCAAACCTCACGCTAGCTTGTGTTTTCAGACTTCCTTCCTCACACTCCTGGCAAACAAGCCCTTCGGACTAGGAACTCCAGAACCACAACCCAGCCCAGTGTCTGCCCAATGGAAGAAAAACGTTTCCCTGTGGGGCACTCCAGAAAACCCAGATGAGGATCAACCTGCTCAGGCCTCGACGGTACCCGAACTGGATAGGCTGCTCTGGGCACTCATGCTCTGTCTGACACAGTCTGAAGCCAGACGTCCAGAGAGACAAGGAGACAGCTGGCCGCACACGCAGCACTTCGGACACGCCATGGTCTTATGCCGTCATCTCTTCCTAACCTTGGTTTTCAGATATCTGAACCTAGACATTATATCAATTCTCCACACAGCTGGGTATCGCAAGCACAAAACAGAACTCCTCCTTCCCCATGGCTGTAAAGCTTGCTCTTGGCATGGAGTCACACCTTCAGCGTGGGAGAAACCTTCATGGCCCCTGATGCCACGCCCAACCTTGAGTGCTGCTTGGGCACAAATTCATACTGTGTGACCCTAAGCATGAGCCCCATGTCAAAGAAAGGCCTGTCAGGGCATGGACCAAGAGCCCGAATATGGGGCTTGCCAAGCCCCTATGCACCCAATCCTCACCAGGGTTTGAGTTTTCCAGTCGCCCCGCCCGTACCTGGGGCTCTGCTCTGGAATCCCTTTTTTGGAGAGACCCATGAGCCAGAGAACACGACTCCACCCTTCCCACAAAATGACCCCAAACTCTTGGGAGCTGGGACAAATCCCCAGAGAGGGATACTCGTCCACAGTCCCTGAGGCCACCCCTCCAATCCACGGCTATCCCGGACACAACAGCCAGAGACAAAAGCCTGAAGGAACGCCTCCCACTCGCCCTTGTTTCAGAGGCCCAGGAGCTCCCTCTCGGGCTGTCCATCCGGCCTGGCATACCCTAGGCGCCACTCATAAGCTGAGTTTGTGTTTTCAGACTTCTGTGCCCACAGCCTGGACCCACACAACCTCCAGGCTAGGGCCTCTGGAGCCACAGCGAAAGATTGTGCCTGCCCTCTCCAAGGAAAGTGTGCCCAATCCATTGACCACAACCCTACAGGTTAGGGTAAAGCTCCAAGGCCCCTGAGGCCATTAATAGTTTAGGCCCCCCTGGACTAAGAGGGGCTCTCTGACACCAGCGGAGCAACTATCTCCACTTAGACTCTCAGACAGTGTCCCCAGAGACAGAAGGTTGAAATGGACAGGCCCCCAGGCCCTAATCTGACCCTAAGCTTTGGTTTCCATGTGTCCGTCCTCAGAGGACTGCTTTCGTAGACCAGCACACGGGGCTTTTCTTTGGCACCAAACCAAACCTCTCTCGTCTCCACATGGGGAGCTTTCTTACTGGGGATGTTCAAACCCTTCTGGTAGGAGAGTTCCGCAGGGCCACTGAACAACCAGCACATTCCAAGGTCTCCATGGACCCAAACGCACATTATGACGCATCCTCAGGAGAGGCCATTTCAACTGAGCCCCCTGGGTAGCGTGCCCCATAGAAGTAGATCAAACATATCTTGTCGCTAATGGCCAATGGGAATGCGAGGCATGCTGTACAGGGATCCATCCTTCGAACCCTGCTCTCCAGTCCTTCCGTATGGTATGTCCTGGAGCCATCCAACAGGACTCGAATGTCCCGCAGAAGGAAACCTTGTGGTTTGGGGCAACCTCCAAACTCAGCGTGGGAAAACTTCCTTGGCCTCATGAGGCCCCCGCTTCATGAAGGTGCCATCATGGACACAGAGTCCAGCCTCAGCCAACGTCTGATCCTCAGCCTGACATCAGATTCAGGAGATTTTGATTCAGCCTCTGCAGAGTGGGCCTGCTCTGCCATTGGCTCCAATCCTCACCCTAGCTTGTGTTTTCAGACTTCCATCCTCACACTCCTGGCCCACAAACCCTCCCTCCTGGGAATTCTGGGGCCACAATGAAGCACTCTGCCTGCCGCCAAGGAGAAAAACTTTGTCTATGGAGCAGCCCAGAAACGCCAAATGAGGATCAAACTGCTTGGCCCTCGGCAACACCCCAATTGCATAGGCTACCTTAAACACTGATGTTCTGTCGCCAATAGCCTGAGCCCAGACCTTCCAACAGACACCGACACAGCTGGCTGCACACCCAGCACATTGGAACCGCCACTGCCTTAGGCCACCATCCATTCCCAACCTGGGTTTTCAGTCATCGGAACCTAGACCTTATCTCCAATCCCTGCACAGGGGGGAATCTGTTGCACAAGTCAGAACCCCTCCTTCCCCATGGCAAGAAACCTTGCTGCTGGCAGTGAGTCAAACCTTCAGTGTAGGAGAAAACGGCATGGCCCATGAGGCCACGCCCATGCGTGAGGGCCTCCTTGGGCACAAACACACATTGTGACCCTTAGCGTGAGTACCTTATTCAAGTAACGCATCTCAGTGACTGGACCAAAAGCCCGCATATGTGGCCTGCCATGCCCATAGGCACCAGGACTAACTAGATGGTGTGTATTCCTGCTGAGGGAACCCACTGCTGTGCTCTACAGGCCCTCTCCTGGGGGGGTAATGTGGCAGAAAACAGTACTCTTCCCTTCCCACAGAATGAACCCAAACACTTGGGAGCTTTGACCATCCCCCAAGGGGAAGGCTCTTCCTCGGCCCCTGAAGCAACCCTTACCCTGAACGGCCACTGTGAATGCAACACCCAGAGACAAAAGCCTGAGAGACTGCCTCCCACTTGCCCTCCTTTGATATCCAGAGGATCTCACCTCACGGACTGGAGATCAAGCCTGCCATTACCTTGGCCCCTAGGTGAGGCAAGTTTGCTTTTTCAGACATCGGTCCCCAAAGCCCTGGCAAACACAGCCTCTAGGCTGGGTCCTCTGGAGCCATACCACAGGACCGTGCCTGCTCTCTTCTGGGAAACTTGTCCATTCCTTTGGCCACACACCTCCAGAATATGAGAATCCTCAAATCCGCCGAGGTCATCACAATACTGGGAGCCTCCCTGGACACACAGGGGCATTCGGACACAAGCTGAGCAGCTACCTCCTCGAAGGCATGCACACAAATGTCAAGAGAGATAGAAGGTTGAGCCCGACAGGCCCTTAGGCCCTAATCTCAACTCTTGCTTTGGTTTCCAGGTGTCACTCCTCAGAGGCTTTGGTTCGAAGAACAGGATATGGGGCTTTCCTGAGGCACTGAACAGAACTCCTCTCGTCTCCACATGGGAAGCTTCCTTGTTGGAGCCGTGTCAAACACCTCAGTTTGGAGAATCCTGCAGAGTCCCTGAGCCACCTCCACATTCCAAGGTCTCCCAGGCCACCAAGCCACAGTACGACTCATCTTCAGGAGAGAACATTTCAACTCTCCCCTCTGGGTAGCTCACCCAGGAGCCCGCAGATTGAGCCTGCCTTGTCCTGACTAAAGAGTGGGAATATGAGGTGGCGTTCCCAGGCATCCATGCTTAGACACCTGCTCTCGAGTCTTTCCGTATGGGGCCACCTGGAACCATCCAGTAGGACTCGACTGTCGTGCAGAAGGAAACCTTGAGGTTTGGAGTAGTTCACAAATCCCATCGTAGGCAAACCTCCCTGGCCTCATGAAGCCCCCACACCCTTCAGGAAGAGGCCATGCTGGACAAAAACTCTAGCCTGAGGCACGTCTCATAGTTGACATGACCTCAGTGCAGGCGATCTCGATTCAGCCTCTGCAGAGTGGGCCTGCCGTGCCCTCGGTCCCAAACCTCACGCTAGCTTGTGTTTTCAGAATTCCATCCTCACACTCCTGGCAAACAAGCCCTCCGGACTAGGAACTCCAGAACCACAACCCAGCCCAGTGTCTGCCCAACGGAAGAAAAACGTTTCCCTGTGGGGCACTCCAGAAAACCCAGATGAGGATCAACCTGCTCAGGCCTCGACGGTACCCAAACTGGATAGGCTGCTCTGGGCACTCATGCTCTGTCTCACACAGCCTGAAGCCAGACGTCCAGAGAGACAAGGAGACAGCTGGCCGCACACCCAGCACTTCGGACACACCATGGTCTTATGCCGTTTTCAGATATCTGAACCTAGACTTTATATCAATTCTCCACACAGCTGGGTATCACAAGCAAAAAAGAGAACTCCTCCTTCCCCATGGCTGTAAAGCTTGCTCTTGGCATGGAGTCACACCTTCAGCGTGGGAGAAACCTTCATGGCCCCTGATGCCACGCCCAACCTTGAGTGCTGCTTGGGCACAAATGCATACTGTGTGACCCTAAGCATGAGCCCCATGTCAAAGAAAGTCTTGTCAGGGCATGGACCAAGAGCCCGCATATGGGGCTTGCCAAGCCCCTATGCACCCAATCCTCACCAGGGTTTGAGTTTTCCAGTCGCCCCGCCCGTACCTGGGGCTCTGCTCTGGAATCCCTTTCTTGGAGAGACCCATGAGCCAGAGAACACGACTCCACCCTTCCCACAAAATGACCCAAAACTCTTGGGAGCTGGGACAAATCCCCAGAGAGGGATACTCGTCCACAGTCCCTGAGGCCACCCCTCCAATCCACGGCTATCCCGGACACAACAGCCAGAGACAAAAGCCTGAAGGAACGCCTCCCACTCGCCCTTGTTTCAGAGGCCCAGGAGCTCCCTCTCGGGCTGTCCATCTGGACTGGCATACCCTAGGCGCCACTCATAAGCTGAGTTTGTGTTTTCAGACTTATGTGCCCACAGCCTGGACCCACACAACCTCCAGGCTAAGGCCTCTGGAGCCACAGCGAAAGATTGTGCCTGCCCTCTCCAAGGAAAGTGTGCCCAATCCATTGACCACAACCCTACAGGTTAGGGAAAGCTCCAAGGCCCCTGAGGCCATTAATAGTTTAGGCCACCCTGGACTAAGAGGGGCTCTCTGACACCAGCGGAGCAACTATCTCCACTTAGACTCTCAGACAGTGTCCCCAGAGACAGAAGGTTGAAATGGACAGGCCCCCAGGCCCTAATCTGACCCTAAGCTTTGGTTTCCATGTGTCCGTCCTCAGAGGACTGCTTTCGTAGATCAGCACACGGGGCTTTTCTTTGGCACCAAACCAAACCTCTCTCGTCTCCACATGGGGAGCTTTCTTACTGGGGATGTTCAAACCCTTCTGGTAGGAGAGTTCCGCAGGGCCACTGAACAACCAGCACATTCCAAGGGCTCCATGGACCCAAACGCACATTAGTCGCATCCTCAGGAGAGGCCATTTCAACTGAGCCCCCTGGGTAGCGTGCCCCATAGAAGTAGATCAAACATATTTTGTCGCTAATGGCCAATGGGAATGCGAGGCATGCTGTACAGGGATCCATCCTTCGAACCCTGCTCTCCAGTCCTTCCGTATGGTATGTCCTGGAGCCATCCAACAGGACTCTAATGTCCCGCAGAAGGAAACCTTGTGGTTTGGGTCAACCTCCAAACTCAGCGTGGGAAAACTTCCTTGGCCTCATGAGGCCCCCGCTTCATGAAGGTGCCATCATGGACACAGAGTCTAGCCTCAGCCAACGTCTGATCCTCAGCCTGACATCAGATTCAGGAGATTTTGATTCAGCCTCTGCAGAGTGGGCCTGCTCTGCCATTGGCTCCAATCCTTACCCTAGCTTGTGTTTTCAGACTTCCATCCTCACACTCCTGGCCCACACACCCTCCCTCCTGGGAATTCTGGGGCCACAATGAAGCACTCTGCCTGCCGCTCAGGAGAAAAACTTTGTCTATGGAGCAGCCCAGAAACGCCAAATGAGGATCAAACTGCTTGGCCCTCGGCAACACCCCAATTGCATAGGCTACCTTAAACATTGATGTTCTGTCGCCAATAGCCTGAGCCCAGACCTTCCAACAGACACCGACACAGCTGGCTGCACACCCAGCACATTGGAACCGCCAGTGCCTTAGGCCACGATCCATTCCCAGCCTAGGTTTTCAGTCATCGGAACCTAGACCTTATCTCTAATCCCTGCACAGGGGGGAACCTGATGCACAAGTCAGAACCCCTCCTTCCCCATGGCAAGAAACCTTGCTGCTGGCAGTGAGTCAAACCTTCAGTGTAGGAGAAAACGGCATGGCCCATGAGGCCACGCCCATGCGTGAGGGCCTCCTTGGGCACAAACACACATTGTGACCCTTAGCGTGAGTACCTTATACAAGTAACGCATCTCAGTGAATGGACCAAAAGCACGCATATGTGGCTTGCGATTCCCAGAAGCACCAGGACTAACTAGATGGTGTGTATTCCTGTTGAGGGAACCCACTGCTGTGCTCTAGAGGCCCTATTCTGGGGGGGTAATGTGGCAGAAAACAGTACTCTTCCCTTCCCACAGAATGAACCCAAACACTTGGGAGCTTTGACCATCCCCCAAAAGGAAGGCTCTTCCTCGGCCCCTGAAGCAACCCTTACGCTGAACGGCCATTGCGAATGCAACACCCAGAGACAAAAGCCTGAGAGATTGCCTCCCACTTGACCTTCTTTGATATCCAGAGGATCTCCCCTCACGGACTGAAGATCAGGCCTGCCATTACCTTGGCCCGTAGCTGAGGCAAGTTTGCTTTTTCAGACATCGGTCCCCAAAGCCCTGGCAAACACAGCCTCTAGGCTGGGTCCTCTGGAGCCATACCACAGGACCGTGCCTGCTCTCTTCTGGGAAACTTGTCCATTCCTTTGGCCACACACCTCCAGAATATGAGAATCCTCAAGGATTCACACTACTGGTCATCACACTACTGGGAGCCTCCCTGGACACACAGGGGCATTCGGACACAAGCTGAGCAGCTACCTCCTCGAAGGCATGCACACAGATGTCAACAGAGATAGAAGGTTGAGCCCGACAGGCCCTTAGGCCCTAATCTCAACTCTTGCTTTGGTTTCCAGGTGTCACTCCTCAGAGCCTTTGGTTCGAAGAACAGGATATGGGGCTTTCCTGAGGCACTGAACAGAACTCCTCTCGTCTCCACATGGGAAGCTTCCTTGTTGGAGCCGTGTCAAACACCTCAGGTTGGAGAATGCTGCAGAGTCCCTGAGCCACCTCCACATTCCAAGGTCTCCCAGGCCACCAAGCCACAGTACGACTCATCTTCAGGAGAGACCATTTCAACTCTCCCCTCTGGGTAGCTCACCCAGGAGCCCGGAGATTGAGCCTGCCTTGTCCTGACTAAAGAGTGGGAATATGAGGTGGCGTTCCCAGGCATCCATGCTTAGACACCTGCTCTCGAGTCTTTCCGTATGGGGCCACCTGGAACCATCAAATAGGACTCGACTGTCGTGCAGAAGGAAACCTTGAGGCTTGGAGTAGTTCACAAATCCCATCGTAGGCAAACCTCCCTGGCCTCATGAAGCCCCCACACCCTACAGGAAGAGGCCATGCTGGACAAAAACTCTAGCCTGAGGCACGTCTCATAGTTGACATGACCTCAGTGCAGGCGATCTCGATTCAGCCTCTGCAGAGTGGGCCTGCCGTGCCCTCGGTCCCAAACCTCACGCTAGCTTGTGTTTTCAGACTTCCTTCCTCACACTCCTGGCAAACAAGCCCTCCGGACTAGGAAATCCAGAACCACAACCCAGCCCAGTGTCTGCCCAACGGAAGAAAAACGTTTCCCTGTGGGGCACTCCAGAAAACCCAGATGAGGATCAACCTGCTCAGGCCTCGACGGTACCCGAACTGGATAGGCTGCTCTGGGCACTCATGCTCTGTCTGACACAGCCTGAAGCCAGAAGTCCAGCGAGACAAGGAGACAGCTGGCCGCACACCCAGCACTTCGGACACACCATGGTCTTATGCCGTCATCTCTTCTTAACCTTGGTTTTCAGATATCTGAACCTAGACATTATATCAATTCTCCACACAGCTGGGTATCACAAGCACAAAAGAGAACACCTCCTTCACCAGGGCTGTAAATCTTGCTCTTGGCATGGAGTCACACCTTCAGCATGGGAGAAACCTTCATGGCCCCTGATGCCACGCCCAACCTTGAGTGCTGCTTGGGCACAAATTCATACTGTGTGACCCTAAGCATGAGCCCCATGTCAAAGAAAGTCTTGTCAGGGCATGGACCAAGAGCCCGCATATGGGGCTTGCCAAGCCCCTATGCACCCAATCCTCACCAGGGTTTGAGTTTTCCAGTCGCCCCGCCCGTACCTGGGGCTCTGCTCTGGAATCCCTTTTTTGGAGAGACCCATGAGCCAGAGAACAGGACTCCACCCTTCCCACAAAATGACCCCAAACTCTTGGGAGCTGGGACAAATCCCCAGAGAGGGATACTCGTCCACAGTCAATGAGGCCACCCCTCCAATCCACGGCTATCCCGGACACAACAGCCAGAGACAAAAGCCTGAAGGAACGCCTCCCACTCGCCCTTGTTTCAGAGGCCCAGGAGCTCCCTCTCGGGCTGTCCATCCGGACTGGCATAACCTAGGCGCCACTCATAAGATGAGTTTGTAATTTCAGACTTCTGTGCCCACAGCCTGGACCCACACAACCTCCAGGCTAGGGCCTCTGGAGCCACAGCGAAAGATTGTGCCTGCCCTCTCCAAGGAAAGTGTGCCCAATCCATTGACCACAACCCTACAGGTTAGGGAAAAGCTCCAAGGCCCCTGAGGCCATTAATAGTTTAGGCCACCCTGGACTAAGAGGGGCTCTCTGACACCAGCGGAGCAACTATCTCCACTTAGACTCTCAGACAGTGTCCCCAGAGACAGAAGGTTGAAATGGACAGGCCCCCAGGCCCTAATCTGACCCTAAGCTTTGGTTTCCATGTGTCCGTCCTCAGAGGACTGCTTTCGTAGACCAGCACACGGGGCTTTTCTTTGGCACCAAACCAAACCTCTCTCGTCTCCACATGGGGAGCTTTCTTACTGGGGATGTTCAAACCCTTCTGGTAGGAGAGTTCCGCAGGGCCACTGAACAACCAGCACATTCCAAGGTCTCCATGGACCCAAACGCACATTATGACGCATCCTCAGGAGAGGCCATTTCAAATGAGCCCCCTGGGTAGCGTGCCCCATAGAAGTAGATCAAACATATTTTGTCGCTAATGGCCAATGGGAATGCGAGGCATGCTGTACAGGGATCCATCCTTCGAACCCTGCTCTCCAGTCCTTCCGTATGGTATGTCCTGGAGCCATCCAACAGGACTCGAATGTCCCGCAGAAGGAAACCTTGTGGTTTGGGGCAACCTCCAAACTCAGCGTGGGAAAACTTCCTTGGCCTCATGAGGCCCCCGCTTCATGAAGGTGCCATCATGGACACAGAGTCCAGCCTCAGCCAACGTCTGATCCTCAGCCTGACATCAGATTCAGGAGATTTTGATTCAGCCTCTGCAGAGTGGGCCTGCTCTGCCATTGGCTCCAAACCTCACCCTAGCTTGTGTTTTCAGACTTCCATCCTCACACTCCTGGCCCACAAACCCTCCCTCCTGGGAATTCTGGGGCCACAATGAAGCACTCTGCCTGCCGCTCAGGAGAAAAACTTTGTCTATGGAGCAGCCCAGAAACGCCAAGTGAGGATCAAACTGCTTGGCCCTCGGCAACACCCCAATTGCATAGGCTACCTTAAACATTGATGTTCTGTCGCCAATAGCCTGAGCCCAGACCTTCCAACAGACACCGACACAGCTGGCTGCAGACCCAGCACATTGGAACCGCCAGTGCCTTAGGCCACGATCCATTCCCAGCCTAGGTTTTCAGTCATCGGAACCTAGACCTTATCTCTAACCCTGCACAGGGGGGAACCTGATGCACAAGTCAGAACCCCTCCTTCCCCATGGCAAGAAACCTTGCTGCTGGCAGTGAGTCAAACCTTCAGTGTAGGAGAAAACGGCATGGCCCATGAGGCCACGCCCATGCGTGAGGGCTTCCTTGGGCACAAACACACATTGTGACCCTTAGCGTGAGTACCTTATACAAGTAACGCATCTCAGTGAATGGACCAAAATCCCGCATATGTGGCTTGCGATGCCCAGAAGCACCAGGACTAACTAGATGGTGTGTATTCCTGTTGAGGGAACCCACTGCTGTGCTCTAGAGGCCCTATCCTGGGGGGGTAATGTGGCAGAAAACAGTACTCTTCCCTTCCCACAGAATGAACCCAAACACTTGGGAGCTTTGACCATCCCCCAAGGGGAAGGCTCTTCCTCGGCCCCTGAAGCAACCTTTACCATGAACGGCCATTGCGAATGCAACACCCAGAGACAAAACCCTGAGAGATTGCCTCCCACTTGCCCTTCTTTGATATCCAGAGGATCTCCCCTCACGGACTGGAGATCAGGCCTGCCATTACCTTGGCCCATAGCTGAGCCAAGTTTGCTTTTTCAGACATCTGTCCCCAAAGCCCTGGCAAACACAGCCTCTAGGCTGGGTCCTCTGGAGCCATACCACAGGACCGTGCCTGCTCTCTTCTGGGAAACTTGTCCATTCCTTTGGCCACACACCTCCAGAATATGAGAAGCCTCAAGGCCGCCGAGGTCAACACACTACTGGGAGTTTCCCTGGACACACAGGGGCATTCGGACACAAGCTGAGCAGCTACCTCCTCGAAGGCATGCACACAGATGTCAACAGAGATAGAAGGTTGAGCCCGACAGGCCCTTAGGCCCTAATCTCAACTCTTGCTTTGGTTTCCAGGTGTCACTCCTCAGAGGCTTTGGCTCGAAGAACAGGATATGGGGCTTTCCTGAGGCACTGAACAGAACTCCTCTCCTCTCCACATGGGAAGCTTCCTTGTTGGAGCCGTGTCAAACACCTCAGGTTGGAGAATCCTGCAGAGTCCCTGAGCCACCTCCACATTCCAAGGTCTCCCAGGCCACCAAGCCACAGTACGACTCATCTTCAGGAGAGAACATTTCAACTCTCCCCTCTGGGTAGCTCACCCAGGAGCCCGCAGATTGAGCCTGCCCTGTCCTGACTAAAGAGTGGGAATATGAGGTGGCGTTCCCAGGCATCCATGCTTAGACACCTGCTCTCGAGTCTTTCCGTATGGGGCCACCTGGAACCATCCAATAGGACTCGACTGTCGTGCAGAAGGAAACCTTGAGGTTTGGAGTAGTTCACAAATCCCATCGTAGGCAAACCTCCCTGGCCTCATGAAGCCCCCACACCCTTCAGGAAGAGGCCATGCTGGACAAAAACTCTAGCCTGAGGCACGTCTCATAGTTGACATGACCTCAGTGCAGGCGATCTCGATTCAGCCTCTGCAGAGTGGGCCTGCCGTGCCCTCGGTCCCAAACCTCACGCTAGCTTGTGTTTTCAGACTTCCTTCCTCACACTCCTGGCAAACAAGCCCTCCGGACTAGGAACTCCAGAACCACAACCCAGCCCAGTGTCTGCCCAACGGAAGAAAAACGTTTCCCTGTGGGGCACTCCAGAAAACCCAGATGAGGATCAACCTGCTCAGGCCTCGACGGTACCCGAACTGGATAGGCTGCTCTGGGCACTCATGCTCTGTCTGACACAGCCTGAAGCCAGACGTCCAGAGAGACAAGGAGACAGCTGGCCGCACACGCAGCACTTCGGACACGCCATGGTCTTATGCCGTCATCTCTTCCTAACCTTGGTTTTCAGATATCTGAACCTAGACATTATATCAATTCTCCACACAGCTGGGTATCGCAAGAACAAAACAGAACTCCTCCTTCCCCAAGGCTGTAAAGCTTGCTCTTGGCATGGAGTCACACCTTCAGCGTGGGAGAAACTTTCATGGCTCCTGATGCCACACTCATCCTTGAGTGCTGCTTGGGCACAAATTCATACTGTGTGACCCTAAGCATGAGCCCCATGTCAAAGAAAGTCCGGCCAGGGCATGGACCAAGAGCCCGCATAGGGGGCTTGCGAAGCCCCTATGCACCCAATTCTCACCAGGGTTTGAGTTTTCCAGTCGCCCCGCCCGTACCTGGGGCTCTGCTCTGGAATCCCTTTCTTGGAGAGACCCATGAGCCAGAGAACACGACTCCACCCTTCCCACAAAATGACCCCAAACTCTTGGGAGCTGGGACAAATCCCCAGAGAGGGATACTCGTCCACAGTCCCTGAGGCCACCCCTCCTATCCACGGCTATCCCGGACACAACAGGCAGAGACAAAAGCCTGAAGGAACGCCTCCCACTCGCCCTTGTTTCAGAGGCCCAGGAGCTCCCTCTCGGGCTATCCATCCGGCCTGCCATACCCTAGGCGCCACTCATAAGCTGAGTTTGTGTTTTCAGACTTCTGTGCCCACAGCCTGGACGCACACAACCTCCAGGCTAGGGCCTCTGGAGCCACAGCGAAAGATTGTGCCTGCCCTCTCCAAGGAAAGTGTGCCCAATCCATTGACCACAACCCTACAGGTTAGGAAAATGCTCCAGGCCCCTGAGGCCATTAATAGTTTAGGCCACCCTGGACTAAGAGGGGCTCTCTTACACCAGCGGAGCAACTATCTCCACTTAGACTCTCAGACAGTGTCCCCAGAGACAGAAGGTTGAAATGGACAGGCCCCCAGGCCCTAATCTTACCCTAAGCTTTGGTTTCCATGTGTCCGTCCTCAGAGGACTGCTTTCGTAGACCAGCACACGGGGCTTTTCTTTGGCACCAAACCAAACCTCTCTTGTCTCCACATGGGGAGCTTTCTTACTGGGGATGTCAAACCCTTCTGGTAGGAGAGTTCTGCAGGGCCACTGAACAACCAGCACATTCCAAGGTCTCCATGGACCCAAACGCACATTATGACGCATCCTCAGGAGAGGCCATTTCAACTGAGCCCCCTGGGTAGCGTGACCCATAGAAGTAGATCAAACATATCTTGTCGCTAATGGCCAATGGGAATGCGAGGCATGCTGTACAGGGATCCATCCTTCGAACCCTGCTCTCCAGTCCTTCCGTATGGTATGTCCTGTAGACATCCAACAGGACTCGAATGTCCCGCAGAAGGAAACCTTGTGGTTTGGGGCAACCTCCAAACTCAGCGTGGGAAAACTTCCTTGGCCTCATGAGGCCCCCGCTTCATGAAGGTGCCATCATGGACACAGAGTCCAGCCTCAGCCAACGTCTGATCCTCAGCCTGACATCAGATTCAGGAGATTTTGATTCAGCCTCTGCAGAGTGGGCCTGCTCTGCCATTGGCTCCAATCCTCACCCTAGCTTGTGTTTTCAGACTTCCATCCTCACACTCCTGGCCCACAAACCCTCCCTCCTGGGAATTCTGGGGCCACAATGAAGCACTCTGCCTGCCGCCCAGGAGAAAAACTTTGTCTATGGAGCAGCCCAGAAACGCCAAATGAGGATCAAACTGCTTGGCCCTCGGCAACACCCCAATTGCATAGGCTACCTTAAACACTGATGTTCTGTCGCCAATAGCCTGAGCCCAGACCTTCCAACAGACACCGACACAGCTGGCTGCACACCCAGCACATTGGAACCGCCACTGCCTTAGGCCATCATCCATTCCCAACCTGGGTTTTCAGTCATCGGAACCTAGACCTTATCTCCAATCCCTGCACAGGGGGGAACCTGATGCACAAGTCAGAACCCCTCCTTCCCCATGGCAAGAAACCTTGCTGCTGGCAGTGAGTCAAACCTTCAGTGTAGAAGAAAACGGCATGGCCCATGTGGCCACGGCCATGCGTGAGGGCCTCCTTGGGCACAAACACACATTGTGACCCTTAGCGTGAGTACCTTATTGAAGTAACGCATCTCAGTGACTGGACCAAAAGCCCGCATATGTGGCTTGCCATGCTTATAAGCACCAGGACTAACTAGATGGTGTGTATTCCTGTTGAGGGAACCCACTGCTGTGCTCTAGAGGCCCTCTCCTGGGGGGGTAATGTGGCAGAAAACAGTACTCTTCCCTTCCCACAGAATGAACCCAAACACTTGGGAGCTTTGACCATCCCCCAAGGGGAAGGCTATTCCTCGGCCCCTGAAGCAACCCTTACCCTGAACGGACACTGTGAATGCAACACTAGAGACAAAAGCCTGAGAGATTGCCTCCCACTTGCCCTTCTTTGATATCCAGAGGATCTCCCCTCACGGACTGGAGATCAGGCCTGCCATTACCTTGGCCCGTAGCTGAGCCAAGTTTGCTTTTTCAGACATCGGTCCCCAAAGCCCTGGCAAACACAGCCTCTAGGCTGGGTCCTCTGGAGCCATACCACAGGACCGTGCCTGCTCTCTTCTGGGAAACTTGTCCATTCCTTTGGCCACACACCTCCAGAATATGAGAAGCCTCAAGGCCGCCGAGGTCAACACACTACTGGGAGTTTCCCTGGACACACAGGGGCATTCGGACACAAGCTGAGCAGCTACCTCCTCGAAGGCATGCACACAGATGTCAACAGAGATAGAAGGTTGAGCCCGACAGGCCCTTAGGCCCTAATCTCAACTCTTGCTTTGGTTTCCAGGTGTCACTCCTCAGAGGCTTTGGTTCGAAGAACAGGATATGGGGCTTTCCTGAGGCACTGAACAGAACTCCTCTCGTCTCCACATGGGAAGCTTCCTTGTTGGAGCCGTGTCAAACACCTCAGGTTGGAGAATCCTGCAGAGTCCCTGAGCCACCTCCACATTCCAAGGTCTCCCAGGACACCAAGCCACAGTACGACTCATCTTCAGGAGAGACCATTTCAACTCTCCCCTCTGGGTAGCTCACCCAGGAGCCCGGAGATTGAGCCTGCCCTGTCCTGACTAAAGAGTGGGAATATGAGGTGGCGTTCCCAGGCATCCATGCTTAGACACCTGCTCTCGAGTCTCTCCGTATGGGGCCACCTGGAACCGTCCAATCGGACTCGACTGTCGTGCAGAAGGAAACCTTGAGGTTTGGAGTAGTTCACAAATCCCATCGTAGGCAAACCTCCCTGGCCTCATGAAGCCCCCACACCCTTCAGGAAGAGGCCATGCTGGACAAAAACTCTAGCCTGAGGCACGTCTCATAGTTGACATGACCTCAGTGCAGGCGATCTCGATTCAGCCTCTGAAGTTTGGGCCTGCCGTGCCCTCGGTCCCAAACCTCACGCTAGCTTGTGTTTTCAGACTTCCTTCCTCACACTCCTGGCAAACAAGCCCTCCGGACTAGGAACTCCAGAACCACAACCCAGCCCAGTGTCTGCCCAACGGAAGAAAAACGTTTCCCTGTGGGGCACTCCAGAAAACCCAGATGAGGATCAACCTGCTGAGGCCTCGACGGTACCCGAACTGGATAGGCTGCTCTGGGCACTCATGCTATGTCTGACACAGCCTGAAGCCAGACGTCCAGAGAGACAAGGAGACAGCTGGCCGCACACCCAGCACTTCGGACACGCCATGGTCTTATGCCGTCGTCTCTTCCTAACCTTGGTTTTCAGATATCTGAACCTAGACATTATATCAATTCTCCACACAGCTGAGTATCGCAAGCACAAAACAGAACTCCTCCTTCCCCATGGCTGTAAAGCTTGCTCTTGGCATGGAGTCACACCTTCAGCTTGGGAGAAACCTTCATGGCCCCTGATGCCACGCCCAACCTTGAGTGCTGCTTGGGCACAAATTCATACTGTGTGACCCTAAGCATGAGCCCCATGTCAAAGAAAGGCCTGTCAGGGCATGGACCAAGAGCCCGCATAGGGGGCTTGCCAAGCCCCTATGCACCCAATCCTCACCAGGGTTTGAGTTTTCCAGTCGCCCCGCCCGTACCTGGGGCTCTGCTCTGGAATCCCTTTCTTGGAGAGACCCATGAGCCAGAGAACACGACTCCACCCTTCCCACAAAATGACCCCAAACTCTTGGGAGCTGGGACAAATCCCCAGAGAGGGATACTCGTCCACAGTCTCTGAGGCCACCCCTCCAATCCACGGCTCTCCCGGACACAACAGCCAGAGACAAAAGCCTGAAGGAACCCCTCCACTCGCCCTTGTTTCAGAGGCCCAGGAGCTCCCTCTCGGGCTGTCCATCCGGCCTGGCATACCCTAGGCGCCACTCATAAGCTGAGTTTGTGTTTTCAGACTTCTGTGCCCACAGCCTGGACCCACACAACCTCCAGGCTAGGGCCTCTGGTGCCACAGCGAAAGATTGTGCCTGCCCTCTCCAAGGAAAGTGTGCCCAATCCATTGACCACAACCCTACAGGTTAGGGAAAAGCTCCAAGGCCCCTGAGGCCATTAATAGTTTAGGCCACCCTGGACTAAGAGGGGCTCTCTTACACCAGCGGAGCAACTATCTCCACTTAGGCTCTCAGACAGTGTCCCCAGAGACAGAAGTTGAAATGGACAGGCCCCCAGGCCCTAATCTGACCCTAAGCTTTGGTTTCCATGTGTCCGTCCTCAGAGGACTGCTTTCGTAGACCAGCACACGGGGCTTTTCTTTGGCACCAAACCAAACCTCTCTCGTCTCCACATGGGGAGCTTTCTTACTGGGGATGTTCAAACCCTTCTGGTAGGAGTGTTCCGCAAGGCCACTGAACAACCAGCACATTCCAAGGTCTCCATGGACCCAAACGCACATTATGACGCATCCTCAGGAGAGGCCATTTCAACTGAGCCCCCTGGGTAGCGTGCCCCATAGAAGTAGATCAAACATATCTTGTCGCTAATGGCCAATGGGAATGCGAGGCATGCTGTACAGGGATCCATCCTTCGAACCCTGCTCTCCAGTCCTTCCGTATGGTATGTCCTGGAGCCATCCAACAGGACTCGAATGTCCCGCAGAAGGAAACCTTGTGGTTTGGGGCAACCTCCAAACTCAGCGTGGGAAAACTTCCTTGGCCTCATGAGGCCCCTGCTTCATGAAGGTGCCATCATGGACACAGAGTCCAGCCTCAGCCAACGTCTGATCCTCAGCCTGACATCAGATTCAGGAGATTTTGATTCAGCCTCTGCAGAGTGGGCCTGCTCTGCCATTGATTCCAATCCTCACCCTAGCTTGTGTTTTCAGACTTCCATCCTCACACTCCTGGCCCACAAACCCTCCCTCCTGGGAATTCTGGGGCCACAATGAAGCACTCTGCCTGCCGCCCAGGAGGAAAACTTTGTCAATTGAGCAGCCCAGAAACGCCAAATGAGGATCAAACTGCTTGGCCCTCGGCAACACCCCAATTGCATAGGCTACCTTAAACACTGATGTTCTGTCGCCAATAGCCTGAGCCCAGACCTTCCAACCGACACCGACACAGCTGGCTGCACACCCAGCACATTGGAACCGCCACTGCCTTAGTCCACCATCCATTCCCAACCTGGGTTTTCAGTCATCGAAACCTAGACCTTATCTCCAATCCCTGCACATGGGGGAACCTGATGCACAAGTCAGAACCCCTCCTTCCCCATGGCAAGAAACCTTGCTGCTGGCAGTGAGTCAAACCTTCAGTGTAGGAGAAAACGGCATGGCCCATGAGGCCACGCCCATGCGTGAGGGCCTCCTTGGGCACAAACACACATTGTGACCCTTAGCGTGAGTACCTTATTCAAGTAACGCATCTCAGTGACTGGACCAAAAGCCCGCATATGTGGCTTGCGATGCCCAGAAGCACCAGGACTAACTAGATGGTGTGTATTCCTGTTGAGGGAACCCACTGCTGTGCTCTAGAGGCCCTCTCCTGGGTGTGTAATGTGGCAGAAAACAGTACTCTTCCCTTCCCACAGAATGAACTCAAACACTTGGGAGCTTTGACCATCCCCCAAGGGGAAGGCTCTTTCTCGGCCCCTGAAGCAACTCTTACCCTGAACGGCCACTGTGAATGCAACACCCAGAGACCAAAGCCTGAGAGACTGCCTCCCACTTGCCCTTCTTTGATATCCAGAGGATCTCCCCTCACGGACTGGAGATCAGGCCTGCCATTACCTTGGCCCGTAGCTGAGCCAAGTTTGCTTTTTCAGACATCGGTCCCCAAAGCCCTGGCAAACACAGCCTCTAGGCTGGGTCCTCTGGAGCCATACCACAGGACCGTGCCTGCTCTCTTCTGGGAAACTTGTCCATTCCTTTGGCCACACACCTCCAGAATATGAGAAGCCTCAAGGCCCCCGATGTCATCACACTACTGGGAGCCTCCCTGGACACACAGGGGCATTCGGACACAAACTGAGCAGCTACCTCCTCGAAGGCATGCACACAGATGTCAACAGAGATAGAAGGTTGAGCCCGACAGGCCCTTAGGCCCTAATCTCAACTCTTGCTTTGGTTTCCAGGTGTCACTCCTCAGAGGCTTTGGTTCGAAGAACAGGATATGGGGCTTTCCTGAGGCACTGAACAGAACTCCTCTCGTCTCCACATGGGAAGCTTCCTTGTTGGAGCCGTGTCAAACACCTCAGGTTGGAGAATCCTGCAGAGTCCCTGAGCCACCTCCACATTCCAAGGTCTCCAGGCCACCAAGCCACAGTACGACTCATCTTCAGGAGAGACCATTTCAACTCTCCCCTCTGGGTAGCTCACCCAGGAGCCCGCAGATTGAGCCTGCCTTGTCCTGACTAAAGAGTGGGAATATGAGGTGGCGTTCCCAGGCATCCATGCTTAGACACCTGCTCTCGAGTCTCTCTGTATGGGGTCACCTGGAACCATCCAATAGGACTCGACTGTCGTGCAGAAGGAAACCTTGAGGTTTGGAGTAGTTCACAAATCCCATCGTAGGCAAACCTCCCTGGCCTCATGAAGCCCCCACACCCTTCAGGAAGAGGCCATGCTGGACAAAAACTCTAGCCTGAGGCACGTCTCATAGTTGACATGACCTCAGTGCAGGCGATCTCGATTCAGCCTCTGCAGAGTGGGCCTGCCGTGCCCTCGGTCCCAAACCTCACGCTAGCTTGTGTTTTCATACTTCCTTCCTCACACTCCTGGCATACAAGCCCTCCGGACTAGGATCTCCAGAACCACAACCCAGCCCAGTGTCTGCCCAACGGAAGAAAAACGTTTCCCTGTGGGGCACTCCAGAAAACCCAGATGAGGATCAACCTGCTCAGGCCTCGACGGTACCCGAACTGGATAGGCTGCTCTGGGCACTCATGCTCTGTCTGACACAGCCTGAAGCCAGACGTCCAGAGAGACAAGGAGACAGCTGGCCGCACACCCAGCACTTCGGACACGCCATGGTCTTATGCTGTCGTCTCTTCCTAACCTTGGTTTTCAGATATCTGAACCTAGACATTATATCAATTCTCCACACAGCTGGGTATCGCAAGCACAAAACAGAACTCCTCCTTCCCCATGGCTGTAAAGCTTGCTCTTGGCATGGAGTCACACCTTCAGCATGGGAGAAACCTTCATGGCCCCTGATGCCACGCCCAACCTTGAGTGCTGCTTGGGCACAAATTCATACTGTGTGACCCTAAGCATGAGCCCCATGTCAAAGAAAGGCCTGTCAGGGCATGGACCAAGAGCCCGCATAGGGGGCTTGCCAAGCCCCTATGCACACAATCCTCACCAGGGTTTGAGTTTTCCAGTCGCCCCGCCCGTACCTGGGGCTCTACTCTGGAATCCCTTTCTTGGAGAGACCCATGAGCCAGAGAACTCGACTCCACCCTTCCCACAAAATGACCCAAAACTCTTGGGAGCTGGGACAAATCCCCAGAGAGGGATACTCGTCCACAGTCCCTGAGGCCACCCCTCCAATCCACGGCTCTCCCGGACACAACAGCCAGAGACAAAAGCCTGAAGGAACGCCTCCCACTCGCCCTTGTTTCAGAGGCCCAGGAGCTCCCTCTCGGGCTGTCCATCCGGCCTGGCATACCCTACGCGCACTCATAAGCTGAGTTTGTGTTTTCAGACTTCTGTGCACACAGCCTGGACCCACACAACCTCCAGGCTAGGGCCTCTGGAGCCACAGCGAAAGATTGTGCCTGCCCTCTCCAAGGAAAGTGTGCCCAATCCATTGACCACAACCCTACAGGTTAGGGAAAAGCTCCAAGGCCCCTGAGGCCATTAATAGTTTAGGCCACCCTGGACTAAGAGGGGCTCTCTGACACCAGCGGAGCAACTATCTCCACTTAGACTCTCAGACAGTGTCCCCAGAGACAGAAGGTTGAAATGGACAGGCCCCCAGGCCCTAATCTGACCCTAAGCTTTGGTTTCCATGTGTCCGTCCTCAGAGGACTGCTTTCGTAGACCAGCACACGGGGCTTTTCTTTGGCACCAAACCAAACCTCTCTCGTCTCCACATGGGGAGCTTTCTTACTGGGGATGTTCAAACCCTTCTGGTAGGAGAGTTCCGCAGGGCCACTGAACAACCAGCACATTCCAAGGTCTCCATGGACCCAAACGCACATTATGACGCATCCTCAGGAGAGGCCATTTCAACTGAGCCCCCTGGGTAGCGTGCCCCATAGAAGTAGATCAAACATATCTTGTCGCTAATGGCCAATGGGAATGCGAGGCATGCTGTACAGGGATCCATCCTTCGAACCCTGCTCTCCAGTCCTTCCGTATGGTATGTCCTGGAGCCATCCAACAGGACTTGAATGTCCCGCAGAAGGAAACCTTGTGGTTTGGGGCAACCTCCAAACTCAGCGTGGGAAAACTTCCTTGGCCTCATGAGGCCCCCACTTCATGAAGGTGCCATCATGGACACAGAGTCCAGCCTCAGCCAACGTCTGATCCTCAGCCTGACATCAGATTCAGGAGATTTTGATTCAGCCTCTGCAGAGTGGGCCTGCTCTGCCATTGGCTCCAATCCTCACCCTAGCTTGTGTTTTCAGACTTCCATCCTCACACTCCTGGCCCACAAACCCTCCCTCCTGGGAATTCTGGGGCCACAATGAAGCACTCTGCCTGCCGCCCAGGAGAAAAACTTTGTCAATGGAGCAGCCCAGAAACGCCAAATGAGGATCAAACTGCTTGGCCCTCGGCAACACCCCAATTGCATAGTCTACCTTAAACACTGATGCTCTGTCGCCAATAGCCTGAGCCCAGGCATTCCAACAGACACCGACACAGCTGGCTGCACACCCAGCACATTGGGCCCGCCACTGCCTTAGGCCACCATCCATTCCCAACCTGGGTTTTCAGTCATCGGAACCTAGACCTTATCTCCAATCCCTGCACAGGGGGGAACCTGATGCACAAGTCAGAACCCCTCCTTCCCCATGGCAAGAAACCTTGCTGCTGGCAGTGAGTCAAACCTTCATTGTAGGAGAAAACGGCATGGCCCATGAGGCCACGCCCATGCGTGAGGGCCTCCTTGGGCACAAACACACATTGTGACCCTTAGCGTGAGTACCTTATACAAGTAACGCATGTCAGTGACTGGACCAAAAGCCCGCATATGTGGCTTGCCATGCCCATAAGCACCAGGACTAACTAGATGGTGTGTATTCCTGTTGAGGGAACCCACTGCTGTGCTCTAGAGGCCCTCTCCTGGGGGGGTAATGTGGCAGAAAACAGTACTCTTCCCTTCCCACAGAATAAACCCAAACACTTGGGAGCTTTGACCATCCCCCAAGGGGAAGGCTCTTCCTCGGCCCCTGAAGCAACCCTTACCCTAAACGGCCACTGTGAATGCAACACCCAGAGACAAAAGCCTGAGAGACTGCCTCCCACTTGCCCTTCTTTGATATCCAGAGGATCTCCCCTCACGGACTGGAGATCAGGCCTGCCATTACCTTGGCCCGTAGCTGAGGCAAGTTTGCTTTTTCAGACATCGGTCCCCAAAGCCCTGGCAAACACAGCCTCTAGGCTGGGTCCTCTGGAGCCATACCACAGGACCGTGCCTGCTCTCTTCTGGGAAACTTGTCCATTCTTTTGGCCACACACCTCCAGAATATGAGAATCCTCAAGGCCGCCGAGGTCATCACACTACTGGGAGCCTCCCTGGACACACAGGGGCATTCGGACACAAGCTGAGCAGCTACCTCCTCGAAGGCATGCACACAGATGTCAACAGAGATAGAAGGTTGAGCCCGACAGGCCCTTAGGTCCTAATCTCAACTCTTGCTTTGGTTTCCAGGTGTCACTCCTCAGAGCCTTTGGTTCGAAGAACAGGATATGGGGCTTTCCTGAGGCACTGAACAGAACTCCTCTCGTCTCCACATGGGAAGCTTCCTTGTTGGAGCCGTGTCAAACACCTCAGGTTGGAGAATCCTGCAGAGTCCCTGAGCCACCTCCACATTCCAAGGTCTCCCAGGCCACCAAGCCACAGTACGACTCATCTTCAGGAGAGACCATTTCAACTCTCCCCTCTGGGTAGCTCACCCAGGAGCCCGGAGATTGAGCCTGCCTTGTCCTGACTAAAGAGTGGGAATATGAGGTGGCGTTCCCAGGCATCCATGCTTAGACACCTGCTCTCGAGTCTTTCCGTATGGGGCCACCTGGAACCATCCAGTAGGACTCGACTGTCGTGCAGAAGGAAACCTTGAGGTTTGGAGTAGTTCACAAATCCCATCGTAGGCAAACCTCCCTGGCCTCATGAAGCCCCCACACCCTTCAGGAAGAGGCCATGCTTCACAAAAACTCTAGCCTGAGGCACGTCTCATAGTTGACATGACCTCAGTGCAGGCGATCTCGATTCAGCCTCTGCAGAGTGGGCCTGCCGTGCCCTCGGTCCCAAACCTCACGCTAGCTTGTGTTTTCAGACTTCCTTCCTCACACTCCTGGCAAACAAGCCCTCCGGACTAGGAACTCCAGAACCACAACCCAGCCCAGTGTCTGCCCAACGGAAGAAAAACGTTTCCCTGTGGGGCACTCCAGAAAACCCAGATGAGGATCAACCTGCTCAGGCCTCGATGGTACCCGAACTGGATAGGCTACTCTGGGCACTCATGCTCTGTCTGACACAGCCTGAAGCCAGACGTCCAGAGAGACAAGGAGACAGCTGGCCGCACACCCAGCACTTCGGACACACCATGGTCTTATGCCGTCATCTCTTCCTAACCTTGGTTTTCAGATATCTGAACCTAGACATTATATCAATTCTCCACACAGTTGGGTATCGCAAGCACAAAACAGAACTCCTCCTTCCCCATGGCTGTAAAGCTTGCTCTTGGCAGGGAGTCACACCTTCAGCATGGGAGAAACCTTCATGGCCCCTGATGCCACACCCAAACTTGAGTGCTGCTTGGGCACAAATTCATACTGTGTGACCCTAAGCATGAGCCCCATGTCAAAGAAAGGCCTGTCAGGGCATGGACCAAGAGCCCGCATAGGGGGCTTGCCAAGCCCCTATGCACCCAATCCTCACCAGGGTTTGAGTTTTTCAGTCGCCCCGCCCGTACCTGGGGCTCTGCTCTGGAATCCCTTTCTTGGAGAGACCCATGAGCCAGAGAACACGACTCCACCCTTCCCACAAAATGACCCCAAACTCTTGGGAGCTGGGACAAATCCCCAGAGAGGGATACTCGTCCACAGTCTCTGAGGCCACCCCTCCAATCCACGGCTCTCCCGGACACAACAGCCAGAGACAAAAGCCTGAAGGAACCCCTCCACTCGCCCTTGTTTCAGAGGCCCAGGAGCTCCCTCTCGGGCTGTCCATCCGGCCTGGCATACCCTAGGCGCCACTCATAAGCTGAGTTTGTGTTTTCAGACTTCTGTGCCCACAGCCTGGACCCACACAACCTCCAGGCTAGGGCCTCTGGAGCCACAGCGAAAGATTGTGCCTGCCCTCTCCAAGGAAAGTGTGCCCAATCCATTGACCACAACCCTACAGGTTAGGGAAAAGCTCCAAGGCCCCTGAGGCCATTAATAGTTTAGGCCACCCTGGACTAAGAGGGGCTCTCTGACACCAGCGGAGCAACTATCTCCACTTAGACTCTCAGACAGTGTCCCCAGAGACAGAAGGTTGAAATGGACAGGCCCCCAGACCCTAATCTGACCCTAAGCTTTGGTTTCCATGTGTCCGTCCTCAGAGGACTGCTTTCGTAGACCAGCACACGGGGCTTTTCTTTGGCACCAAACCAAACCTCTCTAGTCTCCACATGGGGAGCTTTCTTACTGGGGATGTTCAAACCCTTCTGGTAGGAGTGTTCCGCAGGGCAACTGAACAACCAGCACATTCCAAGGTCTCCATGGACCCAAACGCACATTATGACGCATCCTCAGGAGAGGCCATTTCAACTGAGCCCCCTGGGTAGCGTGCCCCATAGAAGTAGATCAAACATATCTTGTCGCTAATGGCCAATGGGAATGCGAGGCATGCTGTACAGGGATCCATCCTTCGAACCCTGCTCTCCAGTCCTTCCGTATGGTATGTCCTGGAGCCATCCAACAGGACTCGAATGTCCCGCAAAAGGAAACCTTGTGGTTTGGGGCAACCTCCAAACTCAGCGTGGGAAAACTTCCTTGGCCTCATGAGGCCCCCGCTTCATGAAGGTGCCATCATGGACACAGAGTCCAGCCTCAGCCAACGTCTGATCCTCAGCCTGACATCAGATTCAGGAGATTTTGATTCAGCCTCTGCAGAGTGGGCCTGCTCTGCCATTGGCTCCAATCCTCACCCTAGCTTGTGTTTTCAGACTTCCATCCTCACACTCCTGGCCCACAAACCCTCCCTCCTGGGAATTCTGGGGCCACAATGAAGCACTCTGCCTGCCGCCCAGGAGAAAAACTTTGTCAATGGAGCAGCCCAGAAACGCCAAATGAGGATCAAACTGCTTGGCCCTCGGCAACACCCCAATTGCATAGTCTACCTTAAACACTGATGCTCTGTCGCCAATAGCCTGAGCCCAGGCATTCCAACAGACACCGACACAGCTGGCTGCACACCCAGCACATTGGGCCCGCCACTGCCTTAGGCCACCATCCATTCCCAACCTGGGTTTTCAGTCATCGGAACCTAGACCTTATCTCCAATCCCTGCACATGGGGGAACCTGATGCACAAGTCAGAACCCCTCCTTCCCCATGGCAAGAAACCTTGCTGCTGGCAGTGAGTCAAACCTTCAGTGTAGGAGAAAACGGCATGGCCCATGAGGCCACGCCCATGCGTGAGGGCCTCCTTGGGCACAAACACACATTGTGACCCTTAGCGTGAGTACCTTATACAAGTAACGCATGTCAGTGACTGGACCAAAAGCCCGCATATGTGGCTTGCCATGCCTATAAGCACCAGGACTAACAAGATGGTGTGTATTCCTGTTGAGGGAACCCACTGCTGTGCTCTAGAGGCCCTCTCCTGGGGGGGTAATGTGGCAGAAAACAGTACTCTTCCCTTCCCACAGAATAAACCCAAACACTTGGGAGCTTTGACCATCCCCCAAGGGGAAGGCTCTTCCTCGGCCCCTGAAGCAACCCTTACCCTGAACGGCCACTGTGAATGCAACACCCAGAGACAAAAGCCTGAGAGACTGCCTCCCACTTGCCCTTCTTTGATATCCAGAGGATCTCCCCTCACGGACTGGAGATCAGGCCTGCCATTACCTTGGCCCGTAGCTGAGGCAAGTTTGCTTTTTCAGACATCGGTCCCCAAAGCCCTGGCAAACACAGCCTCTAGGCTGGGTCCTCTGGAGCCATACCACAGGACCGTGCCTGCTCTCTTCTGGGAAACTTGTCCATTCCTTTGGCCACACACCTCCAGAATATGAGAATCCTCAAGGCCGCCGAGGTCATCACACTACTGGGAGCCTCCCTGGACACACAGGGGCATTCGGACACAAGCTGAGCAGCTACCTCCTCGAAGGCATGCACACAGATGTCAACAGAGATAGAAGGTTGAGCCCGACAGGCCCTTAGGTCCTAATCTCAACTCTTGCTTTGGTTTCCAGGTGTCACTCCTCAGAGGCTTTGGTTCGAAGAACAGGATATGGGGCTTTCCTGAGGCACTGAACAGAACTCCTCTCGTCTCCACATGGGAAGCTTCCTTGTTGGAGCCGTGTCAAACACCTCAGGTTGGAGAATCCTGCAGAGTCCCTGAGCCACCTCCACATTCCAAGGTCTCCCAGGCCACCAAGCCACAGTACGACTCATCTTCAGGAGAGACCATTTCAACTCTCCCCTCTGGGTAGCTCACCCAGGAGCCCGGAGATTGAGCCTGCCTTGTCCTGACTAAAGAGTGGGAATATGAGGTGGCGTTCCCAGGCATCCATGCTTAGACACCTGCTCTCGAGTCTTTCCGTATGGGGCCACCTGGAACCATCCAGTAGGACTCGACTGTCGTGCAGAAGGAAACCTTGAGGTTTGGAGTAGTTCACAAATCCCATCGTAGGCAAACCTCCCTGGCCTCATGAAGCCCCCACACCCTTCAGGAAGAGGCCATGCTTCACAAAAACTCTAGCCTGAGGCACGTCTCATAGTTGACATGACCTCAGTGCAGGCGATCTCGATTCAGCCTCTGCAGAGTGGGCCTGCCGTGCCCTCGGTCCCAAACCTCACGCTAGCTTGTGTTTTCAGACTTCCTTCCTCACACTCCTGGCAAACAAGCCCTCCGGACTAGGAACTCCAGAACCACAACCCAGCCCAGTGTCTGCCCAACGGAAGAAAAACGTTTCCCTGTGGGGCACTCCAGAAAACCCAGATGAGGATCAACCTGCTCAGGCCTCGATGGTACCCGAACTGGATAGGCTACTCTGGGCACTCATGCTCTGTCTGACACAGCCTGAAGCCAGACGTCCAGAGAGACAAGGAGACAGCTGGCCGCACACCCAGCACTTCGGACACACCATGGTCTTATGCCGTCATCTCTTCCTAACCTTGGTTTTCAGATATCTGAACCTAGACATTATATCAATTCTCCACACAGTTGGGTATCGCAAGCACAAAACAGAACTCCTCCTTCCCCATGGCTGTAAAGCTTGCTCTTGGCAGGGAGTCACACCTTCAGCATGGGAGAAACCTTCATGGCCCCTGATGCCACACCCAAACTTGAGTGCTGCTTGGGCACAAATTCATACTGTGTGACCCTAAGCATGAGCCCCATGTCAAAGAAAGGCCTGTCAGGGCATGGACCAAGAGCCCGCATAGGGGGCTTGCCAAGCCCCTATGCACCCAATCCTCACCAGGGTTTGAGTTTTTCAGTCGCCCCGCCCGTACCTGGGGCTCTGCTCTGGAATCCCTTTCTTGGAGAGACCCATGAGCCAGAGAACACGACTCCACCCTTCCCACAAAATGACCCCAAACTCTTGGGAGCTGGGACAAATCCCCAGAGAGGGATACTCGTCCACAGTCTCTGAGGCCACCCCTCCAATCCACGGCTCTCCCGGACACAACAGCCAGAGACAAAAGCCTGAAGGAACCCCTCCACTCGCCCTTGTTTCAGAGGCCCAGGAACTCCCTCTCGGGCTGTCCATCCGGCCTGGCATACCCTAGGCGCCACTCATAAGCTGAGTTTGTGTTTTCAGACTTCTGTGCCCACAGCCTGGACCCACACAACCTCCAGGCTAGGGCCTCTGGAGCCACAGCGAAAGATTGTGCCTGCCCTCTCCAAGGAAAGTGTGCCCAATCCATTGACCACAACCCTACAGGTTAGGGAAAAGCTCCAAGGCCCCTGAGGCCATTAATAGTTTAGGCCACCCTGGACTAAGAGGGGCTCTCTGACACCAGCGGAGCAACTATCTCCACTTAGACTCTCAGACAGTGTCCCCAGAGACAGAAGGTTGAAATGGACAGGCCCCCAGACCCTAATCTGACCCTAAGCTTTGGTTTCCATGTGTCCGTCCTCAGAGGACTGCTTTCGTAGACCAGCACACGGGGCTTTTCTTTGGCACCAAACCAAACCTCTCTAGTCTCCACATGGGGAGCTTTCTTACTGGGGATGTTCAAACCCTTCTGGTAGGAGTGTTCCGCAAGGCCACTGAACAACCAGCACATTCCAAGGTCTCCATGGACCCAAACGCACATTATGACGCATCCTCAGGAGAGGCCATTTCAACTGAGCCCCCTGGGTAGCGTGCCCCATAGAAGTAGATCAAACATATCTTGTCGCTAATGGCCAATGGGAATGCGAGGCATGCTGTACAGGGATCCATCCTTCGAACCCTGCTCTCCAGTCCTTCCGTATGGTATGTCCTGGAGCCATCCAACAGGACTCGAATGTCCCGCAAAAGGAAACCTTGTGGTTTGGGGCAACCTCCAAACTCAGCGTGGGAAAACTTCCTTGGCCTCATGAGGCCCCCGCTTCATGAAGGTGCCATCATGGACACAGAGTCCAGCCTCAGCCAACGTCTGATCCTCAGCCTGACATCAGATTCAGGAGATTTTGATTCAGCCTCTGCAGAGTGGGCCTGCTCTGCCATTGGCTCCAATCCTCACCCTAGCTTGTGTTTTCAGACTTCCATCCTCACACTCCTGGCCCACAAACCCTCCCTCCTGGGAATTCTGGGGCCACAATGAAGCACTCTGCCTGCCGCCCAGGAGAAAAACTTTGTCAATGGAGCAGCCCAGAAACGCCAAATGAGGATCAAACTGCTTGGCCCTCGGCAACACCCCAATTGCATAGGCTACCTTAAACACTGATGTTCTGTCGCCAATAGCCTGAGCCCAGACCTTCCAACAGACACCGACACAGCTGGCTGCACACCCAGCACATTGGAACCGCCACTGCCTTAGGCCACCATCCATTCCCAACCTGGGTTTTCAGTCATCGGAACCTAGACCTTATCTCCAATCCCTGCACATGGGGGAACCTGATGCACAAGTCAGAACCCCTCCTTCCCCATGGCAAGAAACCTTGCTGCTGGCAGTGAGTCAAACCTTCATTGTAGGAGAAAACGGCATGGCCCATGAGGCCACGCCCATGCGTGAGGGCCTCCTTGGGCACAAACACACATTGTGACCCTTAGCGTGAGTACCTTATACAAGTAACGCATGTCAGTGACTGGACCAAAAGCCCGCATATGTGGCTTGCCATGCCTATAAGCACCAGGACTAACTAGATGGTGTGTATTCCTGTTGAGGGAACCCACTGCTGTGCTCTAGAGGCCCTCTCCTGGGGGGGTAATGTGGCAGAAAACAGTACTCTTCCCTTCCCACAGAATAAACCCAAACACTTGGGAGCTTTGACCATCCCCCAAGGGGAAGGCTCTTCCTCGGCCCCTGAAGCAACCCTTACCCTGAACGGCCACTGTGAATGCAACACCCAGAGACAAAAGCCTGAGAGACTGCCTCCCACTTGCCCTTCTTTGATATCCAGAGGATCTCCCCTCACGGACTGGAGATCAGGCCTGCCATTACCTTGGCCCGTAGCTGAGGCAAGTTTGCTTTTTCAGACATCGGTCCCCAAAGCCCTGGCAAACACAGCCTCTAGGCTGGGTCCTCTGGAGCCATACCACAGGACCGTGCCTGCTCTCTTCTGGGAAACTTGTCCATTCCTTTGGCCACACACCTCCAGAATATGAGAATCCTCAAGGCCGCCGAGGTCATCACACTACTGGGAGCCTCCCTGGACACACAGGGGCATTCGGACACAAGCTGAGCAGCTACCTCCTCGAAGGCATGCACACAGATGTCAACAGAGATAGAAGGTTGAGCCCGACAGGCCCTTAGGTCCTAATCTCAACTCTTGCTTTGGTTTCCAGGTGTCACTCCTCAGAGGCTTTGGTTCGAAGAACAGGATATGGGGCTTTCCTGAGGCACTGAACAGAACTCCTCTCGTCTCCACATGGGAAGCTTCCTTGTTGGAGCCGTGTCAAACACCTCAGGTTGGAGAATCCTGCAGAGTCCCTGAGCCACCTCCACATTCCAAGGTCTCCCAGGCCACCAAGCCACAGTACGACTCATCTTCAGGAGAGACCATTTCAACTCTCCCCTCTGGGTAGCTCACCCAGGAGCCCGGAGATTGAGCCTGCCTTGTCCTGACTAAAGAGTGGGAATATGAGGTGGCGTTCCCAGGCATCCATGCTTAGACACCTGCTCTCGAGTCTTTCCGTATGGGGCCACCTGGAACCATCCAGTAGGACTCGACTGTCGTGCAGAAGGAAACCTTGAGGTTTGGAGTAGTTCACAAATCCCATCGTAGGCAAACCTCCCTGGCCTCATGAAGCCCCCACACCCTTCAGGAAGAGGCCATGCTTCACAAAAACTCTAGCCTGAGGCACGTCTCATAGTTGACATGACCTCAGTGCAGGCGATCTCGATTCAGCCTCTGCAGAGTGGGCCTGCCGTGCCCTCGGTCCCAAACCTCACGCTAGCTTGTGTTTTCAGACTTCCTTCCTCACACTCCTGGCAAACAAGCCCTCCGGACTAGGAACTCCAGAACCACAACCCAGCCCAGTGTCTGCCCAACGGAAGAAAAACGTTTCCCTGTGGGGCACTCCAGAAAACCCAGATGAGGATCAACCTGCTCAGGCCTCGATGGTACCCGAACTGGATAGGCTACTCTGGGCACTCATGCTCTGTCTGACACAGCCTGAAGCCAGACGTCCAGAGAGACAAGGAGACAGCTGGCCGCACACCCAGCACTTCGGACACACCATGGTCTTATGCCGTCATCTCTTCCTAACCTTGGTTTTCAGATATCTGAACCTAGACATTATATCAATTCTCCACACAGTTGGGTATCGCAAGCACAAAACAGAACTCCTCCTTCCCCATGGCTGTAAAGCTTGCTCTTGGCAGGGAGTCACACCTTCAGCATGGGAGAAACCTTCATGGCCCCTGATGCCACACCCAAACTTGAGTGCTGCTTGGGCACAAATTCATACTGTGTGACCCTAAGCATGAGCCCCATGTCAAAGAAAGGCCTGTCAGGGCATGGACCAAGAGCCCGCATAGGGGGCTTGCCAAGCCCCTATGCACCCAATCCTCACCAGGGTTTGAGTTTTTCAGTCGCCCCGCCCGTACCTGGGGCTCTGCTCTGGAATCCCTTTCTTGGAGAGACCCATGAGCCAGAGAACACGACTCCACCCTTCCCACAAAATGACCCCAAACTCTTGGGAGCTGGGACAAATCCCCAGAGAGGGATACTCGTCCACAGTCTCTGAGGCCACCCCTCCAATCCACGGCTCTCCCGGACACAACAGCCAGAGACAAAAGCCTGAAGGAACCCCTCCACTCGCCCTTGTTTCAGAGGCCCAGGAGCTCCCTCTCGGGCTGTCCATCCGGCCTGGCATACCCTAGGCGCCACTCATAAGCTGAGTTTGTGTTTTCAGACTTCTGTGCCCACAGCCTGGACCCACACAACTTCCAGGCTAGGGCCTCTGGAGCCACAGCGAAAGATTGTGCCTGCCCTCTCCAAGGAAAGTGTGCCCAATCCATTGACCACAACCCTACAGTTTAGGGAAAAGCTCCAAGGCCCCTGAGGCCATTAATAGTTTAGGCCACCCTGGACTAAGAGGGGCTCTCTGACACCAGCGGAGCAACTATCTCCACTTAGACTCTCAGACAGTGTCCCCAGAGACAGAAGGTTGAAATGGACAGGCCCCCAGACCCTAATCTGACCCTAAGCTTTGGTTTCCATGTGTCCGTCCTCAGAGGACTGCTTTCGTAGACCAGCACACGGGGCTTTTCTTTGGCACCAAACCAAACCTCTCTAGTCTCCACATGGGGAGCTTTCTTACTGGGGATGTTCAAACCCTTCTGGTAGGAGTGTTCCGCAAGGCCACTGAACAACCAGCACATTCCAAGGTCTCCATGGACCCAAACGCACATTATGACGCATCCTCAGGAGAGGCCATTTCAACTGAGCCCCCTGGGTAGCGTGCCCCATAGAAGTAGATCAAACATATCTTGTCGCTAATGGCCAATGGGAATGCGAGGCATGCTGTACAGGGATCCATCCTTCGAACCCTGCTCTCCAGTCCTTCCGTATGGTATGTCCTGGAGCCATCCAACAGGACTCGAATGTCCCGCAAAAGGAAACCTTGTGGTTTGGGGCAACCTCCAAACTCAGCGTGGGAAAACTTCCTTGGCCTCATGAGGCCCCCGCTTCATGAAGGTGCCATCATGGACACAGAGTCCAGCCTCAGCCAACGTCTGATCCTCAGCCTGACATCAGATTCAGGAGATTTTGATTCAGCCTCTGCAGAGTGGGCCTGCTCTGCCATTGGCTCCAATCCTCACCCTAGCTTGTGTTTTCAGACTTCCATCCTCACACTCCTGGCCCACAAACCCTCCCTCCTGGGAATTCTGGGGCCACAATGAAGCACTCTGCCTGCCGCCCAGGAGAAAAACTTTGTCAATGGAGCAGCCCAGAAACGCCAAATGAGGATCAAACTGCTTGGCCCTCGGCAACACCCCAATTGCATAGGCTACCTTAAACACTGATGTTCTGTCGCCAATAGCCTGAGCCCAGACCTTCCAACAGACACCGACACAGCTGGCTGCACACCCAGCACATTGGAACCGCCACTGCCTTAGGCCACCATCCATTCCCAACCTGGGTTTTCAGTCATCGGAACCTAGACCTTATCTCCAATCCCTGCACATGGGGGAACCTGATGCACAAGTCAGAACCCCTCCTTCCCCATGGCAAGAAACCTTGCTGCTGGCAGTGAGTCAAACCTTCATTGTAGGAGAAAACGGCATGGCCCATGAGGCCACGCCCATGCGTGAGGGCCTCCTTGGGCACAAACACACATTGTGACCCTTAGCGTGAGTACCTTATACAAGTAACGCATGTCAGTGACTGGACCAAAAGCCCGCATATGTGGCTTGCCATGCCTATAAGCACCAGGACTAACTAGATGGTGTGTATTCCTGTTGAGGGAACCCACTGCTGTGCTCTAGAGGCCCTCTCCTGGGGGGGTAATGTGGCAGAAAACAGTACTCTTCCCTTCCCACAGAATAAACCCAAACACTTGGGAGCTTTGACCATCCCCAAAGGGGAAGGCTCTTCCTCGGCCCCTGAAGCAACCCTTACCCTGAACGGCCACTGTGAATGCAACACCCAGAGACAAAAGCCTGAGAGACTGCCTCCCACTTGCCCTTCTTTGATATCCAGAGGATCTCCCCTCACGGACTGGAGATCAGGCCTGCCATTACCTTGGCCCGTAGCTGAGCCAAGTTTGCTTTTTCAGACATCGGTCCCCAAAGCCCTGGCAAACACAGCCTCTAGGCTGGGTCCTCTGGAGCCATACCACAGGACCGTGCCTGCTCTCTTCTGGGAAACTTGTCCATTCCTTTGGCCACACACCTCCAGAATATGAGAATCCTCAAGGCCGCCGAGGTCATCACACTACTGGGAGCCTCCCTGGACACACAGGGGCATTCGGACACAAGCTGAGCAGCTACCTCCTCGAAGGCATGCACACAGATGTCAACAGAGATAGAAGGTTGAGCCCGACAGGCCCTTAGGTCCTAATCTCAACTCTTGCTTTGGTTTCCAGGTGTCACTCCTCAGAGGCTTTGGTTCGAAGAACAGGATATGGGGCTTTCCTGAGGCACTGAACAGAACTCCTCTCGTCTCCACATGGGAAGCTTCCTTGTTGGAGCCGTGTCAAACACCTCAGGTTGGAGAATCCTGCAGAGTCCCTGAGCCACCTCCACATTCCAAGGTCTCCCAGGCCACCAAGCCACAGTACGACTCATCTTCAGGAGAGACCATTTCAACTCTCCCCTCTGGGTAGCTCACTCAGGAGCCCGGAGATTGAGCCTGCCTTGTCCTGACTAAAGAGTGGGAATATGAGGTGGCGTTCCCAGGCATCCATGCTTAGACACCTGCTCTCGAGTCTTTCCGTATGGGGCCACCTGGAACCATCCAGTAGGACTCGACTGTCGTGCAGAAGGAAACCTTGAGGTTTGGAGTAGTTCACAAATCCCATCGTAGGCAAACCTCCCTGGCCTCATGAAGCCCCCACACCCTTCAGGAAGAGGCCATGCTTCACAAAAACTCTAGCCTGAGGCACGTCTCATAGTTGACATGACCTCAGTGCAGGCGATCTCGATTCAGCCTCTGCAGAGTGGGCCTGCCGTGCCCTCGGTCCCAAACCTCACGCTAGCTTGTGTTTTCAGACTTCCTTCCTCACACTCCTGGCAAACAAGCCCTCCGGACTAGGAACTCCAGAACCACAACCCAGCCCAGTGTCTGCCCAACGGAAGAAAAACGTTTCCCTGTGGGGCACTCCAGAAAACCCAGATGAGGATCAACCTGCTCAGGCCTCGATGGTACCCGAACTGGATAGGCTACTCTGGGCACTCATGCTCTGTCTGACACAGCCTGAAGCCAGACGTCCAGAGAGACAAGGAGACAGCTGGCCGCACACCCAGCACTTCGGACACACCATGGTCTTATGCCGTCATCTCTTCCTAACCTTGGTTTTCAGATATCTGAACCTAGACATTATATCAATTCTCCACACAGTTGGGTATCGCAAGCACAAAACAGAACTCCTCCTTCCCCATGGCTGTAAAGCTTGCTCTTGGCAGGGAGTCACACCTTCAGCATGGGAGAAACCTTCATGGCCCCTGATGCCACACCCAAACTTGAGTGCTGCTTGGGCACAAATTCATACTGTGTGACCCTAAGCATGAGCCCCATGTCAAAGAAAGGCCTGTCAGGGCATGGACCAAGAGCCCGCATAGGGGGCTTGCCAAGCCCCTATGCACCCAATCCTCACCAGGGTTTGAGTTTTTCAGTCGCCCCGCCCGTACCTGGGGCTCTGCTCTGGAATCCCTTTCTTGGAGAGACCCATGAGCCAGAGAACACGACTCCACCCTTCCCACAAAATGACCCCAAACTCTTGGGAGCTGGGACAAATCCCCAGAGAGGGATACTCGTCCACAGTCTCTGAGGCCACCCCTCCAATCCACGGCTCTCCCGGACACAACAGCCAGAGACAAAAGCCTGAAGGAACCCCTCCACTCGCCCTTGTTTCAGAGGCCCAGGAGCTCCCTCTCGGGCTGTCCATCCGGCCTGGCATACCCTAGGCGCCACTCATAAGCTGAGTTTGTGTTTTCAGACTTCTGTGCCCACAGCCTGGACCCACACAACTTCCAGGCTAGGGCCTCTGGAGCCACAGCGAAAGATTGTGCCTGCCCTCTCCAAGGAAAGTGTGCCCAATCCATTGACCACAACCCTACAGGTTAGGGAAAAGCTCCAAGGCCCCTGAGGCCATTAATAGTTTAGGCCACCCTGGACTAAGAGGGGCTCTCTGACACCAGCGGAGCAACTATCTCCACTTAGACTCTCAGACAGTGTCCCCAGAGACAGAAGGTTGAAATGGACAGGCCCCCAGACCCTAATCTGACCCTAAGCTTTGGTTTCCATGTGTCCGTCCTCAGAGGACTGCTTTCGTAGACCAGCACACGGGGCTTTTCTTTGGCACCAAACCAAACCTCTCTAGTCTCCACATGGGGAGCTTTCTTACTGGGGATGTTCAAACCCTTCTGGTAGGAGTGTTCCGCAAGGCCACTGAACAACCAGCACATTCCAAGGTCTCCATGGACCCAAACGCACATTATGACGCATCCTCAGGAGAGGCCATTTCAACTGAGCCCCCTGGGTAGCGTGCCCCATAGAAGTAGATCAAACATATCTTGTCGCTAATGGCCAATGGGAATGCGAGGCATGCTGTACAGGGATCCATCCTTCGAACCCTGCTCTCCAGTCCTTCCGTATGGTATGTCCTGGAGCCATCCAACAGGACTCGAATGTCCCGCAAAAGGAAACCTTGTGGTTTGGGGCAACCTCCAAACTCAGCGTGGGAAAACTTCCTTGGCCTCATGAGGCCCCCGCTTCATGAAGGTGCCATCATGGACACAGAGTCCAGCCTCAGCCAACGTCTGATCCTCAGCCTGACATCAGATTCAGGAGATTTTGATTCAGCCTCTGCAGAGTGGGCCTGCTCTGCCATTGGCTCCAATCCTCACCCTAGCTTGTGTTTTCAGACTTCCATCCTCACACTCCTGGCCCACAAACCCTCCCTCCTGGGAATTCTGGGGCCACAATGAAGCACTCTGCCTGCCGCCCAGGAGAAAAACTTTGTCAATGGAGCAGCCCAGAAACGCCAAATGAGGATCAAACTGCTTGGCCCTCGGCAACACCCCAATTGCATAGGCTACCTTAAACACTGATGTTCTGTCGCCAATAGCCTGAGCCCAGACCTTCCAACAGACACCGACACAGCTGGCTGCACACCCAGCACATTGGAACCGCCACTGCCTTAGGCCACCATCCATTCCCAACCTGGGTTTTCAGTCATCGGAACCTAGACCTTATCTCCAATCCCTGCACATGGGGGAACCTGATGCACAAGTCAGAACCCCTCCTTCCCCATGGCAAGAAACCTTGCTGCTGGCAGTGAGTCAAACCTTCATTGTAGGAGAAAACGGCATGGCCCATGAGGCCACGCCCATGCGTGAGGGCCTCCTTGGGCACAAACACACATTGTGACCCTTAGCGTGAGTACCTTATACAAGTAACGCATGTCAGTGACTGGACCAAAAGCCCGCATATGTGGCTTGCCATGCCTATAAGCACCAGGACTAACTAGATGGTGTGTATTCCTGTTGAGGGAACCCACTGCTGTGCTCTAGAGGCCCTCTCCTGGGGGGGTAATGTGGCAGAAAACAGTACTCTTCCCTTCCCACAGAATAAACCCAAACACTTGGGAGCTTTGACCATCCCCCAAGGGGAAGGCTCTTCCTCGGCCCCTGAAGCAACCCTTACCCTGAACGGCCACTGTGAATGCAACACCCAGAGACAAAAGCCTGAGAGACTGCCTCCCACTTGCCCTTCTTTGATATCCAGAGGATCTCCCCTCACGGACTGGAGATCAGGCCTGCCATTACCTTGGCCCGTAGCTGAGGCAAGTTTGCTTTTTCAGACATCGGTCCCCAAAGCCCTGGCAAACACAGCCTCTAGGCTGGGTCCTCTGGAGCCATACCACAGGACCGTGCCTGCTCTCTTCTGGGAAACTTGTCCATTCCTTTGGCCACACACCTCCAGAATATGAGAATCCTCAAGGCCGCCGAGGTCATCACACTACTGGGAGCCTCCCTGGACACACAGGGGCATTCGGACACAAGCTGAGCAGCTACCTCCTCGAAGGCATGCACACAGATGTCAACAGAGATAGAAGGTTGAGCCCGACAGGCCCTTAGGTCCTAATCTCAACTCTTGCTTTGGTTTCCAGGTGTCACTCCTCAGAGGCTTTGGTTCGAAGAACAGGATATGGGGCTTTCCTGAGGCACTGAACAGAACTCCTCTCGTCTCCACATGGGAAGCTTCCTTGTTGGAGCCGTGTCAAACACCTCAGGTTGGAGAATCCTGCAGAGTCCCTGAGCCACCTCCACATTCCAAGGTCTCCCAGGCCACCAAGCCACAGTACGACTCATCTTCAGGAGAGACCATTTCAACTCTCCCCTCTGGGTAGCTCACCCAGGAGCCCGGAGATTGAGCCTGCCTTGTCCTGACTAAAGAGTGGGAATATGAGGTGGCGTTCCCAGGCATCCATGCTTAGACACCTGCTCTCGAGTCTTTCCGTATGGGGCCACCTGGAACCATCCAGTAGGACTCGACTGTCGTGCAGAAGGAAACCTTGAGGTTTGGAGTAGTTCACAAATCCCATCGTAGGCAAACCTCCCTGGCCTCATGAAGCCCCCACACCCTTCAGGAAGAGGCCATGCTTCACAAAAACTCTAGCCTGAGGCACGTCTCATAGTTGACATGACCTCAGTGCAGGCGATCTCGATTCAGCCTCTGCAGAGTGGGCCTGCCGTGCCCTCGGTCCCAAACCTCACGCTAGCTTGTGTTTTCAGACTTCCTTCCTCACACTCCTGGCAAACAAGCCCTCCGGACTAGGAACTCCAGAACCACAACCCAGCCCAGTGTCTGCCCAACGGAAGAAAAACGTTTCCCTGTGGGGCACTCCAGAAAACCCAGATGAGGATCAACCTGCTCAGGCCTCGATGGTACCCGAACTGGATAGGCTACTCTGGGCACTCATGCTCTGTCTGACACAGCCTGAAGCCAGACGTCCAGAGAGACAAGGAGACAGCTGGCCGCACACCCAGCACTTCGGACACACCATGGTCTTATGCCGTCATCTCTTCCTAACCTTGGTTTTCAGATATCTGAACCTAGACATTATATCAATTCTCCACACAGTTGGGTATCGCAAGCACAAAACAGAACTCCTCCTTCCCCATGGCTGTAAAGCTTGCTCTTGGCAGGGAGTCACACCTTCAGCATGGGAGAAACCTTCATGGCCCCTGATGCCACACCCAACTTGAGTGCTGCTTGGGCACAAATTCATACTGTGTGACCCTAAGCATGAGCCCCATGTCAAAGAAAGGCCTGTCAGGGCATGGACCAAGAGCCCGCATAGGGGGCTTGCCAAGCCCCTATGCACCCAATCCTCACCAGGGTTTGAGTTTTTCAGTCGCCCCGCCCGTACCTGGGGCTCTGCTCTGGAATCCCTTTCTTGGAGAGACCCATGAGCCAGAGAACACGACTCCACCCTTGCCACAAAATGACCCCAAACTCTTGGGAGCTGGGACAAATCCCCAGAGAGGGATACTCGTCCACAGTCTCTGAGGCCACCCCTCCAATCCACGGCTCTCCCGGACACAACAGCCAGAGACAAAAGCCTGAAGGAACCCCTCCACTCGCCCTTGTTTCAGAGGCCCAGGAGCTCCCTCTCGGGCTGTCCATCCGGCCTGGCATACCCTAGGCGCCACTCATAAGCTGAGTTTGTGTTTTCAGACTTCTGTGCCCACAGCCTGGACCCACACAACTTCCAGGCTAGGGCCTCTGGAGCCACAGCGAAAGATTGTGCCTGCCCTCTCCAAGGAAAGTGTGCCCAATCCATTGACCACAACCCTACAGGTTAGGGAAAAGCTCCAAGGCCCCTGAGGCCATTAATAGTTTAGGCCACCCTGGACTAAGAGGGGCTCTCTGACACCAGCGGAGCAACTATCTCCACTTAGACTCTCAGACAGTGTCCCCAGAGACAGAAGGTTGAAATGGACAGGCCCCCAGACCCTAATCTGACCCTAAGCTTTGGTTTCCATGTGTCCGTCCTCAGAGGACTGCTTTCGTAGACCAGCACACGGGGCTTTTCTTTGGCACCAAACCAAACCTCTCTAGTCTCCACATGGGGAGCTTTCTTACTGGGGATGTTCAAACCCTTCTGGTAGGAGTGTTCCGCAAGGCCACTGAACAACCAGCACATTCCAAGGTCTCCATGGACCCAAACGCACATTATGACGCATCCTCAGGAGAGGCCATTTCAACTGAGCCCCCTGGGTAGCGTGCCCCATAGAAGTAGATCAAACATATCTTGTCGCTAATGGCCAATGGGAATGCGAGGCATGCTGTACAGGGATCCATCCTTCGAACCCTGCTCTCCAGTCCTTCCGTATGGTATGTCCTGGAGCCATCCAACAGGACTCGAATGTCCCGCAAAAGGAAACCTTGTGGTTTGGGGCAACCTCCAAACTCAGCGTGGGAAAACTTCCTTGGCCTCATGAGGCCCCCGCTTCATGAAGGTGCCATCATGGACACAGAGTCCAGCCTCAGCCAACGTCTGATCCTCAGCCTGACATCAGATTCAGGAGATTTTGATTCAGCCTCTGCAGAGTGGGCCTGCTCTGCCATTGGCTCCAATCCTCACCCTAGCTTGTGTTTTCAGACTTCCATCCTCACACTCCTGGCCCACAAACCCTCCCTCCTGGGAATTCTGGGGCCACAATGAAGCACTCTGCCTGCCGCCCAGGAGAAAAACTTTGTCAATGGAGCAGCCCAGAAACGCCAAATGAGGATCAAACTGCTTGGCCCTCGGCAACACCCCAATTGCATAGGCTACCTTAAACACTGATGTTCTGTCGCCAATAGCCTGAGCCCAGACCTTCCAACAGACACCGACACAGCTGGCTGCACACCCAGCACATTGGAACCGCCACTGCCTTAGGCCACCATCCATTCCCAACCTGGGTTTTCAGTCATCGGAACCTAGACCTTATCTCCAATCCCTGCACATGGGGGAACCTGATGCACAAGTCAGAACCCCTCCTTCCCCATGGCAAGAAACCTTGCTGCTGGCAGTGAGTCAAACCTTCATTGTAGGAGAAAACGGCATGGCCCATGAGGCCACGCCCATGCGTGAGGGCCTCCTTGGGCACAAACACACATTGTGACCCTTAGCGTGAGTACCTTATACAAGTAACGCATGTCAGTGACTGGACCAAAAGCCCGCATATGTGGCTTGCCATGCCTATAAGCACCAGGACTAACTAGATGGTGTGTATTCCTGTTGAGGGAACCCACTGCTGTGCTCTAGAGGCCCTCTCCTGGGGGGGTAATGTGGCAGAAAACAGTACTCTTCCCTTCCCACAGAATAAACCCAAACACTTGGGAGCTTTGACCATCCCCCAAGGGGAAGGCTCTTCCTCGGCCCCTGAAGCAACCCTTACCCTGAACGGCCACTGTGAATGCAACACCCAGAGACAAAAGCCTGAGAGACTGCCTCCCACTTGCCCTTCTTTGATATCCAGAGGATCTCCCCTCACGGACTGGAGATCAGGCCTGCCATTACCTTGGCCCGTAGCTGAGGCAAGTTTGCTTTTTCAGACATCGGTCCCCAAAGCCCTGGCAAACACAGCCTCTAGGCTGGGTCCTCTGGAGCCATACCACAGGACCGTGCCTGCTCTCTTCTGGGAAACTTGTCCATTCCTTTGGCCACACACCTCCAGAATATGAGAATCCTCAAGGCCGCCGAGGTCATCACACTACTGGGAGCCTCCCTGGACACACAGGGGCATTCGGACACAAGCTGAGCAGCTACCTCCTCGAAGGCATGCACACAGATGTCAACAGAGATAGAAGGTTGAGCCCGACAGGCCCTTAGGTCCTAATCTCAACTCTTGCTTTGGTTTCCAGGTGTCACTCCTCAGAGGCTTTGGTTCGAAGAACAGGATATGGGGCTTTCCTGAGGCACTGAACAGAACTCCTCTCGTCTCCACATGGGAAGCTTCCTTGTTGGAGCCGTGTCAAACACCTCAGGTTGGAGAATCCTGCAGAGTCCCTGAGCCACCTCCACATTCCAAGGTCTCCCAGGCCACCAAGCCACAGTACGACTCATCTTCAGGAGAGACCATTTCAACTCTCCCCTCTGGGTAGCTCACCCAGGAGCCCGGAGATTGAGCCTGCCTTGTCCTGACTAAAGAGTGGGAATATGAGGTGGCGTTCCCAGGCATCCATGCTTAGACACCTGCTCTCGAGTCTTTCCGTATGGGGCCACCTGGAACCATCCAGTAGGACTCGACTGTCGTGCAGAAGGAAACCTTGAGGTTTGGAGTAGTTCACAAATCCCATCGTAGGCAAACCTCCCTGGCCTCATGAAGCCCCCACACCCTTCAGGAAGAGGCCATGCTTCACAAAAACTCTAGCCTGAGGCACGTCTCATAGTTGACATGACCTCAGTGCAGGCGATCTCGATTCAGCCTCTGCAGAGTGGGCCTGCCGTGCCCTCGGTCCCAAACCTCACGCTAGCTTGTGTTTTCAGACTTCCTTCCTCACACTCCTGGCAAACAAGCCCTCCGGACTAGGAACTCCAGAACCACAACCCAGCCCAGTGTCTGCCCAACGGAAGAAAAACGTTTCCCTGTGGGGCACTCCAGAAAACCCAGATGAGGATCAACCTGCTCAGGCCTCGATGGTACCCGAACTGGATAGGCTACTCTGGGCACTCATGCTCTGTCTGACACAGCCTGAAGCCAGACGTCCAGAGAGACAAGGAGACAGCTGGCCGCACACCCAGCACTTCGGACACACCATGGTCTTATGCCGTCATCTCTTCCTAACCTTGGTTTTCAGATATCTGAACCTAGACATTATATCAATTCTCCACACAGTTGGGTATCGCAAGCACAAAACAGAACTCCTCCTTCCCCATGGCTGTAAAGCTTGCTCTTGGCAGGGAGTCACACCTTCAGCATGGGAGAAACCTTCATGGCCCCTGATGCCACACCCAACTTGAGTGCTGCTTGGGCACAAATTCATACTGTGTGACCCTAAGCATGAGCCCCATGTCAAAGAAAGGCCTGTCAGGGCATGGACCAAGAGCCCGCATAGGGGGCTTGCCAAGCCCCTATGCACCCAATCCTCACCAGGGTTTGAGTTTTTCAGTCGCCCCGCCCGTACCTGGGGCTCTGCTCTGGAATCCCTTTCTTGGAGAGACCCATGAGCCAGAGAACACGACTCCACCCTTGCCACAAAATGACCCCAAACTCTTGGGAGCTGGGACAAATCCCCAGAGAGGGATACTCGTCCACAGTCTCTGAGGCCACCCCTCCAATCCACGGCTCTCCCGGACACAACAGCCAGAGACAAAAGCCTGAAGGAACCCCTCCACTCGCCCTTGTTTCAGAGGCCCAGGAGCTCCCTCTCGGGCTGTCCATCCGGCCTGGCATACCCTAGGCGCCACTCATAAGCTGAGTTTGTGTTTTCAGACTTCTGTGCCCACAGCCTGGACCCACACAACTTCCAGGCTAGGGCCTCTGGAGCCACAGCGAAAGATTGTGCCTGCCCTCTCCAAGGAAAGTGTGCCCAATCCATTGACCACAACCCTACAGGTTAGGGAAAAGCTCCAAGGCCCCTGAGGCCATTAATAGTTTAGGCCACCCTGGACTAAGAGGGGCTCTCTGACACCAGCGGAGCAACTATCTCCACTTAGACTCTCAGACAGTGTCCCCAGAGACAGAAGGTTGAAATGGACAGGCCCCCAGACCCTAATCTGACCCTAAGCTTTGGTTTCCATGTGTCCGTCCTCAGAGGACTGCTTTCGTAGACCAGCACACGGGGCTTTTCTTTGGCACCAAACCAAACCTCTCTAGTCTCCACATGGGGAGCTTTCTTACTGGGGATGTTCAAACCCTTCTGGTAGGAGTGTTCCGCAAGGCCACTGAACAACCAGCACATTCCAAGGTCTCCATGGACCCAAACGCACATTATGACGCATCCTCAGGAGAGGCCATTTCAACTGAGCCCCCTGGGTAGCGTGCCCCATAGAAGTAGATCAAACATATCTTGTCGCTAATGGCCAATGGGAATGCGAGGCATGCTGTACAGGGATCCATCCTTCGAACCCTGCTCTCCAGTCCTTCCGTATGGTATGTCCTGGAGCCATCCAACAGGACTCGAATGTCCCGCAAAAGGAAACCTTGTGGTTTGGGGCAACCTCCAAACTCAGCGTGGGAAAACTTCCTTGGCCTCATGAGGCCCCCGCTTCATGAAGGTGCCATCATGGACACAGAGTCCAGCCTCAGCCAACGTCTGATCCTCAGCCTGACATCAGATTCAGGAGATTTTGATTCAGCCTCTGCAGAGTGGGCCTGCTCTGCCATTGGCTCCAATCCTCACCCTAGCTTGTGTTTTCAGACTTCCATCCTCACACTCCTGGCCCACAAACCCTCCCTCCTGGGAATTCTGGGGCCACAATGAAGCACTCTGCCTGCCGCCCAGGAGAAAAACTTTGTCAATGGAGCAGCCCAGAAACGCCAAATGAGGATCAAACTGCTTGGCCCTCGGCAACACCCCAATTGCATAGGCTACCTTAAACACTGATGTTCTGTCGCCAATAGCCTGAGCCCAGACCTTCCAACAGACACCGACACAGCTGGCTGCACACCCAGCACATTGGAACCGCCACTGCCTTAGGCCACCATCCATTCCCAACCTGGGTTTTCAGTCATCGGAACCTAGACCTTATCTCCAATCCCTGCACATGGGGGAACCTGATGCACAAGACAGAACCCCTCCTTCCCCATGGCAAGAAACCTTGCTGCTGGCAGTGAGTCAAACCTTCAGTGTAGGAGAAAACGGCATGGCCCATGAGGCCACGCCCATGCGTGAGGGCCTCCTTGGGCACAAACACAATTTGTGACCCTTAGCGTGAGTACCTTATTCAAGTAACGCATCTCAGTGACTGGACCAAAAGCCCGCATATGTGGTTTGCGATGCCCAGAAGCACCAGGACTAACTAGATGGTGTGTATTCCTGTTGAGGGAACCCACTGCTGTGCTCTAGAGGCCCTCTCCTGGGGGTGTAATGTGGCAGAAAACAGTACTCTTCCCTTCCCACAGAATGAACTCAAACACTTGGGAGCTTTGACCATCCCCCAAGGGGAAGGCTCTTCCACGGCCCCTGAAGCAACCCTTACCCTGAACGGCCACTGTGAATGCAACACCCAGAGACAAAAGCCTGAGAGACCATCTCCCACTTGCCCTTCTTTGATATCCAGAGGATCTCCCCTCACGGACTGGAGATCAGGCCTGCCATTACCTTGGCCCGTAGCTGAGCCAAGTTTGCTTTTTCAGACATCGGTCCCCAAAGCCCTGGCAAACACAGCATCTAGGCTGGGTCCTCTGGAGCCATACCACAGGACCGTGCCTGCTCTCTTCTGGGAAACTTGTCCATTCCTTTGGCCACACACCTCCAGAATATGAGAATCTTCAAGGCCGCCGAGGTCATCACACTACTGGGAGCCTCCCTGGACACACAGGGGCATTCGGACACAAGCTGAGCAGCTACCTCCTCGAAGGCATGCACACAGATGTCAACAGAGATAGAAGGTTGAGCCCGACAGGCCCTTAGGCCCTAATCTCAACTCTTGCTTTGGTTTCCAGGTATTACTCCTCAGAGGCTTTGGTTTGAAGAACAGGATATGGGGCTTTCCTGAGGCACTGAACAGAACTCCTCTCGTCTCCACATGGGAAGCTTCCTTGTTGGAGCCGTGTCAAACACCTCAGGTTGGAGAATCCTGCAGAGTCCCTGAGCCACCTCCACATTCCAAGGTCTCCCAGGACACCAAGCCACAGTACGACTCATCTTCAGGAGAGACCATTTCAACTCTCCCCTCTGGGTAGCTCACCCAGGAGCCCGCAGATTGAGCCTGCCTTGTCCTGACTAAAGAGTGGGAATATGAGGTGGCGTTCCCAGGCATCCATGCTTAGACACCTGCTCTCGAGTCTCTCTGTATGGGGCCACCTGGAACCATCCAATAGGACTCGACTGTCGTGCAGAAGGAAACCTTGAGGTTTGGAGTAGTTCACAAATCCCATCGTAGGCAAACCTCCCTGGCCTCATGAAGCCCCCACACCCTTCAGGAAGAGGCCATGATGGACAAAAACTCTAGCCTGAGGCACGTCTCATAGTTGACATGACCTCAGTGCAGGCGATCTCGATTCAGCCTCTGCAGAGTGGGCCTGCCGTGCCCTCGGTCCCAAACCTCACGCTAGCTTGTGTTTTCAGACTTCCTTCCTCACACTCCTGGCATACAAGCCCTCCGGACTAGGATCTCCAGAACCACAACCCAGCCCAGTGTCTGCCCAACGGAAGAAAAACGTTTCCCTGTGGGGCACTCCAGAAAACCCAGATGAGGATCAACCTGCTCAGGCCTCGACGGTACCCGAACTGGATAGGCTGCTCTGGGCACTCATGCTCTGTCTGACACAGCCTGAAGCCAGACGTCCAGAGAGACAAGGAGACAGCTGGCCGCACACCCAGCACTTCGGACACGCCATGGTCTTATGCCGTCGTCTCTTCCTAACCTTGGTTTTCAGATATCTGAACCTAGACATTATATCAATTCTCCACACAGCTGGGTATCGCAAGCACAAAACAGAACTCCTCCTTCCCCATGGCTGTAAAGCTTGCTCTTGGCATGGAGTCACACCTTCAGCATGGGAGAAACCTTCATGGCCCCTGATGCCACGCCCAACCTTGAGTGCTGCTTGGGCACAAATTCATACTGTGTGACCCTAAGCATGAGCCCCATGTCAAAGAAAGGCCTGTCAGGGCATGGACCAAGAGCCCGCATAGGGGGCTTGCCAAGCCCCTATGCACCCAATCCTCACCAGGGTTTGAGTTTTCCAGTCGCCCCGCCCGTACCTGGGGCTCTGCTCTGGAATCCCTTTCTTGGAGAGACCCTTGAGCCAGAGAACTCGACTCCACCCTTCCCACAAAATGACCCAAAACTCTTGGGAACTGGGACAAATCCCCAGAGAGGGATACTCGTCCACAGTCCCTGAGGCCACCCCTCCAATCCACGGCTATCCCGGACACAACAGCCTGAGACAAAAGCCTGAAGGAACGCCTCCCACTCGCCCTTGTTTCAGAGGACCAGGAGCTCCCTCTCGGGCTGTCCATCCGGCCTGGCATACCCTAGGCGCACTCATAAGCTGAGTTTGTGTTTTCAGACTTCTGTGCACACAGCCTGGACCCACACAACCTCCAGGCTAGGGCCTCTGGAGCCACAGCGAAAGATTGTGCCTGCCCTCTCCAAGGAAAGTGTGCCCAATCCATTGACCACAACCCTACAGGTTAGGGAAAAGCTCCAAGGCCCCTGAGGCCATTAATAGTTTAGGCCACCCTGGACTAAGAGGGGCTCTCTGACACCAGCGGAGCAACTATCTCCACTTAGACTCTCAGACAGTGTCCCCAGAGACAGAAGGTTGAAATGGACAGGCCCCCAGGCCCTAATCTGACCCTAAGCTTTGGTTTCCATGTGTCTGTCCTCAGAGGACTGCTTTCGTAGACCAGCACACGGGGCTTTTCTTTGGCACCAAACCAAACCTCTCTCGTCTCCACATGGGGAGCTTTCTTACTGGGGATGTTCAAACCCTTCTGGTAGGACAGTTCCGCAGGGCCACTGAACAACCAGCACATTCCAAGGTCTCCATGGACCCAAACGCACATTATGACGCATCCTCAGGAGAGGCCATTTCAACTGAGCCCCCTGGGTAGCGTGCCCCATAGAAGTAGATCAAACATATCTTGTCGCTAATGGCCAATGGGAATGCGAGGCATGCTGTACAGGGATCCATCCTTCGAACCCTGCTCTCCAGTCCTTCCTTATGGTATGTCCTGGAGCCATCCAACAGGACTCGAATGTCCCGCAGAAGGAAACCTTGTGGTTTGGGGCAACCTCCAAACTCAGCGTGGGAAAACTTCCTTGGCCTCATGAGGCCCCCGCTTCATGAAGGTGCCATCATGGACACAGAGTCCAGCCTCAGCCAACGTCTGATCCTCAGCCTGACATCAGATTCAGGAGATTTTGATTCAGCCTCTGCTGAGTGGGCCTGCTCTGCCATTGGCTCCAATCCTCACCCTAGCTTGTGTTTTCAGACTTCCATCCTCACACTCCTGGCCCACAAACCCTCCCTCCTGGGAATTCTGGGGCCACAATGAAGCACTCTGCCTGCCGCCCAGGAGAAAAACTTTGTCTATGGAGCAGCCCAGAAACGCCAAATGAGGATCAAACTGCTTGGCCCTCGGCAACACCCCAATTGCATAGGCTACCTTAAACACTGATGTTCTGTCGCCAATAGCCTGAGCCCAGACCTTCCAACAGACACCGACACAGCTGGCTGCACACCCAGCACATTGGAACCGCCACTGCCTTAGGCCACCATCCATTCCCAACCTGGGTTTTCAGTCATCGGAATTTAGACCTTATCTCCAATCCCTGCACAGGGGGGAACCTGATGCACAAGTCAGAACCCCTCCTTCCCCATGGCAAGAAACCTTGCTGCTGGCAGTGAGTCAAACCCTCAGTGTAGGAGAAAACGGCATGGCCCATGAGGCCACGCCCATGCGTGAGGGCCTCCTTGGGCACAAACACACATTGTGACCCTTAGCGTGAGTACCTTATTCAAGTAACGCATCTCAGTGACTGGACCAAAAGCCCGCATATGTGGCTTGCCATGCCCATAAGCACCAGGACTAACTAGATGGTGTGTATTCCTGTTGAGGGAACCCACTGCTGTGCTCTAGAGGCCCTATCCTGGGGGGGTAATGTGGCAGAAAACAGTACTCTTCCCTTGCAACAGAATGAACCCAAACACTTGGGCTTTGACCATCCCCCAAGGGGAAGGCTCTTCCTCGGCCCCTGAAGCAACCCTTACCCTGAACGGCCACTGTGAATGCAACACCCAGAGACAAAAGCCTGAGAGACTGCCTCCCACTTGCCCTTCTTTGATATCCAGAGGATCTCCCCTCACGGACTGGAGATCAGGCCTGCCATTACCTTGGCCCGTAGCTGAGCCAAGTTTGCTTTTTCAGACATCGGTCCCCAAAGCCCTGGCAAACACAGCCTCTAGGCTGGGTCCTCTGGAGCCATACCACAGGACCGTGCCTGCTCTCTTCTGGGAAACTTGTCCATTCCTTTGGCCACACACCTCCAGAATATGAGAATCCTCAAGGCCGCCGAGGTCATCACACTACTGGGAGCCTACCTGGACACACAGGGGCATTCGGACACAAGCTGAGCAGCTACCTCCTCGAAGGCATGCACACAGATGTCAACAGAGATAGAAGGTTGAGCCCGATAGGCCCTTAGGCCCTACTCTCAACTCTTGCTTTGGTTTCCAGTTGTCACTTCTCAGAGGCTTTGGTTCGAAGAACAGGATATGGGGCTTTCCTGAGGCACTGAACAGAACTCCTCTCGTCTCCACATGGGAAGCTTCCTTGTTGGAGCCGTGTCAAACACCTCAGGTTGGAGAATCCTGCAGAGTCCCTGAGCCACCTCCACATTCCAAGGTCTCCCAGGCCACCAAGCCACAGTACGACTCATCTTCAGGAGAGACCATTTCAACTCTCCCCTCTGGGTAGCTCACCCAGGAGCCCGCAGATTGAGCCTGCATTGTCCTGACTAAAGAGTGGGAATATGAGGTGGCGTTCCCAGGCATCCATGCTTAGACACCTGCTCTCGGGTCTTTCCGTATGGGGCCACCTGGAACCATCCAATAGGACTCGACTGTCGTACAGAAGGAAACCTTGAGGTTTGGAGTAGTTCACAAATCCCATCGTAGGCAAACCTCCCTGGCCTCATGAAGCCCCCACACCCTTCAGGAAGAGGCGATGCTGGACAAAAACTCTAGCCTGAGGCACGTCTCATAGTTGACATGACCTCAGTGCAGGCGATCTCGATTCAGCCTCTGCAGAGTGGGCCTGCCGTGCCCTCGGTCCCAAACCTCACGCTAGCTTGTGTTTTCAGACTTCCTTCCTCACACTCCTGGCAAACAAGCCCTCCAGACTAGGAACTCCAGAACCACAACCCAGCCCAGTGTCTGCCCAACGGAAGAAAAACGTTTCCCTGTGGGGCACTCCAGAAAACCCAGATGAGGATCAACCTGCTCAGGCCTCGACGGTACCTGAACTGGATAGGCTGCTCTGGGCACTCATGCTCTGTCTGACACAGCCTGAAGCCAGACGTCCAGAGAGACAAGGAGACAGCTGGCCGCACACCCAGCACTTCGGACACGCCATGGTCTTATGCCATCATCTCTTCCTAACCTTGGTTTTCAGATATCTGAACCTAGACATTATATCAATTCTCCACACAGCTGGGTATCGCAAGCACAAAACAGAACTCCTCCTTCCCCATGGCTGTAAAGCTTTCTCTTGGCATGGAGTCACCCCTTCAGCGTGGGAGAAACCTTCATGGCCCCTGATGCCACGCCCAACCTTGAGTGCTGCTTGGGCACAAATTCATAGTGTGTGACCCTAAGCATGAGCCCCATGTCAAAGAAAGGCCTGTCAGGGCATAGACCAAGAGCCCACATATGGGGCTTGCCAAGCCCCTATGCACCCAATCCTCACCAGGGTTTGAGTTTTCCAGTCGCCCCGCCCGTACCTGGGGCTCTGCTCTGGAATCCCTTTCTTGGAGAGACCCATGAGCCAGAGAACACGACTCCACCCTTCCCACAAAATGACCCCAAACTCTTGGGAGTTGGGACAAATCCCCAGAGAGGGATACTCGTCCACAGTCCCTGAGGCCACCCCTCCAATCCACGGCTATCCCGGACACAACAGCCAGAGACAAAAGCCTGAAGGAACGCCTCCCACTCGCCCTTGTTTCAGAGGCCCAGGAGCTCCCTCTCGGGCTGTCCATCCGGACTGGCATACCCTAGGTGCCAATCATAAGCTGAGTTTGTGTTTTCAGACTTCTGTGCCCACAGCCTGGACCCACAGAACCTCCAGGCTAGGGCCTCTGGAGCCACACGAAAGATTGTGCCTGCCCTCTCCAAGGAAAGTGTGCCCAATCCATTGACCACAACCCGAGAGGTTAGGGAAAACCTCCAAGGCCCATGAGCCCATTAATAGTTTAGGCCACCCTGGACTAAGAGGGGCTCTCTGACACCAGCGGAGCAACTATCTCCACTTAGACTCTCAGACAGTGTCCCCAGAGACAGAAGGTTGAAATGGACAGGCCCCCAGGCCCTAATCTGACCCTAAGCTTTGGATTCCATGTGTCTGTCCTCAGAGGACTGCTTTCGTAGACCAGCACACGGGGCTTTTCTTTGGCACCAAACCGAACCTCTCTCGTCTCCACATGGGGAGCTTTCTTACTGGGGATGTTCAAACCCTTCTGGTAGGAGAGTTCCGCAGGGCCACTGAACAACCAGCACATTCCAAGGTCTCCATGGACCCAAACGCACATTATGACGGATCCTCAGGAGAGGCCATTTCAACTGAGCCCCCTGGGTAGCGTGCCCCATAGAAGTTGATCAAACATATCTTGTCGCTAATGGCCAATGGGAATGCGAGGCATGCTGTACAGGGATCCATCCTTCGAACCCTGCTCTCCAGTCCTTCCGTATGGTATGTCCTGGAGCCATCCAACAGGAATCGAATGTCCCGCAGAGGAAACCTTGTGGTTTGGGGCAACCTCCAAACTCAGCGTGGGAAAACTTCCTTGGCCTCATGAGGCCCCCGCTTCATGAAGGTGCCATCATGGACACAGAGTCCAGCCACAGCCAACATCTGATCCTCAGCCTGACATCAGATTCAGGAGATTTTGATACAGCCTCTGCAGAGTGGGCCTGCTCTGCCATTGGCTCCAATCCTCACCCTAGCTTGTGTTTTCAGACTTCCATCCTCACACTCCTGGCCCACAAACCCTCCCTCCTGGGAATTCTGGGGCCACAATGAAGCACTCTGCCTGCCGCCCAGGAGAAAAACTTTGTCTATGGAGCAGCCCAGAAACGCCAAATGAGGATCAAACTGCTTGGCCCTCGGCAACACCCCAATTGCATAGGCTACCTTAAACACTGATGTTCTGTCGCCAATAGCCTGAGCCCAGACCTTCCAACAGACACCGACACAGCTGGCTGCACACCCAGCACATTGGAACCGCCACTGCCTTAGGCCACCATCCATTCCCAACCTGGGTTTTCAGTCATCGGAACCTAGACCTTATCTCCAATCCCTGCACAGGGGGGAAACTGATGCACAAGTCAGAACCCCTCCTTCCCCATGGCAAGAAACCTTGCTGCTGGCAGTGAGTCAAAACTTCAGTGTAGGAGAAAACGGCATGGCCCATGAGGCCACGCCCATGCGTGAGGGCCTCCTTGGGCACAAACACACATTGTGACCCTTAGCGTGAGTACCTTATTCAAGTAACGCATCTCAGTGACTGGACCAAAAGCCCGCATATGTGGCTTGCCATGACCATAAGCACCAGGACTAACTAGATGGTGTGTATTCCTGTTGAGGGAACCCACTGCTGTGTTCTAGAGGCCCTCTCCTGGGGGGGTAATGTGGCAGAAAACAGTACTCTTCCCTTCCCACAGAATGAACCCAAACACTTGGGAGCTTTGACCATCCCCCAAGGGGAAGGCTCTTCCTCGGCCCCTGAAGCAACCCTTACCCTGAACGGCCACTGTGAATGCAACACCCAGAGACAAAAGCCTGAGAGACTGCCTCCCACTTGCCCTCCTTTGATATCCAGAGGATCTCCCCTCACGGACTGGAGATCAGGCCTGCCATTACCTTGGCCCATAGCTGAGCCAAGTTTGCTTTTTCAGACATCGGTCCCCAAAGCCCTGGCAAACAAAGCTTCTAGGCTGGGTCCTCTGGAGCCATACCACCGGACCGTGCCTGCTCTTTTCTGGGAAACTTGTCCATTCCTTTGGCCACACACCTCCAGAATATGAGAATCCTCAACGCCGCCGAGGTCATCACACTACTGGGAGCCTCCCTGGACACACAGGGGCATTCGGACACAAGCTGAGCAGCTACCTCCTCGAAGGCATGCACACAGATGTCAACAGAGATAGAAGGTTGAGCCCGACAGGCCCTTTGGCCAAAATCTCAACTCTTGCTTTGGTTTCCAGGTGTCACTCCTCAGAGGCTTTGGTTCGAAGAACAGGATATGGGGCTTTCCTGAGGCACAGAACAGAACTCCTCTCGTCTCCTTATTGGAAGATTCCTTGTTGGAGCCGTGTCAAACACCTCAGGTTGGAGAATTCTGCAGAGTCCCTATGCCACATCCACATTCCAAGATCTCCCAGGCCAACCAGCCACAGTATGACTCATCTTCAGGAGAGACCATTTCAACTCTCCCCTCTGGGTAGCTCACCCAGGAGCCTGCAGATTGAGCCTGCCTTGTCCTGACTAAAGAGTGGGAATATGAGGTGGCGTTCCCAGGCATCCATGCTTAGACACCTGCTCTCGAGTCTCTCCGTATGGGGCCACCTGGAACCACCAATAGGACTCGACTGTCGTGCAGAAGGAAACCTTGAGGTTTGGAGTAGTTCACAAATCCCATCGTAGGCAAACCTCCCTGGCCTCATGAAGCCCCCACACCCTTCAGGAAGAGGCCATGCTGGACAAAAACTCTAGCCTGAGGCACGTCTCATAGTTGACATGACCTCAGTGCAGGCGATCTCGATTCAGCCTCTGCAGAGTGGGCCTGCCGTGCCCTCGGTCCCAAACCTCACACTAGCTTGTGTTTTCAGACTTCCTTCCTCACACTCCTGGCAAACAAGCCCTCCGGACTAGGAACTCCAGAACCACAACCCAGCCCAGTGTCTGCCCAACGGAAGAAAAACGTTTCCCTGTGGGGCACTCCAGAAAACCCAGATGAGGATCAACCTGCTCAGGCCTCGACGGTACCCAAACTGGATAGGCTGCTCTGGGCACTCATGCTCTGTCTGACACAGCCTGAAGCCAGACGTCCAGAGAGACAAGGAGACAGCTGTCTGCACACCCAGCACTTCGGACACGCCATGGTCTTATGCCGTCATCTCTTCCTAACCTTGGTTTTCAGATATCTGAACCTAGACATTATATCAATTCTCCACACAGCTGGGAATCGCAAGCACAAAACAGAACTCCTCCTTCCCCATGGCTGTAAAGCTTGCTCTTGGCATGGAGTCACACCTTCAGCATGGGAGAAACCTTCATGGCCCCTGATGCCACGCCCAACCTTGAGTGCTGCTTGGGCACAAATTCATACTGTGTGACCCTAAGCATGAGCCCCATGTCAAAGAAAGGCCTGTCAGGGCATGGACCAAGAGCCCGCATATGGGGCTTGCCAAGCCCCTATGCACCCAATCCTCACCAGGGTTTGAGTTTTCCAGTCGCCCCGCCCGTACCTGGGGCTCTGCTCTGGAATCCCTTTCTTGGAGAGACCCATGAGTCAGAGAACACGACTCCACCCTTCCCACAAAATGACCCCAAACTCTTGGGAGCTGGGACAAATCCCCAGAGAGGGATACCCGTCCACAGTCCCTGAGGCCACCCCTCCAATCCACGGCTATCCCGGACACAACAGCCAGAGACAAAAACCTGAAGGAACGCCTCCCACTCGCCCTTGTTTCAGAGGCCCAGGAACTCCCTCTCGGGCTGTCCATCCTGACTGGCATACCCTAGGCGCCACTCATATACTGAGTTTTTGTTTTCAGACTTCTGTGCCCACAGCCTGGACCCACACAACCTCCAGGCTAGGGCCACTGGAGCCACAGCGAAAGATTGTGCCTGCCCTCTCCAAGGAAAGTGTGCCCAATCCATTGACCACAACCCTACAGGTTAGGGAAAAGCTCCAAGGCCCCTGAGGCCATTAATAGTTTAGGCCACCCTGGACTAAGAGGGGCTCTCTTACACCAGCGGAGCAACTAGCTCCACTTAGACTCTCAGACAGTGTCCCCAGAGACAGAAGGTTGAAATGGACAGGCCCCCAGGCCCTAATCTGACCCTAAGCTTTGGTTTCCATGTGTCCGTCCTCAGAGGACTGCTTTCGTAGACCAGCACACGGGGCTTTTCTTTGGCACCAAACCAAACCTCTCTCGTCTCCACATGGGGAGCTGTCTTACTGGGGATGTTCAAACCCTTCTGGTAGGAGAGTTCCGCAGGGCCACTGAACAACCAGCACATTGCAAGGTCTCCATGGACCCAAACGCACATTATGACGCATCCTCAGGAGAGGCCATTTCAACTGAGCCCCCTGGGTAGCGTGCCCCAGAGGCAGCAGATCAAACATATCTTGTCGCTAATGGCCAATGGGAATGCGAGGCATGCTGTACAGGGATCCATCCTTCGAACCCTGCTCTCCAGTCCTTCCGTATGGTATGTCCTGGAGCCATCCAACAGGACTCGAATGTCCCGCAGAAGGAAACCTTGTGGTTTGGGGCAACCTCCAAACTCAGCGTGGGAAAACTTCCTTGGCCTCATGAGGCCCCCGCTTCATGAAGGTGCCATCATGGACACAGAGTCCAGCCTCAGCCAACGTCTGATCCTCAGCCTGACATCAGATTCAGGAGATTTTGATTCAGCCTCTGCAGAGTGGGCCTGCTCTGCCATTGGCTCCAATCCTCACCCTAGCTTGTGTTTTCATACTTCCATCCTCACACTCCTGGCCCTCAAACCCTCCCTCCTGGGAATTCTGGGGCCACAATGAAGCACTCTGCCTGCCGCCCAGGAGAAAAACTTTGTCTATGGAGCAGCCCAGAAACGCCAAATGAGGATCAAACTGCTTGGCCCTCGGCAACACCCCAATTGCATAGGCTACCTTAAACACTGATGCTCTGTCGCCAATAGCCTGAGCCCAGGCATTCCAACAGACACCGACACAGCTGGCTGCACACCCAGCACATTGGACCCGCCACTGCCTTAGGCCACCATCCATTCCCAACCTGGGTTTTCAGTCATCGGAACCTAGTCCTTATCTCCAATCCCTGCACAGGGGGGAACCTGATGCACAAGTCAGAACCCCTCCTTCCCTATGGCAAGAAACCTTGCTGCTGGCAGTGAGTCAAACCTTCAGTGTAGGAGAAAACGGCATGGCCCATGAGGCCACGCCCATGCGTGAGGGCCTCCTTGGGCACAAACACACATTGTGACCCTTAGCGTGAGTACCTTATTCAAGTAACGCATCTCAGTGACTGGACCAAAAGCCCGCATATGTGGCTTGCCATGCCCATAAGCACCAGGACTAACTAGTTGGTGTGTATTCCTTTTGAGGGAACCCACTGCTGTGCTCTACAGGCCCTCTCCTGGGGGGGTAATGTGGCAGAAAACAGTACTCTTCCCTTCCCACAGAATGAACCCAAACACTTGGGAGCTTTAACCATCCCCCAAGGGGAAGGCTCTTCCTCGGCCCCTGAAGCAACCCTTACCCTGAACGGACACTGTGAATGCTACACCCAGAGACAAAAGCCTGAGAGATTGCCTCCCACTTGCCCTTCTTTGATATCCAGAGGAACTCCCCTCACGGACTGGAGATCAGGCCTGCCATTACCTTGGCCCGTAGCTGAGCCAAGTTTGCTTTTTCAGACATCGGTCCCCAAAGCCCTGGCAAACACAGCCTCTAGGCTGGGTCCTCTGGAGCCATACCACAGGACCGGGCCTGCTCTCTTCTGGGAAACTTGTCCATTCCGTTGGCCACACACCTCCAGAATATGAGAATCCTCAAGGCCCCCGTGGTCATCACACTACTGGGAGCCTCCCTGGACACACAGGGGCATTCAGACACAAGCTGAGCAGCTACCTCCTCGAAGGCATGCACACAGATGTCAACAGAGATAGAAGGTTGAGCCTGACAGGCCCTTAGGCCTTAATCTCAACTCTTGCTTTGGTTTCCAGGTGTCACACCTCAGAGGCTTTGGTTCGAAGAACAGGATATGGGGCTTTCCTGAGGCACTGAACAGAACTCCTCTCATCTCCACATGGGAAGCTTCCTTGTTGGAGCCGTGTCAAACACCTCAGGTTGGAGAATCCTGCAGAGTCCCTGAGCCACCTCCACATTCCAAGGTCTCCCAGACCACCAAGCCACACTACGACTCATCTTCAGGAGAGACCATTTCAACTCTCCCCTCTGGGTAGCTCACCCAGGAGCCCGCAGATTGAGCCTTCCTTGTCCTGACTAAAGAGTGGGAATATGAGGTGGCGTTCCCAGGCATCCATGCTTAGACACCTGCTCTCGAGTCTTTCCGTATGGGGCCACCTGGAACCATCCAATAGGACTCGACTGTCGTGCAGAAGGAAACCTTGAGGTTTGGAGTAGTTCACAAATCCCATCGTAGGCAAACCTCCTTGGCATCATGAAGCCCCCACACCCTTCAGGAAGAAGCCATGCTGGACAAAAACTCTAGCCTGAGGCACGTCTCATAGTTGACATGACCTCAGTGCAGGCGATCTCGATTCAGCCTCTGCAGAGTGGGCCTGCCGTGCCCTCGGTCCCAAACCTCACGCTAGCTTGTGTTTTCAGACTTCCTTCTCACACTCCTGGCAAACAAGCCCTCCGGACTAGGAACTCCAGAACCACAACCCAGCCCAGTGTCTGCCCAACGGAAGAAAAACGTTTCCCTGTGGGGCACTCCAGAAAACCCAGATGAGGATCAACCTGCTCAGGCCTCGACGGTACCTGAACTGGATAGGCTGCTCTGGGCACTCATGCTCTGTCTGACACAGCCTGAAGCCAGACGTCCAGAGAGACAAGGAGACAGCTGGCCGCACACCCAGCACTTCGGACACGCCATGGTCTTATGCCGTCATCTCTTCCTAACCTTGGTTTTCAGATATCTGAACCTAGACATTATATCAATTCTCCACACAGCTGGGTATCGCAAGCACAAAACAGAACTCCTCCTTCCCCATGGCTGTAAAGCTTGCTCTTGGCAGGGAGTCACACCTTCAGCATGGGAGAAACCTTCATGGCCCCTGATGCCACGCCCAACCTTGAGTGCTGCTTGGGAACAAATTCATACTGTGTGACCCTAAGCATGAGCCACATGTCAAAGAAAGGCCTGTCAGGGCATGGACCAAGAGCCCGCATATGGGGCTTGCCAAGCCCCTATGCACCCAATCCTCACCAGGGTTTGAGTTTTCCAGTCGCCCTGCCCGTACCTGGGGCTCTGCTCTGGAATCCCTTTCTTGGAGAGACCCATGAGCCAGAGAACACGACTCCACCCTTCCCACAAAATGACCCCAAACTCTTGGGAGCTGGGACAAATCCCCAGAGAGGGATACTCGTCCACAGTCCCTGAGGCCACCCCTCCAATCCACGGCTATCCCGGACACAACAGCCAGAGACAAAAGCCTGAAGGAACGCCTCCCACTCGCCCTTGTTTCAGAGGACCAGGAGCTCCCTCTCGGGTTGTCCATCCGGACTGGCATACCCTAGGCGCCACTCATAAGCTGAGTTTGTGTTTTCAGACTTCTGTGCCCACAGCCTGGAGCCACACAACCTCCAGGCTAGGGCCTCTGGAAACACAGTGAAAGATTGTGCCTGCCCTCTCCAAGGAAAGTGTGCCCAATCCATTGACCACAACCCTACAGGTTAGGGAAAAGCTCCAAGGCCCCTGAGGCCATTAATAGTTTAGGCCACCCTGGACTAAGAGGGGCTCTCTGACACCAGTGGAGCAACTATCTCCACTTAGACTCTCAGACAGTGTCCCCAGAGACAGAAGGTTGAAATGGACAGGCCCCCAGGCCCTAATCTGACCCTAAGCTTTGGTTTCCATGTGTCCGTCCTCAGAGGACTGCTTTCGTAGACCAGCACACGGGGCTTTTCTTTGGCACCAAACCAAAACTCTCTCGTCTCCACATGGGGAGCTTTCTTACTGGGGATGTTCAAACCCTTCTGGTAGGAGAGCTCCGCAGGGCCACTGAACAACCAGCACATTCCAAGGTCTCCATGGACCCAAACGCACATTATGACGCATCCTCAGGAGAGGCCATTTCAACTGAGCCCCCTGGGTAGCGTGCCCCATAGAAGTAGATCAAACATATCTTGTCGCTAATGGCCAATGGGAATGCGAGGCATGCTGTACAGGGATCCATCCTTCGAACCCTGCTCTCCAGTCCTTCCGTATGGTATGTCCTGGAGCCATCCAACAGGACTCGAATGTCCCGCAGAAGGAAACCTTGTGGTTTGGGGCAACCTCCAAACTCAGCGTGGGAAAACTTCCTTGGCCTCATGAGGCCCCCGCTTCATGAAGGTGCCATCATGGACACAGAGTCCAGCCTCAGCCAACGTCTGATCCTCAGCCTGACATCAGATTCAGGAGATTTTGATTCAGCCTCTGCAGAGTGGGCCTGCTCTGCCATTGGCTCCAATCCTCACCCTAGCTTGTGTTTTCAGACTTCCATCCTCACACTCCTGGCCCACAAACCCTCCCTCCTGGGAATTCTGGGGCCACAATGAAGCACTCTGCCTGCCGCCCAGGAGAAAAACTTTGTCTATGGAGCAGCCCAGAAACGCCAAATGAGGATCAAACTGCTTGGCCCTCGGCAACACCCCAATTGCATAGGCTACCTTAAACACTGATGCTCTGTCGCCAATAGCCTGAGCCCAGGCATTCCAAGAGACACCGACACAGCTGGCTGCACACCCAGCACATTGGACCCGCCACTGCCTTAGGCCACCATCCATTCCCAACCTGGGTTTTCAATCATCGGAACCGAGACAAAAGCCTGAGAGACTGCCTCCCACTTGCCCTTCTTTGATATCCAGAGGATCTCCCCTCACGGACTGGAGATCAGGCCTGCCATTACCTTGGCCCGTAGCTGAGTCAAGTTTGCTTTTTCAGACATCGGTCCCCAAAGCCCTGGCAAACACAGCCTCTAGGCTGGGTCCTCTGGAGCCATACCACAGGACCGTGCCTGATCTCTTCTGGGAAACTTGTCCATTCCTTTGGCCACACAACTCCAGAATATGAGAATCCTCAAGGCCCCCGAGGTCATCACACTACTGGGAGCCTCCCTGGACACACAGGGGCATTCGGACACAAGCTGAGCAGCTACCTCCTCGAAGGCATGCACACAGATGTCAACAGAGATAGAAGGTTGAGCCCGACAGGCCCTTAGGCCCTAATCTCAACTCTTGCTTTGGTTTCCAGGTGTCACTCCTCAGAGGCTTTGGTTTGAAGAACAGGATATGGGGCTTTCCTGAGGCACTGAACAGAACTCCTCTCGTCTCCACATGGGAAGATTCCTTGTTGGAGTCGTGTCAAACACCTCAGGTTGGAGAATCCTGCAGAGTCCCTGAGCCACCTCCACATTACAAGGTCTCCCAGGCCACCAAGCCACAGTACGACTCATCTTCAGGAGAGACCATTTCAACGCTCCCCTCTGGGTAGCACACCCAGGAGCCCGCAGATTGAGCCTGCCTTGTCCTGACTAAAGAGTGGGAATATGAGGTGGCATTCCCAGGCATCCATGCTTAGACATCTGCTCTCGAGTCTTTCCGTATGGGGCCACCTGGAACCGTCCAATAGGACTCGACTGTCGTGCAGAAGGAAACCTTGAGGTTTGGAGTAGTTCACAAATCCCATCGTAGGCAAACATTCCTGGCCTCATGAGGCCCCCAAGACCTTCAGTAAGAGGCCATGCTGGACAAAAACTCTAGCCTGAGGCACGTCTCATAGTTGACATGACCTCAGTGCAGGAGATCTCGATTCAGCCTCTGCAGAGTGGGCGTGCCGTGCCCTCGGTCCCAAACCTCAGGCTAGCTTGTGTTTTCAGACTTCCTACCTCACACTCCTCGCAAACAAGCCTTCCGGACTAGGTACTCCAGAACCAAAACCCAGGCCAGTGTCTGCCCAACGGAAGAAAAACGTTTCCCTCTTGGGCTCTCCAGAAAACCCAGATGAGGATCAACCTTTTCGGGCCTCGACGGAACCCGAACTAGATAGGCTGTTCTGGGCACTCATGCTATGTCTGACAGAGCCTGAAGCCAGACGTCCAAACAGACAAGGAGACAGCTGGCCGCACACCCAGCACTTCGAAAACGCCATGGTCTAATGCCGTCACCTCTTCCTAACCTTGGTTTTCAGATATCTGAACCTAGACATTATATCAATTCTCCACACAGCTGGTTATCGCAAGCGCAAAACAGAACTCCTCCTTCCCCATGACTGTAAAGCTTGCTCTTGGCATGGAGTCACACCTTCAGGGTGGGAGAAACCTTCATGGCCCCTGATGCCACGCCCAACCTTGAGTGCTGCTTGGGCACAAATTCACACTGTGACCCTCAGCATGAGACCCATGTCAAAGAAAGGCCTGTCAGGGTCTGGACCAAGAGCCCGCACATAGGGCTTGCCAAGCCCCTATGCACCCAATCCTCACCAGTGTTTTCCAGTCGCCCCGCCCGTACCTGGGGCTCTGCTCTGGAATCCCTTTCTTGGAGAGACACATGAGCCAGACAACACGACTCCACCCTTCCCACAAAATGACCCGAACTCTTGGGAGCTGGGACAATTCCCCAGAGAGGGATACAAAAGCCTGAAGGAACGCCTCCCACTCGCCCTTGTTTCAGAAGCCCAGGAGCTCCCTCTCGGGTTGTCCATCCGGACTGGCATACCCTAGGCGCCCCTCATAAGCTGAGTTTGTGTTTTCAGACTTCTGTGCCCACAGCCTGGATTCGCACAACCTTCAGGCTAAGGCCTCTGGAGCCACAGCGAAAGATTGTGCCTGCCCTCTCCAAGGAAAGTGTGCCCAATCCATTGACCACAACACTACAGGTTAGGCAAAAGCTTCAGGGCCCCTGAGGCCATCAATAGTGTAGGCCACCCTGGAATAATAGGGGCACTCTGACACCAGGGGAGCAACTATCTCCACTTCGACTCTCAGACAGTGTCCCAGAGACAGAAGGTTGAAATGGACAGGCCCCCAGGCCCTAATCTGAACCTTAGCTTTAGGTTCCATGTGACCGTCCTCAGAGGACTGTTTCGTAGACCAGCACACGGGGATTTCTTTGGCACCAAACCAAACCTCTCTCGTCTCCACATGGGGAGTTTTCTTACTGGGGATGTATCAAACCCTTTAGGTAGGAGAGTTCCGCAGTGCCACTGAACAACCAGCTCAATCCAAGGTTTCCATGGACCCAAACGCACATTATGACGCATCCTCAGGAGACGCCATTTCAACTCAGCCCCCTGGTAGCGTGCCCCAGAGGCAGCAGATCAAACATATGTTGTCGCTAATGGCCAAGGGGAATGCCAGGCATGCTGTACAGGGATCCATCCTTCGAACCCTGCTCTCCAGTCCTTCCGTATGTTATGTCCTGGAGCCATGCAACAGGACTCAAATGTCCCGCAGAAGGAAACCTTGTTGTTTGTGGGAACCTCCAAACTCAGCGTGGGATAACCTACTTGGCCTCATGAGTCCCCTGCTTCATGAAGGTGCCATCATGGACACATACTCCAGACTCAGCCAAAGTCTCATCGTAAACCTGACTTTGATGCAGGAGATTTTGATTCAGCCTCTGCAGAGTGGGCCTGCTCTGCCCTTGGCTCCAATCTTCACCCTAGCTTGTGTTTTCAGACATCCGTCCTCACACCCCTGGCCCACAAACCCTTCGTACTGGGAATTCTGGGTCCACAATGAAGCACTCTGCCTGCCTCCCAGGAGTAAAACATTGTCTATGGTGCTGCCCAGAAACCCCAAATGAGGATCAAACTGCTTGGCCCTCGGCAACACCCCAATCGCATAGGCTACATTAAACATTGATGCTCTGTCGCAAATAGCCTGAGCCCAGACCTTCCAACAGACGCTGACACAGCTGGCTGCACACCCAGCACATTGGAACCGCCACTGCCTTAGGCCACCATCCATTCCCAATCTGGGTTTTCAGTCATCGGAACCTAGACTTTATCTCCAATCCCTATTCAGGGTGGAACCTGATGCACAAGTCAGAACCCTTCCTTCCCCATGGCAAGAAACCTTGCTGCTGTCAGTGAGTCAAACTTTCAGTGTAAGAGAAAACGGCATGGCCCATGAGGCCACGCCCATGTGTAAGGGCCGCCTTGGGCACAAACGCACATTGTGACCCTCAGCGTGAGTACCTTATTCAAGTAACGCCTCTCAGTGACTGGACCAAGAGCCCACATATGTGGTTTGCCATGCCCCTAGGCACCCAGGACTAACTAGATGGTGTGTATTCCAGTTGAGGGAAGCCACTGCTGTGCTCTAGAGTCCCTCACCTGGGGGGTCCCCTGTGGCAGAATCAGTACTCTTCCCTTCCCACAGAATGAAGCCAAACACTTGGGAGCTTGGACAATCCTCCGAGAGGAAGGCTCTTCCTCAGCCCCTGAGGCAACCCCTACCCTGAACGGCCACAGTAAACGCAACACCCAGAGACAAAAGCATGAGCGACTGCCTCCCACTTGCCCTCCTTTGTTATCCAGAGGATCTCCCCTCACGTATTGGAGATCAGGCCTGCCATTCCCTTGGCCCCTAGCTGAGCCAAGTTTCCTTTTTCAGACATCTGTCCCCACCCCCCTGACAAACACAGCCTCTAGGCTGGGTCCTCTGGAGCCATACCACAGGACCGTGCATGGTCTCTCCTGGGAAACTGTGTCCATTCCTTTGGCCACACACCTCCAGAATATGAGAATCCTCAAGGCCCCCGAGGTCATCCCACTACTGGGAGCCTCCCTGGACACACAGGGGCATTCGGACACAAGCTGAGCAGCTATTTCCACGAAGGCATGCACACAGATGTCAGCAGAGATAGAAGGTTGAGCCTGACAGGCCCTTAGGCCCTAATCTCAACTCTTGCTTTGGTTTCCAGGTGTCACTACTCAGAGGCTTTGGTTAGAAGAACAGGATATGGGGCTTTCCTGAGGCACTGAACAGAACTCCTCTCGAATCCACATTGGAAGCTTCCTTGTTGGAGCCGTGTCAAACACCTCAGGTTGGAGAATCCTGCAGAGTCCATGAGCCACCTCCACATTCCAAGGTCCACCAGGCCACCGAGCCACAGTAGGACTCATCTTCAGGAGAGTCTATTTCAACTCTCCCCTCTGGGTAGCTCACCCAGGAGCCCGCAGATTGAGCCTGCCTTGTCCTGACTAAAGAGTGGGAATATGAGGTGGCGTTCCCAGGCATCCATGCTTAGACACCTGCTCTCGAGTCTTTCCGTATGGGGCCTCCTGGAACCATCCAATGGGACTCGACTTTCGTGCAGAAGGAAACCTTGAGGTTTGGAGTAGTTCACAAATCCCATCGTAGGCAAACCTCCCTGGCCTCATGAAGCCCCCACACCCTTCAGGAAGAGGCCATGCTGGACAGAAACTCTAGCCTGAGGCACGTCTCATAGTTGACATGACCTCAGTGCAGGAGATCTCGATTCAGCCTCTGCAGAGTGGGCCTGCCATGCCCTCGGTCCCAAACCTCACGCAAGCTTGTGTTTTCAGACTTCCTTCCTCACACTCCTGGCAAACAAGCCTTCCGGACTAGGAACTCCTGGACCACAACCCAGCCCAGTGTCTGCCCAATGGAAGAAAAACGTTTCCCTCTGGGGCTCTCCAGAAAACCCAGATGAGGATCAACCTGCTCGGGCCTCGACGGTTCCCAAACTAATAGGCTGTTCTGGGCACTCATGCTCTGTCTGACACAGCTGAGGCCAGACGTCCCGATAGACAAGGAGACAGCTGGCCGCACACCCAGCACTTCGGACACGCCATGGTCTTATGCCGTCACCTCTTCCTAACCTTGGTTTTCAGATATCTGAACCTAGACATTATATCAATTCTCCACACAGCTGGGTATCGCAAGCACCAAGAAGAACTCCTCCTTCCCCATGGCTGTCAAGCTTGCTCTTGGCATGGAGTCACACCTTCAGGGTACGAGAAACCTTCATGGCCCCTGATGCCACGCCCAAACTTGAGTGCTGCTTGGGCACAAATTCACACTGTGACCCTCAGCATGAGCCCCATGTCAAAGAACGGCCTGTCAGGGCCTTGACCAAGAGCCCGCAAATGGGGCTTGCAAAGCACCTATGCACCCAATCTTCTCCAGGGTTTGAGTTTTCCAGTCCCCCCGCCCGTCCCTGGGGTTCTGCTCTGGAATCCCTTTCTTGCAGAGACACATGAGCCAGACAACCCGACTCCACCCTTCCCACAAAATGACCCAAAACTTTTGGGAGCTGAGACAAATCCCCAGAGAGGGATACTCGTCCACAGTCCCTGAGGCCACCCCTCCAATCCACGGCTATCCCGGACACAACATCCAGAGACAAAAGCCGGAAGAAACGCCTCCCACTCGCCCTTGTTACAGAGGACCAGGAGCTGCCTCTAGGGCTGTACATCCGGCCTCCCATACCCTAGGCGCCACTCATAAGCTGAGTTTGTGTTTTTAAACTTCTGTGCCCACAGCCTGAACCCACACAATCTCCAGGCTCACGACCAATTCCAAGGCCCTCATGGACACAAACACAAACTAAGCCCCATCCTCAAAAAAGTCCATTTCAACTCAACCACCCCGGTTGCTCCCTCAGAGCCATCAGTCTCAACTGTCTTGTTTCTAGGAATTAATTGTTTTGTGAGGCTGGCTCCCTGGCTTCCATTCTCGTACGATGCTCTGGAGTCATTCCATAGGGGATGTCCTGGAGCTGCCCAACAGGTCTCAATTGTCCTGCAGATGGAATCCTTGAATGGGCATCCCACAACTCCCAACGTGGGAAAACCTCCATGGCCTTGAGACTCCGCTTCATTCATGAAGGGGCAGTCATGCACAGAAACTCCAACCTGAGCCAACGTCTGATCCTCGCCGTGACTTCAGATGCTTGAGATATTGGTTCAGATGTGTAGGGGGTAACTGCCGTGCCCTTGGCCTGAAGCCCAAGTCTAGCTTGTGTTCTCAACTTCTATCCTCACACTCCTGGCCCAGAAGCCCTCAAGTTTGGCAATTCCGGACTCACAATGCAGCAATCTGCCTGCCCTCTAGAAATAATATCTTGCCTAATGAGATGCCCAGGCACCTCAAATGGGGATTAACCTACACGGCACTCGACTGTACCCAAATTATATAGTCTAACCTGGGCACTAATGCACTGTCTGACACAACCTGATCCCGAACCTGCTGACCAACACCCAGGCAGCTGACCGCACAATGAGCGCATACGACCAGCCAAGGTTTTAGGTCGTCATCTCTCCACAACTGCGGTTTTCAGGCTTCAGAACCTAGACCTTATCTCCAACCACTGCCCAGGGTTGAAAATGATGCAGAAATCTGAACTCCTTCCCCATGGCAAGAAACCTCGTGATTGGCCTGTTCTCCAAAGTTCAGTGTAGTTGAAACCAGTGTGGCCCATGAAGCCCTGCCCATGCCCGCAGGCCACATTGGTCACAAACACACATTGTGACCCTCAGCCTGAGCCCAGTCCTCAAGTAAGGCCTCTCAGTGGCTGGATGAAGAGACAGCATATTGGGCCTGCCATGCCCCTAGGCCCCAATTTTTAACCATAGTTTGGGTTGTCCCTTCACTCTTCCCAAGGGCTCTGCTTTGGAATTCCTCTTTGGTTGGGACACCTGAGGTAACAAACCTGAAAGGAGACCTCCCATCCCACAGATTGACAAAAAACAATTGGGACCGGGCCAAATCCACAGAGAGGAAGATTCGTCCATGTCCTATGAGACCTCCCCACATTCCACGGCCATCGTTGATACATAATATAGAGACAAAAGCCTGAGCAATGGCCTCAGACTCGCTCTTTCTTCATATCCTGAAGAGTTCTTCTCATGGTGTGTAGATTGGGCCTGCCATACCTACGTCCCCAAACTTAAGCTGAGTTTGTGTTTTCAGAATTCTGTCCTCAAAGTCCTGGGCCACACACCCTCCAAGCTGCGGGCCCTGGAGCCACACATTAGGACTGTGCCTTCCCCATGCATGGGAATTCTGCTCATACCATTGTCTAAAATCGTACAAGTTAGGAGAACCCATTAAAGTCCCCGAGGCCATCACAATAGTGTAGGTCTCCCGGGTCAAACAAGGGCAGTCTGACACCAGCTGACCGTCTACCTCCACTCATACCATAGATGGATGTAACCAGAATAAAAGATTGAACCAGACAGGACCCTAGGCTATATTCGGATCCATTGCTTTAGTTTACAGGCATGTCTCCTCAAAAGCCTGGATACCAATTCCAGCATAGGAGTCCACCCATCAGAAAAAATCTCGTCTCCACAAGGAAACTTGTGCATGGGAGCTATGTCAAAACCTTAGGAGAATACTTCATGGTCCTGGTGCCACCGCCCCATTTCAACGACCCATGGACACAAACACCCATTAGGCCCCATCCTCAGGAAAGTCCATTTCACCTCAGCCACCCCGGTTGCTCCCGCAGAGCAATCACATGTCAACTGTCTTGTTGCTAGGAGACAATTGGAATGCGAGGCGGGCTTTCCTGGCATTCATCCTCGAACGGTGCTCGGGAGTCATTCCATATGGGATGTCCTGGAGCTGCCCAACAGGTCTCAATTGTCCCGCAGAAGGAATCCTTGAAGGGGGCATCCCAAAACTCCCAAAGTGGGAAAACCTCCATGGCCTTGAGACTCTGCTCCGTTCATGAAGGGAAAGTCATGCACAGAAACTCAAACCTGAGCCAACGTCTGATCCTCGCCGTGACTTTATATGCTTGAGATATTGGTTCAGATTTGCAAGAGGTACCTGCCGTGCCCTCGGCCTGAGCCGAAGTCTAGCTTGTGTTCTCAGACTTCTGTCCTCACACTTCTGGCCAAGAATCCGTCATGTTTGGCAATTCCGGACCCACAATGCAGCACTCTGACAGCCCTATAGAAAGAAAATATTCCCTAATGAGCTGCCCAGGCACCCCAATAGAGGATCAACCTACACGGCACTCGCCTATACCCAAATTATATAGTCTAACCTGGGCACTAATGAACTGTTGGACACAACCTGAGCCCAAACCTCCTGACCAACAGCCAGGCAGCTGACCGCACACGGAGCGCATACGACCCGCCAAGGCCTTAGGTCGTCATCTCTCCACAACTGCGGTTTTCAGGCTTCAGAACCTAGACCTTATCTCCAACCACTGCCCAGGGTTGAAAATGCTGCAGAAATCTGAACTCCTTCCCCATGGCTAGAAACCTTGTGATTGGCATGTTGTCCAAAGTTCAGTGTAGTTAAAACCAGTGTGGCCCATGAGGCCCCGCCATGCTGTGGGACACATTGGTCACAAACACACTTTCTGACCCTCAGCCTGAGCCCAGTCCTCAAGTAAGGCCTCTCAGTGGCTGGATGAAGAGACAGCATATTGGGCCTGCCATGCCCCTAGGCCCCAATATTTAACCATAGTTTGGGTTGTCCCTTCACTCTTCCCCAGGGCTCTACTTTGGAATTCCTCTTTGGTTGGGACACCTGAGGTAACAACCCTGAAAGGAGACCTCCCATCCCACAGCTTGACGAAAAAAAGTTGGGACCGGGCCAAATCCACAGCTAGGAAGATTCATCCATGGCCCATGAGGCCTCCCCACATTCCACGGCCATCGTTGATATAAAATCCAGAGACAAAAGCCTGAGCAAGCGCCTCAGACTCGCTCTTTCTTAATATCCTGATGAGTTCTTCTCATGGTTTGTAGATTGGGTCTGCCATACCTATGTTCCCAAACCTAAGGTGAGTTTGTGTTTTCAGAATTCTGTCCTCAAAGTACTGGGCCACACACCCTCCAGGCTGGGGCACCTGGAGCCACACATTAGGACGCTGCCTACCCAATCCAGGGAATTCTGCCCATTCCATTGTCCAAAATCGTAAATTAGGAGAATACTCCAAAGTCCCCGAGGCCCTCCCAATAGTGTAGGTCTCCCGGGGCAAACAAGGGCGGTCTGACACCAGATGAGATCCACCTCCATTCATACCATAGATGGATGAACCCAGAGAAGAAGATTGAACCAGACAGGACCCTAGGCCATAATACGATCCATTGCTTTGGTTTACAGGCATGTCTCCTCAAAAGCCTAGATTCCAATTCCAGCATAGGGGTTTCCTGAGGCACACATCAGAACAAATCTCGTCTTCACAAGTTAACTTATGCATGGGAGCTATGTCAAAAGCTTAGGAGAATACTTCAGGGTCCCGGTGCCACCGACCCATTCTAAGGCCCCCATGGACACAAACACACATTAGGCCCCATCCTCAGGAAAGTCCATTTCACCTCAGACACCCGGGTTGCTCCCGCAGAGCAATCACATCTCAACTGTCTTGTTGCTAGGAGACAATTGGAATGCGAGGCGGGCTTCCCTGGCATCCATCCTCTAACGGTGCTCTGGAGTCATTCCATATGGGATGTCCTGGAGCTGCCCAACAGGTCTCAATTGTCCCGCACAAGGAATCCTTGAAGGGGGCATCCCACAAGTCCCAACGTGGGAAAACCTCCTATCCCTTGAGACCCCGCTCCGTTCATGAAGGGGAAGTCATGCACAGAAACTCCAACCTGAGCCAACGTCTGATCCTCGCCGAGACTTCAGATGCTTGAGATATTGGTTCATTTCTGCAAGAGGTACCTGCCTTGCCCTCGGCCTGAGCCAAAGACCAGCTTGTGTTCTCAGACTTCTGTCCTCACACTCCTGGCCCAGAAGCCTTCAAGTTTGGCAATTCCGGACCCACAATGCAGCACTCTGACAGCCCTCTAGAAAGAATATATTCTCTAATGAGCTGCCTAGGCACCTCCATAGAGGATCAAACTACACGGCACTCGACTATACCCAAATTATATAGACTAACCTGGGCACTAATGCACTGTCTGACACAACCTGAGCCCGAACCTACTGACCAACAGCCAGGCAGGTGACCGCACAATGAGAGCATAAGTTCCGCCAAGGCCTTAGGTCGTCATCTCTCCACAACTGCGGTTTTCAGGCTTCAGAACATAGACCTTATCTCCAACCACTGCCCAGGGTTGAAAATGATGCAGAAATCAGAACTCCTTCCCCATGGCTAGAAACCTTGTGATTGGCATGTTGTCCAAAATTCAGTGTAGTTGAAACCAGTGTGGCCCATGAGGCCCCGCCATGCTCGTGGGACACATTGGTCACAAACATAGATTCTGACGCTCAGCCTGAGCCCAGTCCTCAAGTAAGGCCTCTCAGTGGCTGGATGAAGAGACAGAATATTGGGCCTGCCATGCCCCTAGGCCCCAATTTTTAACCATAGTTTGGGTTGTCCCTTCACTCTTCCCCATGGCTCTGCTTTGGAATTCCTCTTTGGTTGGGACACCTGAGGTAACAAACCAGAAAGGAGACATCCATTCCCAGAGATTGACGAAAATCAATTGGGACTGGGCCAAATCCACAGAGAGGAAGATTCGTCCATGTCCTATGAGGCCTCCCCACATTCCACGGCCATCGTTGATACGAAATATAGAGACAAAAGCCTGAGCAATGGCCTCAGACTCGCTCTTTCTTCATATCCTGAAGAGTTCTTCTCATGGTGTGTACATTGGGCCTGCCATACCTACGTCCCCAAACCTAAGCTGAGTTTGTGTTTTCAGACTTCTGTCCTCAAAGTCCAGGGCCACACACCCTCCAGGCTGGGGCCCCTGGAGCCACACTTTAGGACTGTGCCAACCCCATCCATGGGAATTCTGCCCATTCCATTGTCTAAAATCGTACAAATTAGGAGAACCCTCAAACGTCCCCGAGCCATCCCAATAGTGTAGGTCTCCCGGGACAAACAAGGGCGGTCTGACACCAGCTGAGATCCACCTCCACTCATACCATAGATGGATGAACCCAGAGAAGAAGATTGAACCAGACAGGACCCTAGGCCATAATAGGATCCATTGCTTTGGTTTACAGGCATTCTCCTCAAAAGCCTTGATTCCAATTCCAGCATAGGGGGTTTCCTGAGGCACCCATCAGAACAAATCTCGTCTCCACAAGGAAACTAGTGCATGGGAGCTATGTCAAAACCTTAGGAGAATACTTCAGTGTCCCGGTGCTACCGCCCCATTTCAACGCCCCCATGGACACAAACACCCATTAGGCCCCATCCTCAGGAGAGTCCATTTCACCTCAGCCACCCCGGTTGCTCCCGCAGAGCAATCACATCTCAACTGTCTTGTTGCTAGGAGACAATTGGTTTGCGAGGCGGTCTTCCCTGGCATTCATCCTCGAATGGTGCTCGGGGGTCATTGCATATGGGATTTCCTGGAGCTGCGCAACAGTTCTCAATTGTCCCACAGAAGGAATCCTTGAAGGGGGCATCCCAAAACTCCCAACGTGGGAAAACCTCCATGGCCTTGAGACACCACTCCGTTCATGAAGGGGATGTCATGCACAGAAACTCCAACCTGAGCCAACGTCTGATCCTCGCCGAGACTTCAGATGCTTGAGATATTGGTTCATTTCTGCAAGAAGTACCTGCCTTGCCCTCGGCCTGAGCCAAAGACCAGCTTGTGTTCTCAGACTTCTGTCCTCACACTCCTGGCCCAGAATCCTTCAAGTTTGGCAATTCCGGACCCACAATGCAGCACTCTGACAGCCCTCTAGAAAGAATATATTCTCTAATGAGCTGCCTAGGCACCTCCATAGAGGATCAAACTACACGGCACTCGACTATACCCAAATTATATAGACTAACCTGGGGACTAATGCACTGTCTGACACAACCTGAGCCCGAACCTCCTGACCAACAGCCAGGCAGGTGACCGCACGATGAGAGCATAAGTTCCGCCAAGGCCTTAGGTCGTCATCTCTCCACAACTGCGGTTTTCAGGCTTCAGAACATAGACCTTATCTCCAACCACTGCCCAGTGTTGAAAATGATGCAGAAATCAGAACTCCTTCCCCATGGCTAGAAACCTTGTGATTGGCATGTTGTCCAAAGTTCAGTGTAGTTGAAACCAGTGTGGCCCATGAGGCCCCGCCATGCTCGTGGGACACATTGGTCACAAACACAGATTCTGACGCTCAGCCTGAGCCCAGTCCTCAAGTAAGGCCTCTCAGTGGCTGGATGACGAGACAGCATATTGGGCCTGCCAGGCCCCTAGGCCCCAATTTTTAACCATAGTTTGGGTTGTCCCTTCATTCTTCCCTACGGCTCTGCTTTCGAATTCCTCTTTGGTTGGGACACCTGAGGTAACAAACCTGAAAGGAGACTTCCCATCCCACAGCTTGATGAAAAACAATTGGGACCGGGCCAAATCCACAGCTAGGAAGATTCGTCCATGGCCCATGAGGCCTCCCCACATTCCACGGCCATCGTTGATACAAAATCCAGAGACAAATGCCTGAGCAAGCGCCTCAGACTCGCTCTTTCTTAATATCCTGATGAGTTCTTCTCATGGTTTGTAGATTGGTCCTGCCATACCTATGTCCCCAAACCTAAGCTGAGTTTGTTTTCAGACTTCCTCCCTCAAAGTCCTGGGCCCCACTCCCTCCAGTCTGGGGCCCCTGGAGCCACACAATAGGACGATGCCTAACCAATCCATGGGAATTCTGCCCATTCCATTGTCCAAAATCGTACAAATTAGGAGAACCCTCCAAATTCCCCAAGACCATCCCAAAAATGTAGGTCTCCCGGGACAATCAAGGGCGGTCTCACAGCTGCTAAGCATCCACCTCCACTCATATCATAGATGGATGAACCCAGAGAAGAAGATTGAACCAGACAGGACCCTAGGCCATAATCAGATCCATTGCTTTGGTTTACAGACATGTCTCATCAAATGCCTGGATTCCAATACCAGCATAGGGGGTTTCCTGAGGCACCCATCAGAACAAAACTTGTCACCACAAGGAAACTTGTGCATGGCAGCTGTGTCAAAAGCTTAGGAGAATACTTCAGGGTCACAGTGCCTCCGCCCCATTCCAAGGCCCCCATGGACATAAACACTCAATAGGCCCCATACTCAGGAAAGTCCATTTCAACTCAGCCACCCCAGCAGAGCCATCAGATCTCAACTGTCTAGTGGCTAGGAGACAATTGGAATGCGATGCGGGCTTCCCTGGCATCCATCCTCTAACGGTGCTCTGGAGTCATTCCATATGGGATGTCCTGGAGATGCCCAACAGGTCTCAATTGTCCCGCACAAGGAATCCTTCAAGGGGGCATCCCACAACTCCCAACGTGGGAAAACCTCCATGGCCTTGAGACTCTGCTCTGTTCATGAAGGGGCAGTCATGGACAGAAACTCCAACCTGAGCCAACGTCTGATCCTCGCCGTGACTTCAGATGCTTGAGATATTGGTTCAGATCTGCAGGGGGTACCTGCCGTGCCCTCGGCCTGAAGCCCAAGTCTAGCTTGTGTTCTCAGACTTCTGTCCTCACACTCCTGGCCCAGAAGCCCTCAAGTTTGGCAATTCCGGACCCACAATGCAGCACTCTGCCTGCCCTCCAAAAAGAATATATTGCCTAATGAGCTGCCCAGGCACCACAAATGAGGATCAACCTAAGGCACTCAACTGTACCCAAATTATATTGTCTAACCTCGGCACGAATGCACTGTCTGACACAACCTCAGCCAGAACCTGCTGACCAACACCCAGGCAGCTGACCGCACACTGAGCACGTCAGCCCCGCCATGGCCTTAGGTTGTCATCTCATCCCAACTGCGGTTTTCAGGCTTCAGAACCTAGACCTTATCTCCAATCACTGCCCAGGGTTGAAAATGATGCAGAAATCAGAACTCCTTCCCCATGGCTAGAAACCTTGTGATTGGCATGTCCTCCAAAGTTCAGTGTAGTTGAAACCAGTGTGGCCCATGACGTCTCGCCCACGCTCTCAGGCCACATTGGTGAAAAACACACATTTTGACCCTCAGCCTGAGCCCAGTCCTCAAGTAAGGCCTCTCAGTGGCTGGATGAAGAGACAACATATTGGGTCTCCAATGCCCCTAGGCCCCAATTTTTAACCATAGTTTGGGTTGTCCCTTCACTCTTCCCCAGGGCTCTGTTTTCGAATTCCTCTTTGGTTGGGACACCTGAGGTAACAAACCTGAAAGGAGAACTCCCATCCCACAGATTGAGGAAAAACAATTGGGACCGGGCCAAATCCACAGAGAGGAAGATTCGTCCATGTCCTATGAGGCCTCCCCACATTCCACGGCCATCGTTGATATGAAATATAGAGACAAAAGCCTGAGCAATGGCCTCAGACTCGCTCTTTCTTCATATCCTGAAGAGTTCTTCTCATGGTGTGTAGATTGGGCCTGCCATACCTACGTCCCCAAACTTAAGCTGAGTTTGTGTTTTCAGAATTCTGTCCTCAAAGTCCTGGGCCACACACCCTCCAGGCTGCGGCCCCTGGAGCCACACATTAGGACTGTGCCTACCCTATCCATGGGAATTCTGCCCATTCCATTGTATAAATCGTACAAGTTAGGAGAAACAATCAAAGTACCCGAGGCCATCACAATAGTGTAGGTCTCCCGGGTCAAACAAGGGCAGTCTGACACCAGCTGACCGTCTACCTCCACTCATACCATAGATGGATGTCCCCAGAGTAAAAGATTGAACCACCAGGACCCTATGGCATATTCGGATCCATTGCTTTGATTTACAGGCATGTCTCCTCAAAAGCCTGGATTCCAATTCCAGCAGAGGGGGTTTCCTGAGGCACCCATCAGAACAAATCTAGTCTCCACAAGGAAACTTGTGCATGGGAGCTATGTCAAAACCTTAGGAGAATACTTCATGGTCCTGGTGCCACCGCCCCATTTCAACGCCCCCATGGACACAAAAACCCATTAGGCCCCATCCTCAGGAAATTCCATTTCACCTCAGCCACCCCGGTTGCTCCCGCAGAGCAATCACATGTCAACTGTCTTGTTGCTAGGAGACAATTGGAATGCGAGGCGGGCTTCCCTGGCATCCATCCTCTAACGGTGCTCTGGAGTCATTCCATATGGGATGTCCTGGAGCTGCCCAACAGGTCTCAATTGTCCCGCACAAGGAATCCTTGAAGGGGGCATCCCACAACTCCCAACGTGGGAAAACCTCCTATCCCTTGAGACTCCGCTCCGTTCATGAAGGGGAAGTCATGCACAGAAACTCCAACCTGAGCCAACGTCTGATCCTCGCCGTGACTTCAGATGCTTGAGATATTGGTTCAGATCTGCAAGGGGTACCTGCCGTGCCCTCGGCCTGATGCCAAGTCTAGCTTGTGTTCTCAGACTTCTGTCCTCACACTCCTGGCCCAGAAGCCCTCAAGTTTAGCAATTCTGACCAACAATGCAGCACTCTGCCTGCCCTCTAGAAAATATATCTTGCCTAATGAGCTGCCCAGGCACCACAAATGAAGATCCACCTACACGGCACTCGACTGTACCCAATTATATAGTCTAACCTGGGCACTAATGCACGGTCTGACACAACCTGATCCCGAACCTGCTGACCAACACCCAGGCAGCTGACCGCACAATGAGCGCATACGACCAGCCAAGGTTTTAGGTCGTCATCTCTCCCCAACTGCGGTTTTCAGGCTTCAGAACCTAGACCTTATCTCCAACCACTGCCCAGGGTTGAAATAGATGCAGAAATCTGAACTCCTTCCCCATGGCAAGAAACCTCGTGATTGGCCTGTTGTCCAAAGTTCAGTGTAGTTGAAACCAGTGTGGCCCATGAGGCCCTGCCCATGCCCGCAGGCCACATTGGTCACAAACACACATTGTGACCCTCAGCCTGAGCCCAGTCCTCAAGTAAGGCCTCTCAGTGGCTGGATGAAGAGACAGCATATTGGGCCTCCAATGCCCCTAGGCCCCAATTTTTAACCATAGTTTGGGTTGTCCCTTCACTCTTCCCAAGGGCTCTGCTTTGGAATTCCTCTTTAGTTGGGACACCTGAGGTAACAAACCTGAAAGGAGACATCCATTCCCTCAGATTGATGGAAAACAATTGGGACTGGGCCAAATCCACAGATAGGAAGATTCGTCCATGGCCCATGAGGCCTCCTCACATTCCACGGCCATCGTTGATACAAAATCCAGAGAGAAAATCCTGAGCAAGTGCATCAGACTCGCTCATTCTTTATATCCTGAAGAGTTCTTCTGATGGTTTGTAGATTGGGCCTGCCATACCTATGTCCCCAAACCTAAGCTGAGTTTGTGTTTTCAGAATTCCTCCCTCAAATTCCTGGGCCCCACTCCCTCCAGGCTGGGGCCCCTGGAGCCACACATTAGGACGATGCCTACCCAATCCATGGGAATTCTGCCCATTCCATTGTCCAAAATCGTACAAATTAGGAGAACCCTCCAAAGTCGCCGAGCCCATCCGAATAGTGTAGGTCTCCAAGGACAAACAGGGGTGTTCTGACACCCGCAAAGCATCCACCTCCACTCATACCATAGATGGATGAACCCAGAGAACCAGACAGGACCCTAGGCCATAAACGGATCCATTGCTTTGGTTTACAGGCATGTCTCATCAAATGCCTGGATTCCAATACAAGCATAGGGTGTTTCCTGAGGCACCCATCAGAACAAATCTCGTCACCACAAGGAAACTTGTGCATGGCAGCTATGTCAAAAGCTTAGGAGAATACTTCAGGGTCACGGTGCCGCCGCCCCATTCCAAGGCCCTCATGGACATAAACACTCATTAGGCCCCATACTCAGGAAAGTCCATTTCAACTCAGCCACCCCAGCAGAGCCATCAGATCTCAACTGTCTTGTGGCTAGGAGACAATTGGAATGCGAGGCGGGCTTCCCTGGCATCCATCCTCTAACGGTGCTCTGGAGTTATTCCATATGGGATGTCCTGGAGCTACCCAACAGGTCTCAATTGTCCCGCACAAGGAATCCTTCAAGGGGGCATCCCACAACTCCCAAGGTGGGAAAACCTCCATGGCCTTGAGACTCTGCTCCGTTCATGAAGGGGCAGTCATGCACAGAAACTCCAACCTGAGCCAACGTCTGATCCTCGCCGTGACTTCAGATGCTTGAGATATTGGTTCAGATCTGCAGGGGGTACCTGCCGTGCCCTCGGCCTGAAGCCCAAGTCTAGCTTGTGTTCTCAGACTTCTGTCCTCAGACTCCTGGCCCAGAAGCCCTCGCGTTTGGCAATTCCGGACCCACAATGCAGCACTCTGCCTGCCCTCCAAAAAGAATATATTGCCTAATGAGCTGACCAGGCACCACAAATGAGAATCAACCTACACGGCACTCGACTGTACCCAAATTATATTGTCTAACCTGGGCACTAATGCACTGTCTGACACAACCAGAGCCCGAACTTGTTGACCAACACGCAGGCAGCTGACCGCACACTGAGCACGTCAGACCCACCAAGGCCTTAGGTCGTCTTTTCCCAACTGCGGTTTTCAGTCTTCAGAACCTAGACCTTATCTCCAACCACTGCCCAGGGTTGAAAATGATGCAGAAATCAGAACTCCTTCCCCATGGCTAGAAACCTTGTGATTGGCATGTTGTCCAAAGTTCAGAGTAGTTGAAACCAGTGTGTCCCATATGGTCTCACCCACGCTCTAGGGCCACATTGGTCAAAAACACACATTGTGACCCTCAGCCTGAGCCCAGTCCTCAAGTAAGGCCTCTCAGTGGCTGGATGAAGAGACAGAATATTGGGCCTGCCATGCCCCTAGGCCCCAATTTTTAACCATAGTTTGGGTTGTCCCTTCACTCTTCCCCATGGCTCTGCTTTGGAATTCCTCTTTGGTTGGGACACCTGAGGTAACAAACCAGAAAGGAGACATCCATTCCCACAGATTGACGAAAATCAATTGGGACTGGGCCAAATCCACAGAGAGGAAGATTCGTCCATGTCCTATGAGGCCTCCCCACATTCCACGGCCATCGTAGATACAAAATATAGAGACAAAAGCCTGAGCAATGGCCTCAGACTCGCTCTTTCTTCATATCCTGAAGAGTTCTTCTCATGGTGTGTACATTGGGCCTGCCATACCTACGTCCCCAAACCTAAGCTGAGTTTGTGTTTTCAGACTTCTGTCCTCAAAGTCCAGGGCCACACACCCTCCAGGCTGGGGCCCCTGGAGCCACACTTTAGGACTGTGCCAACCCCATCCATGGGAATTCTGCCCATTCCATTGTCTAAAATCGTACAAATTAGGAGAACCCTCCAACGTCCCCGAGCCATCCCAATAGTGTAGGTCTCCCGGGACAAACAAGGGCGGTCTGACACCAGCTGAGATCCACCTCCACTCATACCATAGATGGATGAACCCAGAGAAGAAGATTGAACCAGACAGGACCCTAGGCCATAATAGGATCCATTGCTTTGGTTTACAGGCATTCTCCTCAAAAGCCTTGATTCCAATTCCAGCATAGGGGGTTTCCTGAGGCACCCATCAGAACAAATCTCGTCTCCACAAGGAAACTAGTGCATGGGAGCTATGTCAAAACCTTAGGAGAATACTTCAGTGTCCCGGTGCTACCGCCCCATTTCAACGCCCCCATGGACACAAACACCCATTAGGCCCCATCCTCAGGAAAGTCCATTTCACCTCAGCCACCCCGGTTGCTCCCGCAGAGCAATCACATCTCAACTGTCTTGTTGCTAGGAGACAATTGGTTTGCGAGGCGGGCTTCCCTGGCATTCATCCTCGAATGGTGCTCGGGGGTCATTGCATATGGGATTTCCTGGAGCTGCGCAACAGTTCTCAATTGTCCCACAGAAGGAATCCTTGAAGGGGGCATCCCAAAACTCCCAACGTGGGAAAACCTCCATGGCCTTGAGACACCACTCCGTTCATGAAGGGGATGTCATGCACAGAAACTCCAACCTGAGCCAACGTCTGATCCTCGCCGAGACTTCAGATGCTTGAGATATTGGTTCATTTCTGCCTTGCCCTCGGCCTGAGCCAAAGACCAGCTTGTGTTCTCAGACTTCTGTCCTCACACTCCTGGCCCAGAAGCCTTCAAGTTTGGCAATTCCGGACCCACAATGCAGCACTCTGACAGCCCTCTAGAAAGAATATATTCTCTAATGAGCTGCCTAGGCACCTCCATAGAGGATCAAACTACACGGCACTCGACTATACCCAAATTATATAGTCTAACCTGGGCACTAATGCACTGTCTGACACAACCTGAGCCCGAACCTCCTGACCAACAGCCAGGCAGGTGACCGCATGATGAGAGCATAAGTTCCGCCAAGGCCTTAGGTCGTCATCTCTCCACAACTGCGGTTTTCAGGCTTCAGAACATAGACCTTATCTCCAACCACTGCCCAGGGTTGAAAATGATGCAGAAATCAGAACTCCTTCCCCATGGCTAGAAACCTTGTGATTGGCATGTTGTCCAAAGTTCAGTGTAGTTGAAACCAGTGCGGCCCATGAGGCCCCGCTTCCTCGTGGGACACATTGGTCACAAACACAGATTCTGACGCTCAGCCTGAGCCCAGTCCTCAAGTAAGGCCTCTCAGTGGCTGGATGACGAGACAGCATATTGGGCCTGCCATGCCCCTAGGCCCCCATTTTTAACCATAGTTTGGGTTGTCCCTTCATTCTTCCCTACGGCTCTGCTTTCGAATTCCTCTTTGGTTGGGACACCTGAGGTAACAAACCTGAAAGGAGACCTCCCATCCCACAGCTTGACGAAAAACAATTGGGACCGGGCCAAATCCACAGCTAGGAAGATTCGTCCATGGCCCATGAGGCCTCCCCACATTCCACGGCCAACGTTGATACAAAATCCAGAGACAAAAGCCTGAGCAAGCGCCTCAGACTCGCTCTTTCTTAATATCCTGATGAGTTCTTCTCATGGTTTGTAGATTGGTCCTGCCATACCTATGTCCCCAAACCTAAGCTGAGTTTGTGTTTTCAGACTACCTCCCTCAAAGTCCTGGGCCCCACTCCCTCCAGCCTGGGGCCCCTGGAGCCACACATTAGGACGATGCCTACCCAATCCATGGGAATTCTGCCCATTCCATTGTCCAAAATCGTACAAATTAGGAGAACCCTCCAAATTCCCCAAGACCATCCCAAAAATGTAGGTCTCCCGGGACAATCAAGGGCGGTCTCACAGCTGCTAAGCATCCACCTCCACTCATATCATAGATGGATGAACCCAGAGAAGAAGATTGAACCAGACAGGACCCTAGGCCATAATCAGATCCATTGCTTTGGTTTACAGACATGTCTCATCAAATGCCTGGATTCCATACCAGCATAGGGGGTTTCCTGAGGCACCCATCAGAACAAAACTTGTCACAACAAGGAAACTTGTGCATGGCAGCTGTGTCAAAAGCTTAGGAGAATACTTCAGGGTCACAGTGCCTCCACCCATTCCAAGGCCCCCATGGACATAAACACTCATTAGGCCCCATACTCAGGAAAGTCCATTTCAACTCAGCCACCCCAGCAGAGCCATCAGATCTCAACTTTCTTGTGGCTAGGAGACAATTGGAATGCGAGGCGGGCTTCCCTGAGATCCATCCTCTAACGGTGCTCTGGAGTCATTCCATATGGGATGTCCTGGAGCTACCCAACAGGTCTCAATTGTCCCGCACAAGGAATCCTTCAAGGGGGCATCCCACAACTCCCAACGTGGGAAAACCTCCATGGCCTTGAGACTCTGCTCTCTTTTGAAGGGGCAGTCATGGACAGAAACTCCACCCTGAGCCAACGTCTGATCCTCGCCGTGACTTCAGATGCTTGAGATATTGGTTCAGATCTTCAGGGGGTACCTGCCGTGCCCTCGGCCTGAAGCCCAAGTCTAGCTTGTCTTCTCAGACTTCTGTCCTCACACTCCTGGCCCAGAAGCCCTAAAGTTTGGCATTACCGGACCCACAATGCAGCACTCTGCCTGCCCTCCAAAAAGAATATATTGCCTAATGAGCTGCCCAGGCACCACAAATGAGGATCAACCTACGGCACTCAACTGTACCCAAATTATATTGTCTAACCTCGGCACGAATGCACTGTCTGACACAACCTCAGCCAGAACCTGCTGATCAACACCCAGGCAGCTGACCGCACACTGAGCACGTCAGCCCCGCCATGGCCTTAGGTTGTCATCTCATCCCAACTGCGGTTTTCAGGCTTTAGAACCTAGACCTTATCTCCAATCACTGCCCAGGGTTGAAAATGATGCAGAAATCAGAACTCCTTCCCCATGGCTAGAAACCTTGTGATTGGCATGTCCTCCAAAGTTCAGTGTAGTTGAAACCAGTGTGGCCCATGAGGTCTCGCCCACGCTCTCGGGCCACATTGGTGAAAAACACACATTGTGACCCTCAGCCTGAGCCCAGTCCTCAAGTAAGGCCTCTCAGTGGCTGGATGAAGAGACAACATATTGGGTCTCCAATGCCCCTAGGCCTCAATTTTTAACCATAGTTTGGGTTGTCCCTTCACTCTTCCCCAGGGCTCTGTTTTCGAATTCCTCTTTGGTTGGGACACCTGAGGTAACAAACCTGAAAGGAGACCTCCCATCCCACAGATTGACGAAAAACAATTGGGACCGGGCCAAATCCACAGAGAGGAAGATTCGTCCATGTCCTATGAGGCCTCCCCACATTCCACGGCCATCGTTGATACGAAATATAGAGACAAAAGCCTGAGCAATGGCTCAGACTCGCTCTTTCTTCATATCCTGAAGAGTTCTTCTCATGGTGTGTAGATTAGGCCTGCCATACCTACGTCTCCAAACTTAAGCTGAGTTTGTGTTTTCAGAATTCTGTCCTCAAAGTCCTGGGCCACACACCCTCCAAGCTGCGGCCCCTGGAGCCACACATTAGGACTGTGCCTACCCCATCCATGGGAATTCTGCCCATTCCATTGTATAAATCGTACAAGTTAGGAGAAACAATCAAAGTCCCCGAGGCCATCACAATAGTGTAGGTCTCCTGGGTCAAACAAGGGCAGTCTGACACCATCTGACCGTCTACCTCCACTCATACCTTAGATGGATGTCCCAGGAGTAAAAGATTGAACCACCAGGACCCTAGGCCATATTCTGATCCATTGCTTTGGTTTACAGGCATGTCTCCTCAAAAGCCTGGATTCCAATTCCAGCAGAGGGGGTTTCCTGAGGCACCCATCAGAACAAATCTCGTCTCCACAAGGAAACTTGTGCATGGGAGCTATGTCAAAACCTTAGGAGAATACTTCATGGTCCTGGTGCCACCGCCCCATTTCAACGCCCCCATGGACACAATCACCCATTAGGCCCCATCCTCAGGAAAGTCCATTTCACCTCAGCCTCCCCGGTTGCTCCCGCAGAGCAATCACATGTCAACTGTCTTGTTGCTAGGAGACAATTGGAATGCGAGGCGGGCTTCCCTGGCATTCATCCTCGAACGGTGCTCGGGAGTCATTCCATATGGGATGTCCTGGAGCTGCCCAACAGTTCTCAAATGTCCCGCAGAAGGAATCCTTGAAGAGGGCATCCCACAACTCCCAACGTGGCAAAACCTCCATGGCCTTGAGACTCCGCTCCGTTCATGAAGGGGAAGTCATGCACAGAAACTCCAACCTGAGCCAACGTCTGATCCTCGCCGTGACTTCAGATGCTTGAGATATTGGTTCAGATCTGCAAGAGGTACCTGCCGTGCCCTCGGCCTGAGGCGAAGTCTAGCTTGTGTTCTCAGACTTCTGTCCTCACACTTCTGGCCAAGAATCCGTCAAGTTTGGCAATTCCGGACCCACAATGCAGCACTCTGACAGCCCTATAGAAAGAAAATATTCCCTAATGATCGGCCCAGGCACCCCAATAGAGGATCAACCTACACGGCACTCGCCTATACCCAAATTATATAGTCTAACCTGGGCACTAATGAACTGTCGGACACAACCTGAGCCCAAACCTCCTGACCAACAGCCAGGCAGCTGACCGCACACGGAGCGCATACGACCCGCCAAGGCCTTAGGTCGTCATCTCTCCACAACTGCGGTTTGCAGGCTTCAAAACCTAGACTTTATCTCCAACCACTGCCCAGGATTGAAAATGATGCAGAAATCAGAACTCATTCCCCATGGCTAGAAACCTTGTGATTGGCATGTTGTCCAAAGTTCAGTGTAGTTGAAACCAGTTTGGCCATGAGGCCCCGCCATGCTGTGGGACACATTGGTCACAAACACACATTCTGACTCTCAGCCTGAGCCCAGTCCTCAAGTAAGGCCTCTCAGTGGCTGGATGAAGAGACAGCATATTGGGCCTGCCATGCCCCTAGGCCCAATATTTAACCATAGTTTGGGTTGTCCCTTCACTTTTCCCCAGGGCTCTGCTTTGGAATTCCTCTTTGGTTTGGACACCTGAGGTAACAAACGTGAAAGGAGACCTCCCATCCCACAGCTTGACGAAAAACAATTGGGACCGGGCCAAATCCACAGAGAGGAAGATTCATCCATGGCCCATGAGGCCTCCCCACATTCCACGGCCATCGTTGATATAAAATCCAGAGACAAAAGCCTGAGCAAGCGCCTCAGACTCGCTCTTTCTTAATATCCTGATGAGTTCTTCTCATGGTTTGTAGATTGGGTCTGCCATACCTATGTCCCCAAACCTAAGGTGAGTTTCTGTTTTCAGAATTCTGTCCTCAAAGTACTGGGCCACACACCCTCCAGGCTGGGGCACCTGGAGCCACACATTAGGACGCTGCCTACCCAATCCAGGGAATTCTGCCCATTCCATTGTCCAAAATCGTACAAATTAGGAGAATACTCCAAAGTCCCCGAGGCCCTCCCAATAGTGTAGGTCTCCCGGGGCAAACAAGGGCGGTCTGACACCAGCTGAGATCCACCTCCATTCATACCATAGATGGATGAACCCAGAGAAGAAGATTGAACCAGACAGGACCCTAGGACATAATAGGATCCATTGCTTTGGTTTACAGGCATGTCTCCTCAAAAGCCTGGATTCCAATTCCAGCATAGGGGGTTTCCTGAGGCACACATCAGAACAAATCTCGTCTTCACAAGGTAACTTGTGCATGGGAGCCATGTCAAAAGCTTAGGAGAATACTTTAGGTTCCTGGTGCCACCGCCCCATTCTAAGGCCCCCATGGACACAAACACACATTAGGCCCCATCCTCAGGAAAGTCCATTTCACCTCAGACACCTGGGTTGCTCCCGCAGAGCAATCACATCTCTACTGTGTTGTTGCTAGGAGACAATTCGAATGCGAGGTGGACTTCCCTGGCATCCATCCTCTAACGGTGCTCTGGAGTCATTCCATATGGGATGTCCTGGAGCTACCCAACAGGTCTCAATTGTCCCGCACAAGGAATCCTTGAAGGGGGCATCCCACAACTCCCAACGTGGGAAAACCTCCTATCCCTTGAGACTCTGCTCCGTTCATGAAGGGGAAGTCATGCACAGAAACTCCCACCTGAGCCAACGTCTGATCCTCGCCGTGACTTCAAATGCTTGAGATATTGGTTCAGATCTGCAAGGGGTACCTGCCGTGCCCTCGGCCTGAAGCCCAAGTCTAGCTTGTGTTCTCAGACTTCTGTCCTCACACTCCTGGCCCAGAAGCCCTCAAGTTTGGCAATTCTGGACCAACAATGCAGCACTCTGCCTGCCCTCTAGAAAATATATCTTGCCTAATGAGCTGCCCAGGCACCACAAATGAGGATCCACCTACACGGCACTCGACTGTACCCAATTATATAGTCTAACCTGGGCACTAATGCACTGTCTGACACAACCTGATCCCGAACCTGCTGACCAACACCCAGGCAGCTGACCACACAATGAGCGCATACGACCCGCCAAGGTTTTAGGTCGTCATCTCTCCCCAACTGCGGTTTTCAGGCTTCAGAACCTAGACCTTATCTCCAACCACTGCCCAGGGTTGAAAATGATGCAGAAATCTGAACTCCTTCCCCATGGCAAGAAACCTCGTGATTGGCCTGTTGTCCAAAGTTCAGTGTAGTTGAAACCAGTGTGGCCCATGAGGCCCTGCCCATGCCCGCAGGCCACATTGGTCACAAACACACATTGTGACCCTCAGCCTGAGCCCAGTGCTCAAGTAAGGCCTCTCAGTGGCTGGATGAAGAGACAGCATATTGGGCCTCCAATGCCCCTAGGCCCCAATTTTTAACCATAGTTTGGGTTGTCCCTTCACTCTTCCCAAGGCCTCTGCTTTGGAATTCCTCTTTGGTTGGGACACCTGAGGTAACAAACCTGAAAGGAGACATCCATTCCCTCAGATTGATGGAAAACAATTGGGACTGGGCCAAATCCACAGATAGGAAGATTCGTCCATGGCCCATGAGGCCTCCTCACATTCCACGGCCATCGTTGATACAAAATCCAGAGAGAAAATCCTGAGCAAGCGCATCAGACTCGCTCATACTTTATATCCTGAAGAGTTCTTCTGATGGTTTGTAGATTGGGCCTGCCATACCTATGTCCCCAAACCTAAGCTGAGTTTGTGTTTTCAGACTTCCTCCCTCAAAGTCCTGGGGCCCCACTCCCTCCAGGCTGGGGCCCCTGGAGCCACACATTAGGACGATGCCTACCCAATCCATGGGAATTCTGCCCATTCCATTGTCAAAAATCGTACAAATTAGGAGAACCCTCCAAAGTCCCCGAGCCCATCCGAATAGTGTAGGTCTCCAGGGACAAACAGGAGCGTTCTGACACCCGCAAAGCATTCACCTCCACTCATACCATAGATGGATGAACCCAGAGAACCAGACAGGACCCTAGGCCATAAACGGATCCATTGCTTTGGTTTACAGGCATGTCTCATCAAATGCCTGGATTCCAATACAAGCATAGGGGGTTTCCTGAGGCACCCATCAGAACAAATCTCGTCACCACAAGGAAATTTGTGCATGGCAGCTATGTCAAAAGCTTAGGAGAATACTTCAGGGTCACGGTGCCGCCGCCCCATTCCAAGGCCCTCATGGACATAAACACTCATTAGGCCCCATACTCAGGAAAGTCCATTTCAACTCAGCCACCCCAGCAGAATCATCAGATCTCAACTGTCTTGTGGCTAGGAGACAATTGGAATGCGAGGCGGGCTTCCCTGGCATCCATCCTCTAACGGTGCTCTGGAGTCATTCCATATGGGATGTCCTGGAGCTGCCCAACAGGTCTCAATTGTCCCGCACAAGGAATCCTTCAAGGGGGCATCCCACAACTCCCAAGGTGGGAAAACCTCCATGGCCTTGAGACTCTGCTCCGTTCATGAAGGAGCAGTCATGCACAGAAACTCAAACCTGAGCCAACGTCTGATCCTCGCCGTGACTTCAGATGCTTGAGATATTGGTTTAGATCTGCAGGGGGTACCTGCCGTGCCCTCGGCCTGAAACCCAAGTCTAGCTTGTGTTCTCAGACTTCTGTCCTCAGACTCCTGGCCCAGAAGCCCTCGAGTTTGGCAATTCCGGACCCACAATGCAGCACTCTGCCTGCCCTCCAAAAAGAATATATTGCCTAATGAGCTGACCAGGCACCACAAATGAGGATCAACCTACACGGCCCTCGACTGTACCCAAATTATATTGTCTAACCTGGGCACTAATGCACTGTCTGACACAACCAGAGCCCGAACTTGTTGACCAACACGCAGGCAGCTGACCGCACACTGAGCAGGTCAGACCCACCAAGGCCTTAGGTCGTCATCTTTCCCAACTTCGGTTTTCGGGCTTCAGAACCTAGACCTTATTTCCAACCACTTCCCAGGGTTGAAAATGATGCAGAAATCAGAACTCCTTCCCCATGGCTAGAAACCTTGTGATTGGCATGTTGTCCAAAGTTCAGTGTAGTTGAAACCAGTGTGTCCCATATGGTCTCACCCACGCTCTAGGGCCACATTGGTCAAAAACACACATTGTGACCCTCAGCCTGAGCCCAGTCCTCAAGTAAGGCCTCTCAGTGGCTGGATGAAGAGACAGAATATTGGGCCTGCCATGCCCCTAGGCCCCAATTTTTAACCATAGTTTGGGTTGTCCCTTACTCTTCCCCAGGGCTCTGTTTTCGAATTCCTCTTTGGTTGGGACACCTGAGGTAACCAAACCAGAAAGTAGACATCCATTCCCACAGATTGACGAAAATCAATTGGGACTGGGCCAAATCCACAGAGAGGAAGATTCGTCCATGTCCTATGAGGCCTCCCCACATTCCACGGCCATCGTTGATACAAAATATAGAGACAAAAGCCTGAGCAATGGCCTCAGACTCGCTCTTTCTTCATATCCTGAAGAGTTCTTCTCATGGTGTGTACATTGGGCCTGCCATACCTACGTCCCCAAACCTAAGCTGAGTTTGTGTTTTCAGACTTCTGTCCTCAAAGTCCAGGGCCACACACCCTCCAGGCTGGGGCCCCTGGAGCCACACTTTAGGACTGTGCCTACCCCATCCATGGGAATTCTGCCCACTCCATTGTCTAAAATCGTACAAATTAGGAGAACCCTCCAACGTCCCCGAGCCATCCCAATAGTGTAGGTCTCCCGGGACAAACAAGGGCGGTCTGACACCAGCTGAGATCCACCTCCACTCATACCATAGATGGATGAACCCAGAGAAGAAGATTGAACCAGACAGGACCCTAGGCCATAATCAGATCCATTGCTTTGGTTTACAGGCATGTCTCATCAAATGCCTGGTTTCCAATACCAGCATAGGGGGTTTCCTGAGGCACCCATCAGAACAAAACTTGTCACCACAAGGAAACTTGTGCATGGCAGCTGTGTCAAAAGCTTAGGAGAATACTTCAGGGTCCATGCCTCCGCCCCATTCCAAGGCCCCCATGGACATAAACACTCATTAGGCCCCATACTAAGGAAAGACCATTTCAACTCAGCGACCCCAGCAGAGCCATCATATCTCAACTGTCTTGTGGCTAGGAGACAATTGGAATGCGAGGCGGGCTTCCCTGGCATCCATCCTCTAACGGTGCTCTGGAGTCATTCCATATGGGATGTCCTGGAGATGCCCAACAGGTCTCAATTGTCCCGCACAAGGAATCCTTCAAGGGGGCATCCCACAACTCCCAACGTGGGAAAACCTCCATGGCCTTGAGACTCTGCTCTGTTCATGAAGGGGCAGTCATGGACAGAAACTCCAACCTGAGCCAACGTCTGATCCTCGCCATGACTTCAGATGCTTGAGATATTGGTTCAGATCTGCAGGGGGTACCTGCCGTGCCCTCGGCCTGAAGCCCAAGTCTAGCTTGTCTTCTCAGACTTCTGTCCTCACACTTCTGGCCCAGAAGCCCTCAAGTTTGGCATTTCCGGACCCACAATGCAGCACTCTGCCTTCCCTCCAAAAAGAATATATTGCCTAATGAGCTGCCCAGGCACCACAAATGAGGATCAACCTACGGCACTCAACTGTACCCAAATTATATTGTCTAACCTCGGCACGAATGCACTGTCTGACACAACCTCTGCCAGAACCTGCTGACCAACACCCAGGCAGCTGACCGCACACTGAGCACGTCAGCCCCGCCATGGCCTTAGGTTGTCATCTCATCCCAACTGCGGTTTTCAGGCTTCAGAACCTAGACCTTATCTCCAATCACTGCCCAGGGTTGAAAATGATGCAGAAATCAGAACTCCTTCCCCATGAAGAAACCTTGTGATTGGCATGTCCTCCAAAGTTCAGTGTAGTTGAAACCAGTGTGGCCCATGAGGTCTCGCCCACGCTCTCGGGCCACATTGGTGAAAAACACACATTGTGACCCTCAGCCTGAGCCCAGTCCTCAAGTAAGGCCTCTCAGTGGCTGGATGAAGAGACAACATATTGGGTCTCCAATGCCCCTAGGCCCCAATTTTTAACCATAGTTTGGGTTGTCCCTTCACTCTTCCCCAGGGCTCTGCTTTCGAATTCCTCTTTGGTTGGGACACCTGAGGTAACAAACCTGAAAGGAGACCTCCCATCCCACAGATTGACGAAAAACAATTGGGACCGGGCCAAATCCACAGAGAGGGAGATTCGTCCATGTCCTATGAGGCCTCCCCACATTCCACGGCCATCGTTGATACGAAATATAGAGACAAAAGCCTGAGCAATGGCCTCAGACTCGCTCTTTCTTCATATCCTGAAGAGTTCTTCTCATGGTGTGTAGATTGGGCCTGCCATACCTACGTCCCCAAACTTAGGCTGAGTTTGTGTTTTCAGAATTCTGTCCTCAAATTCCTGGGCCACACACCCTCCAGGCTGCGGCCCCTGGAGCCACACATTAGGACTGTGCCTACCCCATCCATGGGAATTCTGCCCATTCCATTGTATAAATCGTACACGTTAGGAGAACCCATTAAAGTCCCCGAGGCCATCACAATAGTGTAGGTCTCCCGGGTCAAACAAGGGTAGTCTGACACCAGCTGACCGTCTACCTCCACTCATACCATAGATGGATGTCCCCAGAGTAAAAGATTGAACCACCAGGACCCTAGGCCATATTCTGATCCATTGCTTTGGTTTACAGGCATGTCTCCTCAAAAGCCTGGATTCCAATTCCAGCAGAGGGGGTTTCCTGAGGCACCCATCAGAACAAATCTCGTCTCCACAAGGAAACTTGTGCATGGGAGCTATGTCAAAGCCTTAGGAGAATACTTCATGGTCCTGGTGCCACCGCCCCATTTCAACGCCCCCATGGACACAAACACCCATTAGGCCCCATCCTCAGGAAAGTCCATTTCACCTCAGCCACCCCGGTTGTTCCCGCAGAGCAATCACATGTCAACTGTCTTGTTGCTAGGAGACAATTGGAATGCGAGGCGGGCTTCCCTGGCATTCATCCTCGAACGGTGCTCGGGAGTCATTCCATATGGGATGTCCTGGAGCTGCCCAACAGTTCTCAAATGTCCCGCAGAAGGAATCCTTGAAGAGGGCATCCCACAACTCCCAACGTGGCAAAACCTCCTATCCCTTGAGACTCCGCTCCGTTCATGAAGGGGAAGTCATGCACAGAAACTCCAACCTGAGCCAACGTCTGATCCTCGCCGTGACTTCAGATGCTTGAGATATTGGTTCAGATCTGCAAGAGGTACCTGCCGTGCCCTCGGCCTGAGGCGAAGTCTAGCTTGTGTTCTCAGACTTCTGTCCTCACACTTCTGGCCAAGAATCCGTCAAGTTTGGCAATTCCGGACCCACAATGCAGCACTCTGACAGCCCTATAGAAAGAAAATATTCCCTAATGATCGGCCCAGGCACCCCAATAGAGGATCAACCTACACGGCACTCGCCTATACCCAAATTATATAGTCTAACCTGGGCACTAATGAACTGTCGGACACAACCTGAGCCCAAACCTCCTGACCAACAGCCAGGCAGCTGACCGCACACGGAGCGCATACGACCCGCCAAGGCCTTAGGTCGTCATCTCTCCACAACTGCGGTTTGCAGGCTTCAAAAACCTAGACTATATCTCCAACCACTGCCCAGGATTGAAAATGATGCAGAAATCAGAACTCATTCCCCATGGCTAGAAACCTTGTGATTGGCATGTTGTCCAAAGTTCAGTGTAGTTGAAACCAGTTTGGCCATGAGGCCCCACCATGCTGTGGGACACATTGGTCACAAACACACATTCTGACTCTCAGCCTGAGCCCAGTCCTCAAGTAAGGCCTCTCAGTGGCTGGATGAAGAGACAGCATATTGGGCCTGCCATGCCCCTAGGCCCAATATTTAACCATAGTTTGGGTTGTCCCTTCACTTTTCCCCAGGGCTCTGCTTTGGAATTCCTCTTTGGTTTGGACACCTGAGGTAACAAACGTGAAAGGAGACCTCCCATCCCACAGCTTGACGAAAAACAATTGGGACCGGGCCAAATCCACAGAGAGGAAGATTCATCCATGGCCCATGAGGCCTCCCCACATTCCACGGCCATCGTTGATATAAAATCCAGAGACAAAAGCCTGAGCAAGCGCCTCAGACTCGCTCTTTCTTAATATCCTGATGAGTTCTTCTCATGGTTTGTAGATTGGGTCTGCCATACCTATGTCCCCAAACCTAAGGTGAGTTTCTGTTTTCAGAATTCTGTCCTCAAAGTACTGGGCCACACACCCTCCAGGCTGGGGCACCTGGAGCCACACATTAGGACGCTGCCTACCCAATCCAGGGAATTCTGCCCATTCCATTGTCCAAAATCGTACAAATTAGGAGAATACTCCAAAGTCCCCGAGGCCCTCCCAATAGTGTAGGTCTCCCGGGGCAAACAAGGGCGGTCTGACACCAGCTGAGATCCACCTCCATTCATACCATAGATGGATGAACCCAGAGAAGAAGATTGAACCAGACAGGACCCTAGGACATAATAGGATCCATTGCTTTGGTTTACAGGCATGTCTCCTCAAAAGCCTGGATTCCAATTCCAGCATAGGGGGTTTCCTGAGGCACACATCAGAACAAATCTCGTCTTCCCAAGGTAACTTGTGCATGGGAGCCATGTCAAAAGCTTAGGAGAATACTTTAGGTTCCTGGTGCCACCGCCCCATTCTAAGGCCCCCATGGACACAAACACACATTAGGCCCCATCCTCAGGAAAGTCCATTTCACCTCAGACACCCGGGTTGCTCCCGCAGAGCAATCACATCTCTACTGTGTTGTTGCTAGGAGACAATTCGAATGCGAGGTGGGCTTCCCTGGCATCCATCCTCTAACGGTGCTCTGGAGTCATTCCATATGGGATGTCCTGGAGCTACCCAACAGGTCTCAATTGTCCCGCACAAGGAAACCTTGAAGGGGGCTTCCCACAACTCCCAACGTGGGAAAACCTCCTATCCCTTGAGACTCCGCTCTGTTCATGAAGGGGAAGTCATGCACAGAAACTCCAACCTGAGCCAACGACTGATCATCGCCGTGACTTCAGATTCTTGAGATATTGGTTCAGATCTGCAAGGGGTACCTGCCGTGCCCTCGGCCTGAAGCCCAAGTCTAGCTTGTGTTCTCAGACTTCTCTCCTCACACTCCTGGCCCAGAAGCCCTCAAGTTTGGCAATTCTGGACCAACAATGCAGCACTCTGCCTGCCCTCTAGAAAATATAACTTGCCTAATGAGCTGCCCAGGCACCACAAATGAGGATCCACCTACACGGCACTCGACTGTACCCAATTATATAGTCTAACCTGGGCACTAATGCACTGTCTGACACAACCTGATCCCGAACCTGCTGACCAACACCCAGGCAGCTGACCGCACAAGGAGCGCATACGACCAGCCAAGGTTTTAGGTCGTCATCTCTCCCCAAGTGCGGTTTTCAGGCTTCAGAACCTAGACCTTATCTCCAACCACTGCCCAGGGTTGAAAATGATGCAGAAATCTGAACTCCTTCCCCATGGCCAGAAACCTCGTGATTGGCCTGTTGTCCAAAGTTCAGTGTAGTTGAATCCAGTGTGGCCCATGAGGCCCTGCCCATGCCCGCAGGCCACATTGGTCACAAACACACATTGTGACCCTCAGCCTGAGCCCAGTCCTCAAGTAAGGCCTCCCAGTGGCTGGATGAAGAGACAGCATATGGGCCTCCAATGCCCCTAGGCCCCAATTTTTAACCATAGTTTGGGTTGTCCCTTCACTCTTCCCTAGGGCTCTGCTTTGGAATTCCTCTTTGGTTGGGACACCTGAGGTAACAAACCTGAAAGGAGACATCCATTCCCTCAGATTGATGGAAAACAATTGGGACTGGGCCAAATCCACAGAGAGGAAGATTCGTCCATGGCCCATGAGGCCTCCTCACATTCCACGGCCATCGTTGATACAAAATCCAGAGAGAAAATCCTGAGCAAGTGCATCAGACTCGCTCATTCTTTATATCCTGAAGAGTTCTTCTGATGGTTTGTAGATTGGGCCTGCCATACCTATGTCCCCAAACCTAAGCTGAGTTTGTGTTTTCAGACTTCCTCCCTCAAAGTCCTGGGCCCCACTCCCTCCAGGCTGGGGCCCCTGGAGCCACACATTATGACGATGCCTACCCAATCCATGGGAATTCTGCCCATTCCATTGTCAAAAATCGTATAAATTAGGAGAACCCTCCAAAGTCCCCGAGCCCATCCTAATAGTGTAGGTCTCCAGGGACAAACAGGGGCGTTCTGACACCCGCAAAGCATCCACCTCCACTCATACCATAGATGGATGAACCCAGAGAACCAGACAGGACCCTAGGCCATAAACGGATCCATTGGTTTGGTTTACAGGCATGTCTCATCAAATGCCTGGATTCCAATACAAGCATAGGGGGTTTCCTGAGGCACCCATCAGAACAAATCTCGTCACCACAAGGAAACTTGTGCATGGCAGCTATGTCAAAAGCTTAGGAGAATACTTCAGGGTCACGGTGCCGCCGCCCCATTCCAAGGCCCTCATGGACATAAACACTCATTAAGCCCCATACTCAGGAAAGTCCATTTCAACTCAGCCACCCCAGCAGAGCCATCAGATCTCAACTGTCTTGTGGCTAGGACACAATTGGAATGCGAGGCGGGCTTCCCTGGCATCAATCCTCTAACGGTGCTCTGGAGTCATTCCATATGGGATGTCCTGGAGCTACCCAACAGGTCTCAATTGTCCCGCACAAGGAATCCTTCAAGGGGGCATTCCACAACTCCCAAGGTGGGAAAACCTCCATGGCCTTGAGACTCTGCTCCGTTCATGAAGGGGCAGTCATGCACAGAAACTCCAACCTGAGCCAACGTCTGATCCTCGCCGTGACTTCAGATGCTTGAGATATTGGTTCAGATCTGCAGGGGGTACCTGCCGTGCCCTCGGCCTGAAGCCCAAGTCTAGCTTGTGTTCTCAGACTTCTGTCCTCAGACTCCTGGCCCAGAAGCCCTCGTGTTTGGCAATTCCGGACCCACAATGCAGCACTCTGCCTGCCCTCCAAAAAGAATATATTGCCTATGAGCTGCCCAGGCACCACAAATGAGGATCAACCTACACGGCACTCGACTGTACCCAAATTATATTGTCTAACCTGGGCACTAATGCACTGTCTGACACAACTAGAGCCCGAACTTGTTGACCAACACGCAGGCAGCTGACCGCACACTGAGCACGTCAGACCCACCAAGGCCTTAGGTCGTCTTTTCCCAACTGCGGTTTTCAGTCTTCAGAACCTAGACCTTATCTCCAACCACTGCCCAGGGTTGAAAATGATGCAGAAATCAGAACTCCTTCCCCATGGCTAGAAACCTTGTGATTGGCATGTTGTCCAAAGTTCAGAGTAGTTGAAACCAGTGTGTCCCATATGGTCTCACCCACGCTCTCGGGCCACATTGGTGAAAAACACACATTGTGACCCTCAGCCTGAACCCAGTCCTCAAGTAAGGCCTCTCAGTGGCTGGATGAAGAGACAGAATATTGGGCCTGCCATGCCCCTAGGCCCCAATTTTTAACCATAGTTTGGGTTGTCCCTTCACTCTTCCCCATGGCTCTGCTTTGGAATTCCTCTTTGGTTGGGACACCTGAGGTAACAAACCAGAAAGGAGACATCCATTCCCACAGATTGACGAAAATCAATTGGGACTGGGCCAAATCCACAGAGAGGAAGATTCGTCCATGTCCTATGAGGCCTCCCCACATTCCACGGCCATCGTTGATACAAAATATAGAGACAAAAGCCTGAGCAATGGCCTCAGACTCGCTCTTTCTTCATATCCTGAAGAGTTCTTCTCATGGTGTGTACATTGGGCCTGCCATACCTACGTCCCCAAACCTAAGCTGAGTTTGTGTTTTCAGACTTCTGTCCTCAAAGTCCAGGGCCACACACCCTCCAGGCTGGGGCCCCTGGAGACACACTTTAGGACTGTGCCAACCCCATCCATGGGAATTCTGCCCATTCCATTGTCTAAAATCGTACAAATTAGGAGAACCCTCCAACGTCCCCGAGCCATCCCAATAGTGTAGGTCTCCCGGGACAAACAAGGGCGGTCTGACACCAACTGAGATCCACCTCCACTCATACCATAGATGGATGAACCCAGAGAAGAAGATTGAACCAGACAGGACCCTAGGCCATAATAGGATCCATTGCTTTGGTTTACAGGCATGTCTCATCAAATGCCTGGTTTCCAATACCAGCATAGGGGGTTTCCTGAGGCACCCATCAGAACAAATCTCGTCTCCACAAGGAAACTAGTGCATGGGAGCTATGTCAAAACCTTCGGAGAATACTTCAGTGTCCCGGTGCTACCGCCCCATTTCAACGCCCCCATGGACACAAACACCCATTAGGCCCCATCCTCAGGAAAGTCCATTTCACCTCAGCCACCCCGGTTGCTCCCGCAGAGCAATCACATCTCAACTGTCTTGTTGCTAGGAGACAATTGGTTTGCGAGGCGGGCTTCCCTGGCATTCATCCTCGAATGGTGCTCGGGGGTCATTGCATATGGGATTTCCTGGAGCTGCGCAACAGTTCTCAATTGTCCCGCAGAAGGAATCCTTGAAGGGGGCATCCCAAAAATCCCAACGTGGGAAAACCTCCATGGCCTTGAGACACCACTCCGTTCATGAAGGGGATGTCATGCACAGAAACTCCAACCTGAGCCAACGTCTGATCCTCGCCGAGACTTCAGATGCTTGAGATATTGGTTCATTTCTGCAAGAGGTACCTGCCTTGCCCTCGGCCTGAGCCAAAGACCAGCTTGTGTTCTCAGACTTCTGTCCTCACACTCCTGGCCCAGAAGCCTTCAAGTTTGGCAATTCCGGACCCACAATGCAGCACTCTGACAGCCCTCTAGAAAGAATATATTCTCTAATGAGCTGCCTAGGCACCTCCATAGAGGATCAAACTACACGGCACTCGACTATACCCAAATTATATAGTCTAACCTGGGCACTAATGCACTGTCTGACACAACCTGATCCCGAACCTCCTGACCAACAGCCAGGCAGGTGACCGCACAATGAGAGCATAAGTTCCGCCAAGGCCTTAGGTCGTCATCTCTCCACAACTGCAGTTTTCAGGCTTCAGAACATAGACCTTATCTCCAACCACTGCCCAGGGTTGAAAATGATGCAGAAATCAGAACTCCTTCCCCATGGCTAGAAACCTTGTGATTGGCATGTTGTCCAAAGTTCAGTGTAGTTGAAACCAGTGTGGCCCATGAGGCCCCGCCATGCTCGTGGGACACATTGGTCACAAACACAGATTCTGACGCTCAGCCTGAGCCCAGTCCTCAAGTAAGGCCTCTCAGTGGCTGGATGACGAGACAGCATATTGGGCCTGCCATGCCCCTAGGCCCCAATTTTTAACCATAGTTTGGGTTGTCCCTTCATTCTTCCCTACGTCTCTGCTTTCGAATTCCTCTTTGGTTGGGACACCTGAGGTAACAAACCTGAAAGGAGACCTCCCATCACACAGCTTGACGAAAAACAATTGGGACCAGGCCAAATCCACAGCTAGGAAGATTCATCCATGGCCCATGAGGCCTCCCCAAATTCCACGGCCATCGTTGATTCAAAATCCAGAGACAAAAGCCTGAGCAAGCGCCTCAGACTCGCTCTTTTTAATATCCTGATGAGTTCTTCTGATGGTTTGTAGATTGGGCCTGCCATACCTACGTCCCCAAACCTACGCCGAGTTTGTGTTTTCAGACTTCTGTCCTCAAGTTCCTGGGACACACACCCTCCAGGCTGGGGCCACTGGAGCCACACATTAGGACTGTGCTTACCCAATCCATGGGAATTCTGCCCATTCCATTGTCCAAAATCGTACAAATTAGGAAAACACTCCAAAGTCCCCGAAGCCATCCCAAAAGTGTAGGTCTCCCGGGACAACAAGTGCGGTCTGACACCACCTGAGCATCTACCTCCACTCATACCATAGATGGATGTCTCCAGAGAAGAAGATGGAACCAAACAGGACCCTAGGCCATAATCGGAACCATTGCTTTGGTTTACAGGCATGTCTCCTCAAAAGCCTGGATTCCAATACCAGCATAGGGAGTTTTCTGACGCACCCATCACAAAAATTTCGTGGCCACTAGGAAACTTGTGCATGGGAATTATGTCAAAAGCTTAGGAGAATAATTCAGGGTACCGGTGGAACCGCCCCATTCCAAGGCTCCCATGGACAAAAACACACATTAGGCCCCATCCTCAGGAAAGTCCATTTCAACTCAGCCATCCCGGTTTTCCCGCAGAGCCATCAGATCTCAACTGTCTTTTTGCTAGAAGACAATTGGAATGCGAGGCCGGCTTCCCTGGCATCCATCCTCGAACGGTGCTTTGGAGTCATTCAATATGGGATGTCCAGGAGCTGCCCAACAGGTCTCAATTGTCCCGCAGAAGAATCCTTGAAGTGGGCATCCCACAACTACCAAAGTGGGAAAACCTCCATGGCCTTGAAATTCTGCGCCGTTCATGAAGGGGCAGTCATGCACAGAAACTCCAACCTGAGCCAACGTCTGATCCTCGCCGTGACTTCAGATGCATGAGATATTTGTTCAGATCTCCCTCAAGTTTGGCAATTCCGCACCCACAATGAAGCACTCTGCCTGCCCTCTAGAAAAAAATATCTTGCTTAATGAGCTGCCCAGGCACCTCAAATGAGGATTAACCTACACGGCACTCGACTGTACCCAAATTATATAGTCTAACCTTGGCACTAATGCACTGTCTGACACCACATGAGCCCGAACCTCCGGACCAAAACCCAGGAGGCTGACCGCACACTGAGCACATCAGACCCGCATGGCCTTATAGCGTCATCTCTTCCCAACCGCGGTTTTCAGGCTTCAGAACCTAGACCTTATCTCCAACCACTGCCCAGGGTGGAAAATGATGCAGAAATTAGAACTCTTTCCCCATGGCAAGAGACTTTGTGATTGACATGTTGTCCAAAGTTCAGTGTAGTTGAAACCAGTGTGGCCCATGAGGCCCCGCCCATGATCTTGGGCCACATTGGTCACAAACACACATTGTGACCCTCAGCGTGAGCCCAGTCCCCAAGTAAGGCCTCTCAGTGGCTAGATGAAGAGACAGCATATTGGGCCTGCCATGCCCCTAGGCCCCAATTTTTAATCATAGTTTGGGTTGTCCCATCACTCTTCGCCAGGGCTCTGCTTTGGAATTCCTCTTTGGATGGGACACCTGAGGTAACAAGCCTGTAAGGAGACCTGCCTTCCCATAGATTGACGAAAAACAATTGGGACCGTGCCAAATCCACAGAGAGGAAGATTCGTCCATGGCCCATGAGACCTCGCCACATTCCACGGCCATCGTTGATACAAAATCCAGAGACAAATCCTGAGCAAGTGCCTCAGACTCGCTATTTCTTCATATCCTGAAGAGTTCTTCTCATGGTTTTTAAATTGTGCCTGCCATATCTACGTCCCCAACCTAAGCCGAGTTTGTGTTTTCAGACTTCTGTCCTCAATGTCCTGGGAAACACATCCTCCAGGCTGGGGCCCCTGGAGCCACACATTAGGACTGTGCCTACAGAATCCATGGGAATTCTGCGCATACCATGGTCCAAAATCGTACCAATGAGGAGAACCCTCCAAAGTCCATGAGGCCATCCCAATAGTGTAGGTCGACCGGAACAAACAAGGGCTGTCAGACACCAGCTGATAATCTACCTCCACTCATACCATAGATGGATGACCCCAGAGAAGATGATTGAACCAGACAGGACACTAGGCCATAATAGGATCCATTGCCTTGGTTTACAGGCATGTCTCCTCAAAAGCCTGATTCCAATACGAGCATAGGCGTTTTCCTGAGGCACCCATCAGAACTCATCTCGTCTCCACAAGGAAACCTGTGCATGGGAGCTATGTCAAAAGCTTAGGAGAGTACTTCAAGGTACCGGTGCCACCGCCCCATTCCAAGGCCATCATGGACACAAAAACACATTAGGACCCATCCTCAGGAAAGTCCATTTCAACTCAGCCACCCCGGATTCTCCCGCAGAGCAATCAGATATAAACTGTCTTGTTCCTAGGAGACAATTGGAATGCGAGGCGGGCTTCCCAGGCATCCTTCCTCGAACGGTGCTCTGGAGTCATTCCATATGGGATGTCCCGGAGCTGTCCAACATTCTCAATTGTCCCGCAGAAGGAATCCTTGAAGGGGGCATCCCACAACTCCCAACGTGGGAAAACCTCAATGGCCTCGAGATTCTGCTCCCTTCAGGGAGCGGCATTCATGCACGGAAACTCCAACCTGAGCCAACGTCTAATCCTCGCCCTGACTTCAGATGCATGAGATATTGGTTCAGATCTGCAGGGGGTACCTGCCGTGCCCTCTCCCTGAAACTCAAGTCTAGCTTGTCTTCTCAGACATCTATCCTCACACTCCTGTTCCCGAAGCCCTCAAGTTTGGCAATTCCGGACCCACAATGCAGCACTCTGCCTGACCTCTAGAAAAAAATTATTGCCTCATGAGCTGCCCAGGCACCTTAAATGAGGATAAACCTACACAGCACTCGACTTTACCCAAATTATGTAGTCTACCCTGGGCACTAATGCACTGTCGGACACAACATGAGGCTGGACCTCCTGACCAACACCCAGAAAGCTGACCGCACACTGAGCACATAAGACCCGCCCTGGCCTTAGGTCATCATCTCTTCCCTATCTAAGTTTTCAGTCTTCAAAACCGAGACCTTATCTCCAATCACTGCCCAGGCGTGAGTGTGATGCAGAAATCACAACTCCTCCTTACCCATGGCAAGAAACCTTGTGGTTGGCACGTTGTCCAACGTTCAGTGTAGGAGAAACCAGCATTCATCCTGAGGCCCCACCCATTCTTGTGTGCGACGAGGGCATAAACACGCATTGTGACCCTCAGCATGAGTACTGTCCTCTAGTAATTCCTCTCAGTGGCTGGACCATTAGATGCCATAATGGGCTTGACATGTCCCTAGGCCCCAATTTTTAACCAGATTTCTGATTGTCCAATCGCCCCTCCCCAGAGCTCTACTTTGGAACCCCTCATTTGGTGGGACACCTGAGGTTAAAAAAGAAAATAACAACAACAAAAAAAACGGACTTCTTCCATCCCACAGAATGACCACAAACTCTTTGGACTGGGCCAAACCAGCAGATAGAAAGACTCGTCCATTTCCTATGAAGTCACCCAGAAATTTCACGACCATGAGTGACACGGTATCCAGAGACAAAAACTTGAGCAAGAGCCTCACACTCGCCCTTTTTTCAAATCCCGAAGAGTTCTCCTCATGGTCTGTAGATCAGTCCTGCCATATTTATGTCCCGAAACCTAAGACGTGTTTGTGTTTTCAAACAACTGTCCAAACAGCCCTGGCCTACACAACCTACAGGCTCAGGCCCCTGGAGCCAAACCTGAGGACTGTACTTGCCCTCTCCAAGGGAATTGTGTGTGCCCATTCCAATGGCCACAACCCTTCTAATAGGATAAACCTCCAAAGTCCCTGATCCATCTCAATAGTGGTGTCTTCCCAGGAAAAAGAGGGGCAATCTGAGCCCATCGGAGCACCTCCCTGCACTCAGACCCATAGACAGATGTCCCCAGAGTTAAAAAGGAAACAACAGGCCCCTAGGCACTTATTAGATCCATTGCATTGGTGTCCAACATCTCTCCTCAGAAGCCTGGATTTCAAAACCAGCATATGTCTCTTTCTTGACTCCCCCATCAGAAAACATCTCATCTAAACATGGGATACTTGGACGTTGGAGCTGTGTCAAAGCCTCTGTTTAGGAGAACCCTTCCGGGCCCCAGTGCCACCGCTTCATTCCAAGGTCTCCATAGACACAAAAGCACATTAGGACCCATCCACAGGAGAGTCCATTTCAACTCAGCCTCCTCGGTTGCTCCCCCAGATCCAGCAGATCTAACCTGTCTTGTTGCTAGGAGACAATTAGAATGCGAGGTGGGCTACCCAGCCATCCATCCTTAGAACCCTGCTCAGAATCATTGGCCTGGAGCCAAACAACAGGTCTCCATTGTCCTGCAGAAGACTCTTTGCATTTTAGAGCTGCTCACAACTCCCATCGTGGGAAAACCCCCATGGCCTCGTGATGCCCCCCATTCATGAAGGGGCCATCAGGGACAGAAACTCCAACCTGAGCGATCATCCGATCCTCGCCCTGACTTAAGATGCACGAGATCTCGATTCTGTTCTGTAGATTGTGCCTGCCATGTCCTCATCCAGAAACCTAAGCCTAGCTTGTGTTCTCAGACTTCTGTCCTCAGACTACTGGCCCACAAGCCCTCCAGTTTGCCAATCCAGAACTACAATGCAGCATTCTGCCTGCCTCCAGAAGAAAAACTTTGCCCTCAGGGGTGACCCAGTAACCCCAAGTGAGGATCAACCTGAACCTACCTTGGCTGTACCCCAAAAACATAGGCTGACCAGGGCATTAATGCCCTTTCTGACACAGCCTGAGCCTGGACCTCCTGGCCCACCCCGACTGCTAGCCGCACACTGAGCACATCGAGCCGCCATGGCCTTAGGTCATCATCTCTTCCCAACCTCGGTTTTCAGGCTTCAGAATCTAGACCTTATCTCCAATCACTGCCCAGGGTTGAACATGATGCATAAATCAGAACTCCTTCCCCATGGCAAGAAACCTTGTGGTTGGCATGTTGTCCAACCTTCAGTGTAGTTGAAGCCAGTGTGGCCCATGAGGCCCCGCCCATGCTCTTGGGCCTCAATGGTCACAAACACACATTGTGACCCTCAGCGTGAGCCCAGTCCCCAAGTAAGGCCTCTCAGTGGCTGGATGAAGAGATAGCATATTGGGCTTGCCATGCCCCTAGGCCCCAATTTTGAACCATAGTTCGGGGTGTCTCTTCAGTCTTCTCCATGGCTTCGCTTTGGAATTCCTCTTTTGGTGGGACACCTGAGGTAACAAAACTGAAAGGAGTCCTCCCATACCACAGATTGACGAAAATCGATTGGGAATCGGGGCAAATCCTCAGAGAGGAAGATTCGTCCATGGCCATGAGGCCTCCCCGACATTCAACGGCCATCACTGATACAAAATCCAGAGACAAAAGCTTGAGCAAGCGCCTCAGACTCGCACTTTCTTCATATCCTGAAGAGTTCTTCTCATGGTTTCTAGATCGGGCCTGCCATACCTACGTACCCAAACCTAAGCTGAGTTTGTGTTTTCAGACTTAAGTCCTCAAAGTCATGGGCCACACACTCTCCAGGCTGGGGCCCCTGGAGACACACATTAGGACTGTGCCCTCCAATCCATGGGAATTCTGCCCATTCTATGGTCCAAAATCGTACAAATTCGGAGAAACCTCCAAAGTCCATGAGGCCATCCCAATAGATAGGTCGACCGGAACAAACAAGGGCTGTCTGACACCAGCTGATAATATACCTCCACTCATACCATAGATGGATGTCCCCAGAGAAGAAGATTGAACCAGACAGGACCCTAGGCCATAATAGGATCCCTTGCCTTCGTTTACAGGCATGTCTCCTCAAAAGCCTGATTCCAATACGAGCATAGGGGTTTTCCTGAGGCACCCATCAGAACTCATCTCGTCTCCACAAGATAACCTGTGCATGGGAGCTATGTCAAAAGCTTAGGAGAGTACTCAGGGTCCCGGTGCCACCGCCCCATTCCAAGGCCCTCATGGACACAAAAACAGATTAGAACCCATCCTCAGGAAAGTCCATTTCAACTCAGCCACCCAAATTGCTCCCGCAGAGCCATCAGATCTAAACTGTCTGGTTGCTAGGAGAAAATTGGAATGCCAGGCGGGCTTCCCAGGCATCCATTCTTGAACAGTGTTCTGGAGTCATTCCATATGCGATGTCCTGGAGCTGTCCAACATGTCTCAATTGTCCGGCAGAAGGAATCCTTGAAGGGGGCATCCCACAACTCTTAATGTGGGAAAACCTCAATGGCCTCGAGATTCTGCTCCCTTCATGAAGCGGCCGACGTCTGATCCTCGTCCTGAATTCAGATGCATGAGATATTGGTTCAGATCTGCAGGGGGTACCTGCCGTGCCCTCTCCCTGAAACCGAAGTCTAGCTTGTCTTCTCAGACTTCCGTCCTCACACAACCTGACACCGGACCTCCTCACCAACACACAGAAAGCTGACCACACACTGAGCACATAGGAACCGCCATGGCCTTATGTCATCATCTCTTCCCTATCTCAGTTTTCAGGCTTCAGAAACAAGACCTTATCTCCAATCACTGCCCAGGCGTGAGTGTGATGCAGAAATCACAACTCCTCCTTACCCATGGCAAGAAACCTTGCTGCTGGCAGTGAGTCAAACCTTCAGTGTAGGAGAAAACGGAATGGCCCATGAGGCCACGCCCATGCGTGGCACAAACACACATTGTGACCCACAGCGTGGGTACCTTATTCAAGTAACGCCTCTCAGTGACTGGACCAAGAGCCTGCATATGTGGCTTGCCATGCCCATAGGCACACAGGACTAACTAGATGGTGTTTATTCCAGTTGAGGGAACCCAATGCTGTGCTCTAGAGTCCCTCTCCTGGGGGTCCCCAGTGGCAGAAAACAGTACCCTTCCCTTCCCACAGAATGAACCCAAACACGTGGGAACTTGGACAATCCCCCGAGAGGAAGGCTCTTCCTCGGCCCCTGAGGCAACCCCTACACTGACCAGCCACTGTGAACGCAACACCCAGAGACAAAAGCCTGAACGACTGCCTCCCACTTACCCTCCTTAGATATACAGAGGATCTCCACTAACGGACTGGAGATCAAGCTTGCCATTACCTTGGCCCCTAGCTGGGCTAAGTTTGCTTTTTCAGACATCTGTCCCCACAGCCCTGGCAAACACAGCCTTTAGGCTGGGTCCTCTGGAGCCATACCACAGGACCGTGCCTGCTCTCTCCTGGGAAACTGTGTCCATTCCTTTGGCCACACACCTCCAGAATATGAGAAACCTCAAGGCCCCCGAGGACATACCACTACTGGGAGCCTCCCTGGACATACAGGGGCATTCAGACACTAGCTGAGCAGCTACCTCCACGAAGGCATGCACACAGATGTCAACAGATATAGAAGTTTGAGACGGACAGGCCCTTAGGCCCTAACCTCAACAAATGTTTTGGTTTCCAGGTGTCACTCCTCAGAGGTGGTTCGAAGAACAGGATATGGGGCTTTCCTGAGGCACTGAACAGAACTCCTCTCGTCTCCACATGGGAAGCTTCCTTGTTGGAGCCGTGTCAAACACCTCAGGTTGGAGAATCCTGCAGAGTCCCTGAGCCACTTCCACATTCCAAGTTCTCCCAGGCCACCATGCCACAGTAGGACTCATCTTCAGGAGAGTCCATTTCAACTCTCCCCTCTGGGTAGCTCACCCAGGAGCCCGCAGATTGAGCCTGCCTTGTCCTAACTAAAGAGTGGGAATATGAGGTGGCGTTCCCAGGCATCCAAGCTTAGACACCTGCTCTCGAGTCTTTCCATATGGGGCCTCTTGGAACCATCCAATAGGACTCAACTGTCGTGCAGAAGGAAACCTTGAGGTTTGGAGTAGTTCACAAATCCCATCGTAGGCAAACCTCCCTGGCCTCATGAAACCCCCACACCCTTCAGGAAGAATCCATGCTGGACAAAAACTCTAGCCTGAGGCACGTCTCATAGTTGACATTACCTCAGTGCAGGAGATTTCCATTCAGCCTCTGCAGAGTGGGCCTGCCGTGCCCTCGATCCCAAACCTCACGCTAGCTTGTGTTTTCCGACTTCCTTCCTCACACTCCTGGCAAACAAGCCCTCTGGACTAGGAACTCCAGAACCACAACCCAGCCCATTGTCTGCCCAACGGAAGAAAAACGTTTCCCTCTGGGGCTCTCCTTAAAACCCAGATGAGGATCAAACGGCTCGGGCCTCGATGGTACCTGAACTGGATAGGCAGCTCTGGGTACTCATGCTCTGTCTGACACAGCCTGAAGCCAGACGTCCAGACAGACAAGGAGACAGCTGGCCGCACACCCAGCACTTCGGACACGCCATGGTCTTATGCCGTCACCTCTTCCTAACCTTGGTTTAAAGATATCTGAACCTAGACACCATATCAATTCTCCACACAGCTGGGTATCACAAACACAAAACCGAACTCCTCCTTCCCCATGGCTGTCAAGCTTGATCTTGGCATGGAGTCACAACTTCAGGGTGGGAGAAACCTTCATGGCCCCTGATGGCACGTTCGAACGTGAGTGCTGCTTGGGCAAAAATTCACACTGTGAACCTCATAATGAGTCCCATGTCAAAGAAAGGCCTGTCAGGGCCTGGAACAAGAGCCCGCATATGGGGCTTGCCAAGCCCCTATGCACCCAATCCTCACCAGGGTTTGAGTTTTACAGTCGCCCCACCAGTACCTGGGGCTCTGCTCTGGAATCCCTTTCTTGGAGAGACACATGAGCCAGACAACACGACTCCACCCTTCCCACAAAATGACCCCAAACCCTTGGGAGCTGGGATAAAACCCCAGAGAGGGATACGCGTCCACAGTTTCTGAGGCCACCCCTCCAATCCACGGCTATCCCGGACACAACATCCAGAGACAAAAGCCTACAGGAACGCCCCCACTCGCCCTTGTTTCAGAGTCCCAGGAGCTCCCTCTCAGGCTGTACATCCGGCCTGCCATACCCTAGGCGCCACTCATAAGCTGAGTTTGTGTTTTCAAACTTCTGTGCCAACAGCCTGGACCCACACAACCTCCAGGCTAGGGCCTCTGGAGCCACAGCGAAAGATTGTGCCTGCCCTCTCCAAGGAAAGTGTGCCCAATCCAATTACCACAACCCTACAGGTTAAGGAAAAGCTCCAAGGCCCCTGAAGCCATCAATAGTGTAGGCCACCCTGGACTAAGAGGGACTCTCTGACACCACCGGAGCAACTATCTCCACTTAGACTCTCAGAGAGTGTCCCCCGAGACAGAAGGTTGAAATGGACAGGCCCCCAGGCCCTAATCTGACCCTAAGCTTTGGTTTCCATGTGTCCGTCCTCAGAGGACTGCTTTCGTAGACCAGCACACGGGGCTTTTCCGAGGCACTGAACCAAACCTCTCACGTCTCCACATGGGGAGCTTTCTTACTGGGGATGTATCAAAACCTTCAGGTAGGAGAGTTCCGCAGGGCCATTGAACATCCAGCACATTCCAAGGTCTCCATGGACCCAAGCGCACATTATGACGCATCCTCAGGAGAGGCCATTTCACTCAGCCCCTGGGTAGCATGCCCCAGAGGCAGCAGATCAAACATATCTTGTCGCTAATGGCCAATGGTTATGCGAGGCATGCTGTATAGGGATCCATCCTTCGAACCCTGCTCTCCAGTTCTTCCGTATGGTATGTCCTTTAGGCATGCAACAGGACTCGAATGTCCCGCAGAAGGAAACCTTGTGGTTTGGGGCAACCTCCAAACTCAGCGTGGGAAAACTTCCTTGGCCTCATGAGGCCCCCGCTTCATGAAGGTGCCATCATGCACACATAGTCCAGCCTCAGCCAACGTCTGATCCTCAGCCTGACTTCAGATGCAGGAGATTTTGATTCAGCCTCTGCAGAGTGGGCCTGCTCTGCCCTTGGCTCCAATCCTCACCCTAGTTTGTGTTTTCAGACTTCCGTCCTCAGAGTCCTGGCCCACACACCCTCCCTACTGGGAATTCTGGGGCCACAATGAAGCACTCTGCCTGCCGCCCAGGAGAAATACATAGTCTATGGTGCTGCCCAGAAACGCCAAATGAGGATCAAACTGCTTGGCCCTCGGCAACACCCCAATTGCATAGGCTACTTGAAACTCTGATGCTCTGTCACAAATAGCCTAAGCCCAGACATTCCAAAGACACCGACACAGCTGGCTGCACACCCAGCTCATTGGACCCGCCACTGCCTTAGGCCACCATCCATTCCCAACCTGGGTTTTCAGTCATCGGAACCTAGACCTTATCTCCAATCCCTTCACAGGGGGGAACCTGATGCACAAGTCAGAACCCCTCCTTCACCATTACAAGAATCCTTGCTGCTGGCAGTGAGTCAAACCTTCAGTGTAGGAGAAAACAGCATGGCCCATGAGGCCACACCCATGCGTGAGGGCTGCCTTGGGCACAAACACACATTGTGACCCTCAGCGTGAGTACCTTATTAAAGTAACGCCTCTCACTGACTGCACCAAGAGCCCACATATGTGGCTTCCTTGCCCATAGGCACCCAGGACTAACTTGATGGTGTGTATTCCAGTTGAGGTAACCCACTGCTGTGCTCTAGACTTCTTCTCCTTGGGTGTCCCAGGTGGCATTAAACAGTACTCTTCCCTTACCACCGAATGAACCCAAACACTTGGGAGCTTGGACAATCCCCCGAGTGGAAGGCTCTTCCTCGGCCCCTGAAGCAACCCCTACCCTGAACGGCCAATGTGTACGCAACACCCAGAGACAAAAGCCTGAGCGACTGCCTCCCTTTTGCCCTACTTTGATATCCAGAGAATCACCCTCACAGACTGGAGATCATGTTTGCCATTACCTTGGCCCCTAGCTGAGCCACCTTTGCTTTTTCAGACATCTGTCCCCACAGCCCTGGCAAACACAGCCTCTAGGCTCGGTTCTCTGGAGCCATATCACAGGACCGTGCCTGCTGTCTCCTGGGAAACTGTATCCATTCCTTTGGCTACACACCTCCAGAATATGAGAAACCTCAAGGCCCCCGAGGACATCCCACTACTGGGAGCCTCCCTGGACACACAGGGGCATTCGGACATAAGCTGAGCAATTACCTTCACGAAGGCATGCACACAGATGTCAACAGAGATAGAAGGTTGAGACGGACAGGCCCTTAGTCCCTAATCTCAACTCTTGCTTTGGGTCCAGGTGTCACTCCTCAGAGGCTTTGGTTCGAAGAACAGGATATGGGGCTTTCCTGAGGCACTGAACAGAACTCCTCTCGTCTCCACATGGGAAGCTCCCTTGTTGGAGCCGTGTGAAACACCTCAGGTAGGAGAATCCTGCAGAGTCCCTGTGCCACCTCCACATTCCAAGGTCTCCCACGCCACCAAGACACAGTAGGACTCATCTTCAGGAGAGTCCATTTCAACTCTCCCCTCTGGGTAGCTCACCCAGGAGCCCGCAGATTGAGCCTGCCTTGTCCTGACTAAAGAGTGGGAATATGAGGTGGCGTTCGCAGGCATCCATGCTTAGACACCTGTTCTCGAGTCTTTCCGTATGGGGCCTCCTGGAACCATCCAATAGGACTCGACTGTCGTGCAGAAGGAAACCTTGAGATTTGGTTCACAAAACCCATCGTAGGCAAACCTCCCTGGCCTCATGAAGCCCCCACACCCTTCAGGAAGAGGTCATGCTGGAAAAAAACTCTAGCCTGAGGACGTCTAATAGTTGACATGACCTCAGTGCAGGAGATCTTGATTCAGCCCCTGCAGAGTGGGCCTGCAGTGCCCTCGGTCCCAACCATCATGCTATCTTAGGTTTTCAGAATACCTTCCTCAAACTCCTGGCAAAAAAGCACTTCGGACTAGGAACTCCAGAACCACAACACAACCCAGTGTCTGTCCAACGGAAGAAAAACTTTTCCCTGTGTTGCTCTCCAGAATACCCAGATGAGGATCAACCTGCTCGGGTCTCAACGGTACCCGAACTGGATAGGCTGCTCTGGGCACTCATGCTCTGTCTGACACAGCCTGAAGCCAGACATCCAGACAGACAAGGAGACAGCAAGGCGCACACCCAGCACTTCAGACACGCCATGGTCTTATGCCGTCACCTCTTCCTAACCTTGGTTTTCAGATATCTGAACACAGACATTATATCAATTCTCCACACAGCTGGGTGTCGCAAGCACAAAACAGAAGTCTTACTTCCCCATGGCTGTAAAGCTTGCTCATGGCATGGAGTCACACCTTCAGGGTGGGAGAAACGTTCATGGCCCCTGATGACAAGCCCAAACTTGAGGGCTTCTTGGGCACAAATTCACAATGTGACCCTCAGCATGAGCCACATGCCAAAGAATGGCCTGTCAGGGCCTGGACCAAGAGACCGCGTATGGGGCTTGCCAAGCCCTTATGCACCCAATCCTCACCAGGGTTTGAGTTTTCCAGTAGCCTCGCCCGTACCTGGGGCTCTGCTCTGGAATCCCTTTCTTGGAGAGACACATGAGCCAGACAACACGAATCTGCCCTTCCCACAAAATGACCCCAAACTCTTGGGAGCTAGGACAAATCCCCAGAGAGGGATACTCGTCCACAGTCCCTGAGGCCACCCCTCCAATGCACGGCTATCCCGGACACAACATCCAGAGACAAAAGCCTGCAGGCACGCCTCCACTTGCCCTTGTTTCAGAGGCCCTGGAGCTTCCTCTCGGGCTGTACATCCGGCCTGCAATAACCTAGGCGCCACTCATAAGCTGAGTTTGTGTTTTCAGACTTCTGTGCCCACAGCCTGGACCCACACAACCTCCAGGCTCGGGCCTCTGGAGCCACAGCGAAAGATTGTGCCTGCCCTCACCAAGGAAAGTGTGGCCAATCCATTGACCACAACCCTACAGTTTAGGGAAAAGCTCCAAGGCCCCTGAGGCCATCAATAGTGTAGGCCATCCTGGACTAAGAGGGGCTCTCTGACACCACCGGAGCAACTATCTCAACTTAGACTCTCTGACAGTGTCCCCAAAGACTAAGGTTGAAATGGACAGGCCCCCAGGCCCTAATCTGAACCTTAGCTTTGGTTTCCACGTGTCCGTCCTCAGAGGACTTTTTTCGTAGACCAGCCCACGGGGCTTTTCCGAGGCACCAAACCAAACCTCTCTCGTCTCCACATGGGGAGCTTTCTTACTGGGGATATATCAAACCCTTCAGGTAGGAGAGTTCCGCAGGGCCACTGAACAACCAGCACATTCCACGGTCTCCATGGACCCAAATGCACATTATGACGCATCCTCAGGAGAGGCCTTTTCAACTCAGCCCCCTGGGTAGCGTGCCCCAGAGGCAGCAGATCAAACATATCTTGTCGCTAATGGCCAATGGGAATGCGAGGCATGCTGTACAGGGATCCATCCTTCGAACCCTGCTCTCCAGTTCTTCCGTATGGTATTCCTGGAGCCATCCAACAGGACTCGAATGTCCCGCAGAAGGAAACCTTGTGGTTTGGGGCAACCTCCAAACTCAGCGTGGGAAAACTTCCTTGGCCTCATGAGGCCCCCGCTTCATGAAGGTGCCATCATGCACACATAGTCCAGCCTCAGCCAACGTCTGATCCTCAGCCTGACTTCAGATGCAGGAGATTTTGATTCAGCCTCTGCAGAGTGGGCCTGCTCTGCCCTTGGCTCCAATCCTCACCTTAGCTTGTGTTTTCAGACTATCGTCCTCAGAGTCCTGGCCCACAAACCCTCCCTACTGGGAATTCTGGGGCCACACTGAAGCACTCTGCCTGCCGCCCAGGAGAAATACATTGTCTATGGTGCTGCCCAGAAACCCCAAATGAGGATCAAACTGCGTGGCCCTCGGCAACACCCCAATTGCATAGGCTACTTTAAACTCTGATGCTCTGTCGCAAATAGCCTGAGCCCAGACCTTCCAACAGACACCGACACAGCTGGCTGCACACCCAGCACATTGGACCCGCCACTGCCTTAGGCCACCATCCATTCCCAACCTCGGTTTTCAGTCATCGGAACCTAGACCTTATCTCCAATCCCTGCACAGGGGGGAACCTAATGCACAAGTAGAACACCTCCTTCCCCATGGCAAGAAACCTTGCTGCTGGCAGTGAGTCAAACCTTCAGTGTAGGAGAAAACGGCATTGCCCATGAGGCCACGCCGAAGCGTGAGGGCCGCCTTGGGCACAAACACACATGGTGACCCTCAGCATGAGTACCTTATTCAAGTAACGCCTCTCAGTGACTGGACCAAGAGCCCGCATATGTGGCTTGCCATGCCTATAGGCACCCAAGACTAACTAGATGGTCTGTATTCCAGTTGAGGGAACACACTGCTGTGCTCTGAGTCCATCTCCTGGGGGGTCCCATGTGGCAGAAAACAGTACTCTTCCCTTCCCACAGAATGAACCCAAACACTTGGAAGCTTGGACAATCCCCCGAGAGGAAGGCTCTTCCTCGGCCTCTGAGGAAACCCCTACCCTGACCAGACACTCCTAATGCAACACCCAGAGACAAAAGCCTGAGCGACTGCCTCCCACTTGCCCTCCTTTGATTTCCAGAGGATCTCCCCTCACAGACTGTAGATCAGGCCTGCCATTACCTTGGCCCCTAGCTGAGCCAAGTTTGCTTTTTCAGACATCTGTCCCCACAGCCCTGGCAAACACACCCTCTAGGCTGGGTCCTCTGGAGCCATACCACAGGACCGTGCCTGCTCTCTCCTGGGAAACTGTGTCCATTCCTTTGGCCACACACCTCCAGAATCTGTGAAACCTCAAAGCCCCCAAGGACATCCCACTACTGGGAGCCTCCCTGGACATACAGGGGCATTTGGACACAAGCTGAGCAGCTACCTCCACAAAGGCATGCACACAGATGTCAACAGAGATAGAAGGTTGAGCCGGACAGGCCCTTAGGCCGTAATCTCAACTCTTGCTTTGGTTTCCAGGTGTCACTCCTCAGAGGCTTTGGTTCGAAGAACAGGATATGGGGCTTTCCTGAGGCACTGAATAGAACTCTTCTCGTCTCCACATGGGAAGCTTCCTTGTTGGAGCCGTGTCAAACACCTCAGGTTGGAGAATCCTGCAGGGTCCCTGAGCCACCTCCACATTCCAAAATCTCCCAGGCCACCAAGGGACAGTAGGACTCATCTTCAGGAGAGTCCATTTCAACTCTCCCCTCTGGGTAGCTCACCCAGGAGCCCGCAGATTGAGCCTGCCTTTTCCTGACTAAAGAGTGGGAATATGAGGTGGCGTTCCCAGGCATCCATGCTTAGACACCTGCTCTCGAGTCTTTCCGTATGGGGACCCTGGAACCATCCAATAGGACTTGACTGTCGTGCAGAAGGAAACCTTCAGGTTTGGAGTAGTTCACAAATCCCATCGTAGGCAAACCTCCCTGGCATCATGAAGCCCCCACACCCTTCCAGAAGAGGCCATGCTGGACAAAAACTCTAGCCTGAGGCACGTCTTATAGTTGACATGACCTCAGTGCCGGAGATCTCGATTCACCTCTGCAGAGTAGGCCTGCCGAGCCCTCGGTCCCAAACCTCACGCTAGCTTGTGTTTTCAGACTTCCTTCCTCACACTCCTGGCAAACAAGCCCTCCGGACTAGGAACTCCAGAACCACAACCCAGCCTAGTGTCTGTTCAACGGAAGAAAAACGTTTCCCTGTGGGGCTCTCCAGAAAACCCAGATGAGGATCAACCTGCTAGGGCCTCGACGGTACCCGAACTGGATAGGCTGCTCTGGGCACTCATGCTCTGTCTGACACAGCCTGAAGCCAGACGTCCAGACAGACAAGGAGACAGCTGGCCTCACACCCAGCACTTCGGACACGCCATGGTCTTATGCCGTCACCTCTTCATAACCTTGGTTTTCAGATATCTGACCTAGACATTATATCAATTCCTTATACAGATGGCTATCACAAGCACAAACAAACTCCTCCTTCCCCATGGCTGTAAAACTTGCTCTTGGCAGGGAGTCACACCTTCAGGGTGGGAGAAACCTTTATGGCCATTGAAGCCATGCCCAAATTGAGTGTTGCTTGTACACAAATTCACACTGTGACCCTCAGCATGAACCCCATGTCAAAGAAAGGCCTGTCAGGGCTTGGACCAAGAGCCCGCATATGGAGCTTGCCAAGCCCCTATGCACCCAATCCTCACCAGGGTTTGAGTTTTCCAGTAGCCCCGCCCGCACCTGAGGCTCTGATCTGGAATCCCTTTCTTGGAGAGACACATGAGCCAGACAACACGACTCCACCCTTCCCACAAAATGACCCCAAACTTTTGGGAGCTGGGAAAAATCCCCAGAGAGGCATACTCGTATACAATCCCTGAGGCCTCCCCTCCAATCCACGGCTCTCCCGGACACAACATCTAGAGACAAAAGCCTCAAGGAACGCCTTCCACTCGCCCTTGTATCAGAGGCCCAGGAGCTCCCTCTCGGGCTGTACATCCGGCCAGCCATACCCTAGGTGCCACTCATAAGATGAGTTTGTGTTTTCAGACTTATGTGCCCACAGCCTGGACCCACACAACCTCCAGGCTAGGGCGTCTGGAGCCACAGCGAAAGATTGTGCGTGCCCTCTCCAAGGAAAGTGTGCCCATTCCATTGACCACAACCCTCCAGGTTAGGGAAGAGATCCAATGCCCGTGAGGCCATCAATAGTGTAGGCCACCCTGGACTAAGAGGGGCTCTCTGACACAAGCTGAGTAACTATTTCCACTTAGACTCTCAGACATTGTCCCCAGAGAGGGAAGGTTGAAATGGACAGGCCCCCAGGCCCTAATCTGAACCTTAGCTTTGGTTTCCATGTGTCCGTCCTCAGAGGTCTGTTTTCGTAGCCCAGCACACGGGTCTTTTCCGAGGCACCAAACCGACCTCTCTCGTCTCCACATGGGGAGCTTTCTTGCTGGGGATGTATCAAAGCCTTCAGGTAGGAGAGTTCCGCAGGGCCACTGAACAGCCAGCACATTCCAAGGTCTCCATGGACCCAAACGCACATTATGACGCATCCTCAGGAGAGGCCATTTCAACACAGTTTCCTGGGTCGCGTGCACCAGAGGCAGCAGATCAAACATATCCTATCGCTAATGGCCAATGGGAATGCGAGGCATGCTGTACAGGGATCCATCCTTCGAACCCTGCTCTCCCGTCCTTCCGTATTGTATGATCTGGAGCCTTGCAACAGGATTCGAATGTCCCGCACAAGGAAACCTTGTGGTTTGGGGCAACCTCCAAACTCAGCGTGGGAAACCTTCCTTGGGCTCATGAGGCCCCCACTTCATGAAGGTGCCATCATGGACACATACTCCAGCCTCAGCCAACGTCTGATCCTCAGCCTGACTTCAGATGCAGGAGATTTTGATTCAGCCTCTGCAGATTGGGCCTGCTCTGCCCTAGGCTCCAATCCTCACCCTAGCTTGTGTTTTCTGATTTCGGTCCTCACACTCCTGGCCCACAAATCCTCCCTACTGGGAATTCTGGAGCCACAATGAAGCACTCTGCCTGCCTCCCAGGAGAAAAACATTGTCTATAGTCCTGCCCAGAAACCCCAAATGAGGATCAAACTGCTTGGCCCTCGCAACACCCCAATTGCATAGGCTACCTTAAACACTGAGGGTCTGTCGCAAATAGCCTGAGCCCAGACCTTCCAACAGACACCGACACAGCTGGCTGCACACCCAGCACATTGGAACCGCCACTGCCTTAGGCCATCATCCATTCCCAACCTGGGTTTTCAGTCATCGGAACCTAGACCTTATCTCCAATCCGTGCACATGGGGGAACCTGATGCACAAGTAAGAACACCTCCTTCCCCATGGCAAAAAACCTTACTGCTGGCAGTGAGTCAAACCTTCAGTGTAGGAGAAAACGGCATTGCCCATGAGGCCACGCCAAAGCGTGAGGGCCGCCTTGGGCACAAACACACATGGTGACCATCAGCGTGAGTACCTTATTCAAGTAACGCCTCTCAGTGACTGGACAAAGAGCCCGCATATGTGGCTTGCCATGCCCTTAGGCACTCCGGACTAACTAGATGGTCTGTATTCCAGTTGAGGGAACACACTGCTGTGCTCTAGAGTCCCTCTCCTGGGGGGTCCCATGTGGCAGAAAACAGTACTCTTCCCTTCCCACAGAATGAACCCAAACACTTGGGAGCTTGGACAATCCCCCGAGAGGTAGGCTCTTCCTTGGCCTCTGAGGCAACCCCTACCCTGACAAGACACTCTGAACGCAACACCCAGAGACAAAAGCCTGAGCGACTGCCTCCCACTTGCCCTCCTTTGATTTCCAGAGGATCTCCCCTCACGGACTGGAGATCAGGCCTGCCATTACCTTGGCCCCTAGCTGAGCCAAGTTTGCTTTTTCAGACATCTGTCCCCACAGCCCTGGCAAACACACCCTCTAGGCTGGGTCCTCTGGAGCCATACCACAGGACCGTGCCTGCTCTCTCCTGGGAAACTGTGTTCATTCCTTTGGCCACACACCTCCAGAATCTGAGAAACCTCACGGCCCCCGAGGACATCCCACTACTGGGAGCCTCCCTGGACATACAGGGGCATTTGGACACAAGCTGAGCAGCTACCTCCACAAAGGCATGCACACAGATGTCAACAGAGATAGAAGGTTGAGCCGGACAGGCCCTTAGGCCGTAATCTCAACTCTTGCTTTGGTTTCCAGGTGTCACTCCTCAGAGGCTTTGGTTCGAAGAACAGGATATGGGGCTTTCCTGAGGCACTGAACAGAACTCCTCTCGTCTCCACATGGGAAGCTTCCTTGTTGGAGCCGTGTCAAACACCTCAGGTTGGAGAATCCTGCAGAGTCCCTGAGCCACCTCCACATTCCAAGGTCTCCCAGGCCACCAAGGGACAGTAGGCCTAATCTTCAGGAGAGTTCATTTCAACTCTCCCCTCTGGGTAGCTCACCCAGGAGCCCACAGATTGAGCCTGCCTTGTCCTGACTAAAGAGTGGGAATATGAGGTGGCGTTCCCAGGCATCCATGCTTAGACACCTGCTCTCGAGTCTTTCCATATGGGGCCACTTGGAACCATCCAATAGGACTCGACTGTCGTGCAGAAGGAAACCTTGAGGTTTGGAGTAGTTCACAAATCCCATCGTAGGCAAACCTCCCTGGCCTCAAGAAGCCCCCACACCCTTCAGGAAGAGGCCATGCTGGACAAAAACTCTAGCCTGAGGCACGTCTCATAGTTGACATGACCTCAGTGCAGGAGATCTCGAATCACCTCTGCAAAGTGGGTTTGCCGTGCCCTCGGTCCCAAACCTCACGCTAGCTTGTGTTTTCAGACTTCCTTCCTCACACTCCTGACAAACAGGCCCTCCGGACTAGGAACTCCAGAACCACAACCCAGCCCAGTGTCTGCCCAACGGAAGTAAAACGTTTCCCTGTGGGGCTCTCCAGAAAACCCAGATGAGGATCAACCTGCTCGGGCCTCGACGGTACCCGAACTGGATAGGCTGCTCTGGGCACTCATGCTCTGTCTCACACAGCCTGAAGCCAGACATCCAGACAGACAAGGAGACAGCTGGCTGCACACCCAGCACTTCGGACACGCCATGGTCTTATGCCGTCACCTCTTCCTAACCTTGGTTTTCAGATATCTGAACCTAGACATTATATCAATTCCTTATAAAGATGGCTATCACAAGCACAAACAAACTCCTCCTTCCCCATGGCTGTAAAGCTTTCTCTTGGCATGGAGTCACACCTTCAGGGTGGCAGAAACCTTTATGGCCATTGAAGCCTTGCCCAAATTGAGTGTTGCTTGTACACAAATTCACACTGTGACCCTCAGCATGAGCCCCATGTCAAAGAAAGGCCTGTCAGGGCCTGGACCAAGAGCCCGCATATGGGGCTTGCCAAGCCCCTATGCACCCAATCCTCGCCAGGGTTTGATTTTTCCAGTCGCCCCGCCCGCACCTGCGGCTCTGATCTGGAATCCCTTTTTGGAGAGACACATGAGCCAGACAACACGACTCCACCCTTCCCACAAAATGACCCCAAACACTTGGGAGCTGGGACAAATCCCCACAGAGGGATACTCGTCCACAGTCCCTCAGGCCACCCGTCCAATCCACGGCTATCCCGGACACAACATCCAGAGTCAAAGCCTGAAGGAACGCCTTCAACTCGCCCTTGTTTCAGAGGCCCAGGAGCTCCCTCTCGGGCTGTACATCCGGCCTGCCATACCCTAGGTGCCACTCATAAGATGAGTTTGTGTTTTCAGACTTCTGTGCCCACAGCCTGGACCCACACAACCTCCAGGCTAGGGCGTCTGGAGCCACAGCGAAAGATTGTGCGTGCCCTCTCCAAGGAAAGTGTCCCATTCCATTGACCACAACCCTCCAGGTTAGGGAAGAGCTCCAAGGCCCCTGAGGCCATCAATAGTGTAGGCCACCCTGGACTAAGAGGGGCTCTCTGACACAAGCGGAGTTACAATTTCCACTTAGACTCTCAGACAGTGTCCCCGGAGAAAGAAGGTTGAAATGGACAGGCCCACAGGACCTAATCTGACCCTAAGCTTTGGTTTCCATGTGTCCGTCCTCAGAGGACTGCTTTTGTAGACCAGCACACGGGGCTTTTCCGAGGCACCAAACCGACCTCTCTCGTCTCCACATGGGAACTTTCTTGCTGGGGATGTATCAAAGACTTCAGGTAGGAGAGTTCCGCAGGGCCTCTAACAATCAGCACATTCCAAGGTCTCCATGGACCCAAACGCACATTATGATGAATCCTCAGGAGAGGCCATTTCAACTCAGCCCCCTGGGTCGCGTGCACCAGAGGCAGCAGGTCAAATTATCCTATCGCTAATGGCCAATGGGAATTCGAGGCATGCTGTACAGGGATCCATCCTTCGAACCCTACTCTCCAGTCCTTCCGTATGATATGTCCTGGAGCCATGCAACAGACTCGAATGTCCCGCAGAAGGAAACCATGTGGTTTGGGGCAACCTCCAAACTCAGCGTGGGAAAACTTCCTTGGCCTCATGAGGCCCCCGCTTCATGAAGGTGCCATCATGGACACATACTCCAGCCTCAGCCAACGTCTGATCCTCAGCCTGACTTCAGATGCAGGAGATTTTGATTCAGCCTCTGCAGTGTGGGCCTGCTCTGCCCTTGGCTCCAAATCTCACCCTAGCTTGTGTTTTCAGACTTCCGTCCTCACACACCTGGTCCACAAACCCTCCCTCCTGGGAATTCTGGGGCCACAATGAAGCACTCTGCCTGCCTCCCAGGAGAAATACTTTGTCTATGGTGCTGCCTAGAAACCCCAAATGAGGATCAAACGGCTTGGTCCTCGGCAACACCCCTATTGCATAGGCTACCTTAAACACTGATGCTCTGTCCCACACTGAGTACGTCAGATCCTCCATGGCATTAGGTCGTCATCTCTTCCCAACTGTGGTTTTCAGGCTTCAGTACATAGACCTTATCTCCAACCACTGCCCAGGGTTGAAAATGATGCAGAAATGAGAGCTCCTTCCCCATGGCTGGTAACCTTGTGACTGGCATGTTGTCCATCGTTCATTGTAGTTGAAACCAGTGTGGCCCATGAGGCCCCGCCCATGCTCGCGGGCCACATTGGTCAAAAACACACATTGTGACCCTCAGCCTGAGCCAGTCCTCAAGTAAGGCCTCTCAGTGTCTGGATGAAGAGACAGCATATTGGGCCTGCCAAGCCCCTAGGCCCCAATTTTTAACCATAGTTTGGGTTGTCCCTTCACTCTTCCCCAGGGCTCTGCTTTGGAGTTCCTCTTTGGTTGGGAAACCTGAGGTAACAAACCTGAAAGGAGACCTCCCATCCCACAGACTGACGAAAAACAATTGGGACCGGCCAAATCCACAGAGAGGAAGATTCGTCCATGGCCCATAAGGCTTCCCCACATTCCTCGGCCATCTTTGAAAAAAAAAATATAGAGACAAAAGCCTGAGCAAGAGCCTCAGACTCGCTCTTTCTTCATATCCTGAAGAGTTCTTCTCATGGTGTGTAGATTGGGCCTGCCATACCTACATCCCCACACCAAAGCTGAGTTTGTGTTTTCAGACTTCTGTCCTCAAAGTCCTGGGCCACACACACTACAGGCTGGAGCCCCGGGAGCCACACATTAGAAATGTGCCTACCCAATACATGGGAATTCTGCCCATTCCATTGTCCAAATTCGTACAAATTAGGAGAACCCTCCAAAGACCCCGAGGCCATCCCAATAGTGTAGGTCTCCCGGGTCAAACAAGGGCGGTCTTTCACCAGCTGGGCATCTACCTCCACTCATACCATAGATGGATGTCCCCAGAGAATAGATTGAACCAGACAGGACCCTAGGCCATTATCGAATCCATTGCTTTGGTTTACAGGCATGTCTCCTCAAAAGCCTGGATTCCAATTACAGCATAGGGAAATTCCTGAGGCATCCATCAGAACAAATCTGGTCTCCACAGGATACTTGTGCATGGGAGCTATATCAAAAGTTTAGGAGAATACCTCAGGGTCCCGGTGCCACCGCCCAATTCTAAGGCCCCCATGGACACAAACACACATTAGGCCCCATCCTCGGGAAAGTCCATTTCAACTCAGCCACCCCGGTTGCTTCCGCAGAGCCATCACATCTCAACTGTCTTGTTGCTAGGAGACAATTGGAATGTGAGGCGGGCTTCCCTGGCATCCATCCTCGAACAATGCTCTGGAGTCATTCCATAGGGGATGTCCTGGTGCTGCCCAACAGGTGTCAATGGTCCCGCAGATGGAATCCTTGAAGGGGGCATCCCACAACTCCCAACGTGGGAAAACCTCCATGGCCTTGAGACTTTGATCCCTTCATGAAGGGGCAGTCATGCACAGACTCCAACCTGAGCCAACGTCTGATCCTCACCGTGACTTCAGATCCTTGAGATATTGGTTCACATATGCAGGGGGTAACTGCCATGCCCATGGCCTGAAGCCCAAGTCTAGCTTGTGTTCTCAAACTTCTGTCCTCACACTCCTAGCCCAGAAGCCCTCAAGTTGGCAATTCCGAATCCCACAATGCAGCACTCTGCCTGACCTCTAGAAAAAATATCTTGCATAATGAGCTTGCCAGTCAACAAAAATGAGGATAAACCTACCGGCACTCGACTGTACCCAAATTATATATTCTAACCTGGGGACTAATCCACTGTCTGACACAACCTGAGCCGGAACCTCCTGAACAACAGCCAGGAAGCTGACCACACACTGAGCACCTCAGACCCGCCATGGCCTTAGGTCATCATCTCTTCCCAACTGCGGTTTTCAGGCTTCCGAACCTAACCTTATCTCCAACCAGTGCCAGGGTTGAAATGATGCAGAAATCAGAACTCCTTCCCCATGGCAAGAGACCTTGTGTTGGCATGTTGTACAAAGTTCAGTGTAGTTGAAACCAGTGTGGCCCATGAGGCCCTGCCCATGCGCGCAGGCCATATTGATCACAAAAACACATTGTGACCCTCAGCCAGAGCCCAGTCCTCAAGTAAGGCCTCTCAGTGGCTGGATGAAGAGACAGCATATTGGGCCTGCCATGCCCCTAGGCCCCAATTTTAACCATAGGTGGGGTTGTCCCTTCACTCTTCCCCAGGGCTCTGCTTTGGAATTCATCTTTGGTTTGGACACATGAGGTAACAAACCTGAAAGGAGAACTCCCATCCCACAGATTGACGAAAAACAATTGGGACCAGGCCAAATCCACAGAGAGGAAGATTCGTCCATTGCCCATGAGGACTCACCACATTCCACGGCCATCGTTGATACAACATCCAGAGAAAAAAGCCTGAGCAAGAGCCTCAGACACGCTCATTCTTTATATCCAGAGATTTCTTCTCATGGTTTGTAGATTGGGCCTGCCATACCTACGTCACCAAACTAAGCTGAGTTTGTGTTTTCAGACTTCTGTCGTCAAAGTTCTGGGCCACACACACTACAGGCTGGGGCCCTAGGAGCCACACATTAGGACTGTACCTACACATGCATGGGAATTATGCCCATTCCATTGTCCAAAATCGTACAAATTACGAGAACCCTCCAAAGTACCCGAGGCCATCCCAATAGTGTAGGTCTCCCGGGACAAACAAGGGTGGTCTGACACCAGCTGAGCATCTACCTCCACTCATACCATAGATGGATGTCCTCAGAGAAGAAGATGGAACCAGACAGGACACTAGGCCATAATGGGATCCATTGATTTGGTTTACAGGCATGTCTCCTCAAAATCCTGGATTCCAATACCATGATAGGGGGGTTTCCTGAGCATCCATCAGAACAAATCTCGTCTCCACAAGGAAACTTGTGCATGGGAGCTACGTCAAAAGCTTAGGAGAATACTTTAGGGGCCCGGTGCCACTGCCGCATTCCAAGGCCCCCATGGACACAAACACACATTAGGCCCCATCCTCAGAAAAGTCCATTTCAACTCAGCCACCCCGGTTGCTCCTGCATAGCCACCAATCTCAAGTGTCTTTAGCTAGGAGACAATTGGAATGCAAGGCGGGCTTCCCTTGCATCCATCATAGAACGGTGCTCTGGAGTCTTTCCATATGGGATGTCCTGGAGCTGCACAACAGTTCTCAATTGTCCCGCAGAAGGAATCCTTGAAGGGGGCATCCACAATTCCCAACGTGGGAAAACCTCCATAGCCTTGAGACTCCGCTCCGTTCATGAAGGGCAGTCATTTACAGAAACTCCAACCTGAGCCATCGTCTATCCTCGCCGTGACTTCATTTGCTTGAGATATTGGTTCAGATCTGCAGGGAATACCTGCCATGCCCTCGGCCTGAAGCCCAAGTCTAGCTTGTTTTCTCAGACTTCTGTCCTCACACTCCTGGCCAAGAAGCCCTCAAGTTTGGCAATTCCGGACTCACAATGCAGCATTCTTCCTGCCCTCTAGAAAAGATATATTGCCTAATGAGCTGCACAGGCACCTCAAAGGAGGATAAACGTACACGTCACTCAACTGTACCCTAATTAAATGGTCTAACTTGGGCACTAATGCACTGTCTGACACAACCTAAGCCCGAACCGCCTGACCAAGACCCAGGCACCTGACCCCACACTGAGTACGTCAGACCCGCCATGGCCTTAGGTCGTCATCCCTTCCCAACTGTGGTTTTCAGGCTTCAGAACCTAGACCTTATAGCCAACGACCGCCCAGGTTTGAAAATGATGCAGAAATCAAAACTCCTGCCCCATGGCTAGAAAACTTGGAATTGGCATGTTGTCCAAAGTTCAGTGTAGTTGAAACCACTGTGTCCCATGTGGCCCCGCCCATGCTCGTGGGCCACATTGGTCAGAAACACACATTGTGACCCTCAGCCTGAGCCCAGTTTTCAAGTAAGGCCTCAGTGGCTGGATGAAGAGACAGCATAGTGGGCCTGCCAGCCCCTAAGCCCCAATTTTTAAACATAGTTTGGGTTGTCCCTTCACTCTTCCCTTAGGGCTCTGCTTTGGAATTCCTCTTTAGTTGGGACACCTGAGGTAACAAACCTGAAAGGAGACCTCCCATACCACAGATTGACGAAAAACTATTGGGACCGGGCCAAATCCACAGAGAGGAAGATTCGTCCATGGCCCATGTGGCCTCCCCACATTCCACGGCCATCGTTGATACAAAATATAGAGACAAAAGCCTGAGCAAGCGCCTCAGACTCGCTCTTTCTTCATATCCTGAAGAGTTCTTCTCATGGTTTGTAGATTGCGCCTGCCATACCTACGTACCCACACCTAAGCTGAGTTTGTGTTTTCAGACTTCTGTCCTCAAAGTCCTGGGCCACACACCCTCCAGGCTGGGGCTCCTGGAGCCACACATTAGGAATGTGCCTACCCAATCCATGGGAATTCTGCCCATTCCATTGTCCAAAATCTTAAAAATTACGAGAACCCTCCAAAGTCCCCGAGGCCATCTCAATAGTGTAGGTCTCCCGGGTCAAAAATGGCGGACTTACACCAGCTGAGCATCTACCTCCACTCATACCATAGATGGATGTCCCCAGAGAATAGATTGAACCAGACAGGACCCTAGGCCATAATCGGATCCATTGTTTTGGTTGACAGGCATGTCTCCTCAAAAGTCTGGATTCCATTTCCAGCATAGGGGGTTCCTGAGGCACCCATCAGAACAAATCTGGTCTCCACAAGGAAACTTGTTCATGGGAGCTATGTCAAAAGCTTAGGAGAATACTTCAGGGTCCCGGTGCCACCGCCCCAATCTAAGGCCCCCATGGACACAAACACACATTAGGCCCCATCCTCAGGAAAGTCCATTTCACCTCAGCCACCCCGGTAGCTTCCGCAGAGCCATCACATCTCAACTGTCTTGTTGCTAGGAGACAATTGGAATGGGAGGCGGGCTTCCCTGGCATCCATCCTCTAACGGTGCTCTGGAGTCATTCCATATGGGATGTCCTGGAGCTGCCTAACATTTGTCAATTGTCCAGCATAAGGAATCCTTTAAGGGGGCATCCTTGAACTCCCAACGTGGGAAAACCTCCATGGCCTTGAGACTCCGCTACGTTCATGAAGGGCAGTCATTCACAGAAACTCCAACCTGAGCCAAAGTCTGATCCTCGCCTTGACTTCAGATGCTTGAGATATTGGTTCAGATCTGCAAGGGGTACCTGTCGTGCCCTCGGCCTGAAGCCAAAGTCTAGCTTGTGTTCTCAGACTTCTGTCCTCACACTCCTGGCCCTGAAGCCGTCAAGATTGGAAATTCCGGACCCTCATTGCAGCACTCTGCCTGCACTCTAGAAAGAATTTATTGCCTAATGAAGTGCCCAGGCACCTCAAATGAGGATAAACCTACACGACACTCGACTGTACCCAAATTATATTGTCTAACCTGGGCACTAATGAACTGTTGACACAATCTGAGCCAAACCTCCTGACCAACACCCAGGCAGTTGACCGCACACTGAGCGCATACGAACTGCCAAGGCCTTAGGTTGTCATCTCTTCCCAACTGCGGTTTTCAGGATTCAGTCCCTAGACCTTATCTCCAACCACTGTCCAGGTTTGAAAATGATGCAGAAATCAGAACTCCTTCCCCATGGCAATAACCTTGTGATTGGCCTGTTGTCCAAAGTTCAGTGTAGTTGAAACCAGTGTGGCCCATGAAGCCCTGCCCATGCGCGCGGGCCACAGTGGTCACAAACACACATTGTGACCCTCAGCCTGAGCCCAGTCCTCAAGTAAGGCCTCTCAGTGGCTGGATGAAGAGACAGCATATTGGGCCTGCCATGCCCCTAGGCCCCCATTTTTAACCATAGTTTGGGTTGTCCCTTCACTCTTCCCCAGGGCTCTGCTTTGGAATTCCTCTTTGGTTGGGATACCTTAGGTAACAAACCTGAAAGGAGACATCCATTCCCTCAGATTGATGGAAAACAATTGGGACTGGGCCAAATCCACAGAGAGGAAGATTCGTCCATGGCCCATGAGGCCTCCTCACATTCCACGGCCATCGTTGATACAAAATCCAGAGAGAAAATCCTGAGCAAGTGCATCAGACTCGCTCATTCTTTATATCCTGAAGAGTTCTTCTGATGGTTTGTAGATTGGGCCTGCCATACCTATGTCCCCAAACCTAAGCTGAGTTTGTGTTTTCAGACTTCTGTCCTCAAATTTCTGGGCCACACACACTTTAGGCTGGGGCCCCTGGAGCCACACATTAGGACTTTACCTACCCCATGCATGAGAATTCTTCCCATTCCATTGTCCAAAATCATACAAATTAGAGAACCCTCCAAAGTACCTGAGGCCATCCCAATAGTGTAGGTCTCCCGGGACAAAAAAAAGCGGTCTGACACCAGCTGATCATCTACCTCCACTCATACCATAGATGGATGTCCCCAGAGAAGAAGATGGAACCAGACAGGACACTAGGCCATAATCGGATCCATTGATTTGGTTTACAGGCATATCTCCTCAAAAGCCTGGATTCCAATACCATGATAGGGGGGTTTCCTGAGCACCCATCAGAAGAAATCTCGTCTCCACAAGGAATCTTGTGCATGGGAGCTATGTCAAAAGCTTAGGACAATACTTTAGGGACCCGGTGCCACTGCCTCATTCCAAGGCCCCCATGGACACAAACACACATTAGGCCCCATCCTCAGAAAAGTCCATTTCAACTCAGCCACCCCGGTTGCTCCTGCATAGCCACCAATCTCAAGTGTCTTTTGCTAGGAGACAATTGGAATGCAAGGCTGGCTTCCCTTGCATCCATCCTAGAATGGTGCTCTGGAGTCTTTCCATATGGGATGTCCTGGAGCTGCGCAACAGTTCTCAATTGTCCTGCAGAAGGAATCCTTGAAGGGGGCATCCCACAATTCCCAAAGTGAAAAAACCTCCATAGCCAAGAGACTCCGCTCCGTTCATGAAGGGCAGTCATTCACAGAAACTCCAACCTGAGCCATCGTCTGATCCTCGCCATGACTTCATTTGCTTGAGATATTGGTTCAGATCTGCAGGGAATACCTGCCGTGCCCTCGGCCTGAAGCCCAAGTCTAGCTTGTGTTATCAGACTTCTGTCCTCACACTCCTGGCCCAGAAGCCCTCAAGTTTGGCAATTCCGGACTCACAATGCAGCATTCTGCCTGCCCTCTAGAAAAAATATATTGCCTAATGAGCTGCACAGGCACCTCAAAGGAGGATAAACGTACACGACACTCGACTGTACCCTAATTAAATAGTCTAACCTGGGCACTAATGCACTGTCTGACACAAACTGAGCCCGAACTTCCTGACCAACACCCAGGCACCTGACCGCAACTGAGTACGTCAGACCCGCCATGGCCTTAGGTCGTCATCCCTTCCCAACTGCGGTTTTCATGCTTCAGAACCTAGACCTTATCTCCAACCACTGCCCATGTTTGAAAATGATGCAGAAATCAGAACTCCTGCCCCATGGCTAGAAAACTTGTGATTGGCATGTTGTCCAAAGTTCAGTATAGTTGAAACCACTGTGTCCCATGTGGCCCCGCCCATGCTCGTGAACCACATTGGTCAGAAACACACATTGTGACCCTCTGCCTGAGCCCAGTTTTCAAGTAAGGCCTCTCGGTGGCTGGATGAAGAGACAGCATATTGGGCCTGCCATGCCCCTAGGCCCCCATTTTTAACCATAGTTTGGGTTGTCCCTTCACTCTTCCCCAGGGCTCTGCTTTGGAATTCCTCTTTGGTTGGGACACCTGAGGTAACAAACCTGAAAGGAGACCTCCCATACCACAGATTGACGAAAAACTATTGGGATCGGGCCAAATCCACAGGGAGGAAGATTCGTCCATGTCCCATGAGGCCTCCCCACATTCCACGGCCATCGTTGATACAAAATATAGAGACAAAAGCCTGATCAATCGCCTCAGACTCACTCTTTCTTCATATCCTGAAGAGTTCTTCTCATGGTTTGTAGATTGGGCCTGCCATACCTACGTACCCACACCTAAGATGAGTTTGTGTTTTCAGACTTCTGTCCTCAAAGTCCTGGGCCACACACGCTCCAGGCTGGGACCCCTGGAGCCACACATTAGGAATGTGCCTACCCAATCCATGCGAATTCTGCCCATTCCATTGTCCAAAATCTTACAAATTAGGAGAACCCTCCAAAGTCCCCGAGGCCATCTCAATAGTGTAGGTCTCTCGGGTCAAAAAAGGGCGGACTGACACCAGCTGAATATCTACCTCCACTCATACCATAGATGGATGTCCCCAGAGAATAGATTGAACCAGACAGGACCCTAGGCCATAATCGGATCCATTGCTTTGGTTTACAGGCATGTCTCCTCAAAAGTCTGGATTCCAATACCAGCATAGGTTTCCTGAGCCACCCATCAGAACAAATCTGGTCTCCACAAGGAAACTTGTTCATGGGAGCTATGTCAAAAGCTTATGAGAATACTTCAGGGTCCCGTTGCCACCGCCCCAACTAAGGCCCCCATGGACACAAACACACATTAGGCCCCATCCTCAGGAAAGTCCGTTACACCTCAGCTACCCCGGTTGCTTCCGCAGAGCCATCACATCTCAACTGTCTTGTTGCTAGGAGAAAATTGGAATGCGAGGCGGGCTTCCCTGGCATCCATCCTCTAACGGTGCTCTGGAGTCATTCCATATGGGATGTCCTGGAGCTGCCCAACAGGTCTCAATTGTCCCGCAGAAGGAATCCTTCAAGGGGGCATCCCACAACTCCCAACGTGGGAAAACCTCCATGGCTTTGAGATTTTGCTCCCTTCATGAAGGGGCAGTGATGCACAGAAACTCCAACCTGAGCCAACGTCTGATCCTCGCTGTGAATTCAGTTGCTTGAGATATTGGTTCAGATATGCATGGGGTAACTGCCCTGCCCTTGGCCTGAAGCCCAAGTCTAGCTTGTATCCTCAGACTTCTGTCCTCACACTCCTGGCCCAGATGCCCTCAAATTCGGCAATTCCGGACCCACAATGCAGCACTCTGCCTGCCCTCTAGAAAAAATATCTTTCCTAATGAGATGCCCAGGCAACTCAAATGAGGATAAACCTACACCGCACTTGACAGTACCCAAATTATATAGTCTAACCTCGGAAGAAATGCACTGTCTGACACAACCTGAGCCCGAACCTCATGACCAACACCCAGGCAGCTGACAGTACACTGAGCGCATCAGACCCGCCATGGCCTTAGGTCGTCTCTTCCCAACTGCGGTTTTCAGGCTTCAGAACCTAGACCTTATCTCCAACGACTTCTTAGGGTTGAAAATGATAAAGAAATCAGAATTCCTTCCCCATGGCTAGAAACGTTGTGATTGGCATGTTTCCAATGTTCAGTGTAGTTGAAACCAGTGTGGCCCATGAGGCCCTGCCCATGCCCGCGGGCCACAGTGGTCACAAACACATATTGTGACCCTCAGCCTGAGCCCAGTCCTCAAGTAAGGCCTCTCAGTGGCTGGATGAAGAGACAGCATATTGGGCCTGCCATGCCCCTAGGCCCCCATTTTAACCATAGTTTGGGTTGTCCCTTCACTCTTCCCCAGGGCTCTGCTTTGGAATTCCTCTTTGGTTGGGATACCTTAGGTAACAAACCTGAAAGGAGACCTCCCATACCAGAGATTGAAGAAAAACTATTGGGACTGGGCCAAATCCACAGAGAGGATGATTCGTCCATGGCCCATGAGGCCTCCCCACATTCCACGGCCATCGTTGATACAAAATATAGAGACAAAAGCCTGAGCAAGCGCCTCAGACTCGCTCTTTCTTCATATCCTGAAGAGTTCTTCTCATGGTGTGTACATTGGGCCTGCCATACCTACGTACCCACACCTAAGCTGAGTTTGTGTTTTCAGACTTGTGTCCTCAAAGTCCTGGGCCACACACGCTCCAGGCTGGGGCCCCTGGAGCCACACATTAGGAATGTGCCTACCCAATCCATGGGAATTCTGCCCATTCCATTGTCCAAAACCTTACAACTTAGGAGAACCCTCCAAATTCCCCGAGGCCATCTCAATAGTGTAGTTTCCCGGGTCAAAAAAGGGCGGACTGACGCCAGCTGAGCATCTACCTCCACTCATACCATAGATGGATGTCCCCAGAGAATAGATTGAACCAGACAGGACCCTAGGCCATAATCGGATCCATTGCTTTGGTTTACAGGCATGTCTCCTCAAAAGTCTGGATTCCATTTCCAGCATAGGGGGTTTCCTGAGGCACCCATCAGAACAAATCTGGTCTCCACAAGGAAACTTTTTCATGGGAGCTATGTCAAAAGCTTAGGAGAATACTTCAGGGTCCCGGTGTCACCGCCACAATCTAAGGCCCCCATGGACACAAACACACATTAGGCCCCATCCTCAGGAAAGTCCATTTCACCTCAGCCACACCGGTTGCTTCCGCAGAGCCATCACATCTCAACTGTCTTGTTGCTAGGAGACAATTGGAATGCGAGGCGGGCTTCCCTGGCATCCATCCTCTAACGGTGTTCTGGAGTCATTCCATATGGGATGTCCTGGAGCTGCCCAACAGGTCTCAATTGTCCCGCACAAGGTATCCTTGAAGGGGGCATCCCACAACACCCAACGTGGGAAAACCTCCATGGCCTTGAGACTCCGCTACGTTCATGAAGGGCATCATTCACAGAAACTCCAACCTGAGCCAACGTCTGATCCTCGCCGTGACTTCAGATGCTTGAGATATTGGTTCAGATCTGCAAGGGGTAGCTGCCGTGCCCTCGGCCTGAAGCCAAAGTCTAGCTTGTGTTCTCAGACTTCTGTCCTCACACTCCTGGCCCTGAAGCCGTCAAGATTGGAAATTCCGGACCCACATTGTAGCACTCTGCCTGCACTCTAGAAAGAATATATTGCCTATTGTCCTTCCCAGGCACCTCAAATGATGATAAACCTACATGACACTCGACTGTACCCAAATTATATAGTCTAACCTGGGCACTAATGAACTGTTGACACAACCTGAGCCAGAACCTCCTGACCAACACCCAGGCAGTTGACCGCACACTGAGCGCATACGAACTGCCAAGGCCTTAGGTCGTCTTCTCTTCCCAACTGTGGTTTTCAGGCTTCAGTCCCTAGACCTTATCTCCAACCACTGTCCAGGTTTGAAAAAGATGCAGAAATCAGAACTCCTTCCCCATGGCAAGAAACCTTGTGATTAGCCTGTTGTCCAAAGTTCAGTGTAGTTGAAACCAGTGTGGGCCATGAGGCCCTGCCCATGCGCGCGGGCCACAGTGGTCACAAACACACATTGTGACCCTCAGCCTGAGCCCAGTCCTCAAGTAAGGCCTCTCAGTGGCTGGATGAAGAGACAGCATATTGGGCCTGCCATGCCCCTAGGCCCCCATTTTTAACCATAGTTTGGGTTGTCCCTTCACTCTTCCCCAGGGCTCTGCTTTGGAATTCCTCTTTGGTTGGGACACCTGAGGTAACAAACCTGAAAGGAGACCTCCCATCCCCCAGTTTTACGAAAAACTATTGGCACCGGGCCAAATCCACAGAGAGGAAGATTCGTCCATGGCCCATGAGGCCTCCCCACATTACACGGCCATCATTGATACAAAATCCAGAGACAAAAGCCTGAGCAAAGGCCTCAGACTCGCTCATTCTTTATATCCAGAAGAGTTCTTCTCATGGTTTGTAGATTGGGCCTGCCATACCTACGTCACCAAACCTAAGCTGAGTTTGTGTTTTCAGACTTCTGTCCTCAAATTTCTGGGCCACACACAATGTAGGCTGGGGCCCCTGGAGCCACACATTAGGACTGTACCTACCCCATGCATGGGAATTCTGCCCATTCCATTGTCCAAAATCGTACAAATTACGAGAACCCTCCAAATTACCCGAGGCCATCCCAATAGTGTAGGACTCCCGGGACTAACAAGGGCGGTCTGACACTAGCTGATCATCTACCTCCACTCATACCATAGATGGATGTCCCCAAGGAAGAAGATGGAACCAGACAGGACACTAGGCCATAATCGGATCCATTGATTTGGTTTACAGGCAGGTCTCCTCAAAAGCCTGGATTCCAATACCATCATAGGGGGGTTTCCTGAGCACCAATCAGAACAAATCTCGTCTCCACAAGGAATCTTGTGCATGGGAGCTATGTCAAAAGCTTAGGAGAATACTTTAGGGGACCGGTGCCACTCCCCCATTCCAAGGCCCCCATGGACACAAACACACATTAGGCCCCATCCTCAGGAAAGTCCATTTCAACTCAGCCACCCCGGTTGCTCCTGCATAGCCACCAATCTCAAGTGTCTTTTTCTAAGAGACAATTGGAATGCAAGGCAGGCTTCCCTTGCATCCATCCTAGAATGGTGCTCTGAAGTCTTTCCATATGGGATGTCCTGGAGCTGCGCAACAGTTCTCAATTGTCCTGCAGAAGGAATCCTTGAAGGGGGCATCCCACAATTCCCAAAGTGATAAAACCTCCATAGCTAAGAGACTCTGCTCCGTTCATGAAGGGCAGTCATTCTTAGAAACTCCAACCTGAGCCATCGTCTGATCCTCGCCATGACTTCATTTGCTTGAGATATTGGTTCAGATCTGCAGGGAATACCTGCCGTGCCCTCGGCCTGAAGCCCAAGTCTAGCTTGTGTTATCAGACTTCTGTCCTCACACTCCTGGCCCAGAGGCCGTCAAGTTTGGCAATTCCGGACTCACAATGCAGCATTCTGCCTGCCCTCTAGAAAAAAAATATTGCCTAATGAGCTGCACAGGCACCTCGACGGAGGATAAACGTACACGAAACTCGACTGTACCCTAATTAAATAGTCTAACCTGGGCACTAATGCACTGTCTGACACAACCTGAGCCCGGACCTCCTGACCAACACCCAGAAAGCTGACCGCACCCTGAGCACATAAGACCCGCCTTGGCCTTAGGTCATCATCTCTTCCCTACCTCAGTTTTCAGGATTCAGATCCGAGACCTTATCTCCAATCACTGCCCAGGCGTGAGTGTAATGCAGAAATCAGAACTCCTCCTTACCCATGGCAAGAAACCTTGTGGTTGGCACGTTGTCCAACGTTCAGTGTAGGAGAAACCAGCATTCACCCTGAGGCCTCGCCCATTCTTGAGAGCGACGAGGGCATAAACACGTATTGTGACCCTCAGCATGAGTCCTGTCCTCTCGTAAGTCCTCTTAGTGGCTGGACCATTAGATGCCATAATGGTCTTGACATGTCCCTAGGCCCCAATTTTTAACCAGATTTCTGATTGTCCAGTCGCCCCTCCCCAGGGCTCTACTCTGGAATCCCTCATTTGGTGGGACGCCTGAGGTTAAAAAAGAAAACAACAACAACAAACAAACGGATTTCTTCCATCACACAGAATCACCTCAAACTCTTTGGACGGGGCCAAACCACCAGAGAGTAAGACTCGTCCATTTCCCATGAAGTCACCCAGAAATTTCACGACCATGAGTGACACGATATCCAGAGAGAAAAACTTGAGCAAGAGCCTCACACTCGCCCTTTTTTCAAATCCTCAAAAGTTCTCCTCATGGTTTGTAGATCAGTCCTGCCATACCTATGACCCAAAACATAAGCCGAGCTTGTGTTTTCAGACAACTGTCCAAACAGCACTGGCCTACACAACCTACTGGCTCAGGGCCCTTGAGCCAAATTGAGGACTGTACTTGCCCTCTCCAAGGGAATTGTGTGTGCCCATTCCAATGGCCACAACCCTTCTAATAGGATAAACCTCCAAAGTCACTGATCCATCTCAATAGTGGTGGCTTCCCAGGACCAAAAGGGGCAATCTGAGCCCATCTGAGCACCTACCTGCACTCAGACCCAAAGACAGATGTCCCCAGAGGTAAAAAGGAAAGAACAGGCCCCTAGGCACTAATCAGATCCATTGCTTTGGTTTCCAGGCATCTCTCCTCAGACGCCTGGATTTCAAAACCAGCAATGGCTTTTTCTTGACTCCCCCATCAGAAGACATCTCATCTACACATGGGAAACTTGCACGTTGGAGCTGTGTCAAAGCCTCTGTTTAGGAGAGCCCTTCAGGGCCCCAGTGCCACCGCTTCATTCCAAGGTTTCCATACACACAAAAGCACATTAGGACCCGTCCCCAGGAGAGTCCATTTCAACTCAGCCTCCTGGGTTGCTCCCCCAGATCCAGCAGATCTAACCTGTCTTGTTGCTAGGAGACAATTGGAATGCGAGGTGGGCTACTCAGCCATCCATCCTTAGAACCCTGCTCCTAATCATTGGCCTGGAGCCAAACAACAGGTCTCAATTTTCCTGCAGAAGGCACTTTGCAGTTTGGAGCTTCTCACAAATCCCATAGTGGGAAATCCCCCATGGCCTCGTGATGCTCCCCCTTCATGAAGGGGCCATCATGGACAGAAACTCCAACCTGAGCGATCGTCTGATCCTCGCCCTGACTTCAGATGCACGAGATCTCGATTCCGGTCTTTAGACTGTGCCTGCCATGGCCTCACCCAGAAACCTAAGCCTAGCTTCTGTTCTCAGACTTCTGTCCTCAGAATACTGGCCCACAAGCCCTCCAGTTTGGCAATCCAGAACTACAATGCAGCACTGTGCCTGCCCTCCAGAAGAAAAGCATTGCCCTCTGGGGCTACCCAGTAACCCCAAGTGAGGATCAACCTGCACCTACCTTGGCTGTACCCCAAATTCATAGGCTGACCAGGGCACTAATGCCCTTTCTGACACAGCCTGAGCCTGGACCTCCTGGCCCCACCCAGACAGCTTCCCGCACACTGCGAACATCGAGCCGCCATGGCCTTAGGGCGTCATCTCTTCCCAACCTCAGTTTTCAGGCTTCAGAATCTAGACCTTATCTCCAATCACTGCCCAGGGTTGAACGTGATGCAGAAATCAGAACTCCTTCCCCATGGGAAGAAACCTTGCGGTTGGCATGTTGTCCAACCTTCAGTGTAGTTGAAGCCAGTGTGGCCCATGAGGCCTCGCCCATGCTCTTGGGCCACATTGGTCACAAACACACATTGTGACCCTCAGCCTGAGACCAGTCCCCAAGGAAGGCCACTCAGTGGCAGGATGAATAGATAGTATAATGGGCTTGCCATGCCCCTAGGCCCCAATTTTGAACCATAGTTCGGGTTGTCCCTTTACTCTTCCCCACGGATTTGCTTTGGAATTCCTCTTTTGGTGGGACACCTGAGGTAACAAAACTGAAAGGAGTCCCCCCATCCCACCGATTGACGAAAAACAATTGGGAATCGTGGGAAATCCTCAGAGAGGAAGATTCGTCCATGACCCATGAGGCATCCCCGACATTCCACGGCCATCGCTGATACAAATTCCAGAGACAAATGCCTGAGCAATCGCCTCAGATTCGCTCTATATTCAAATCTTCATGAGTTGTTCTCATTGTTTGTAGATTGGGCCTGCCATACCGACGTTCCCAAACAAAGCTATGTTTGTGTATCAGAATAACAAATCAGACTCTTCCTTCCACATGGCTGTAATGCTTGTTCTTCGCATGGAGTCACACCTTCACGTGGGAGAAACCTTCATGTCCCCTGATGCCACGCCAAAAATGAGTGCTGCTTGGGCACAAATTCACACTGTGACCCTAAGCATGAGCCCCACGTCAAAGAAAGTCCTGTCAGGTTCTGGACGAAGATCGTGCATATAGTCCTGGCCATGCCCAAAGGCACGCAGGACTAACTTGATGGTGTGTATTCCAGTTGAAGGAACCAACTGCTGTGCTCTAGAGTCCCTCTCCTGGGGGGTCCCATGTGGCAGATATCAGTACTCTTCTCTTCCCACAGAAGGAACCCAAACATTGGGAGATTGAACAAAACGTTTCCCTGTGGGGCTCTCCAGAAAACCCAGATGAGGATCAACCTGCTCGGGCCTCGATGGTACCCGAACTGGATAGGCTGCTCTGGGCACTCATGCTCTGTCTGACACAGCCTGAAGGCAGACGTCCAGACAGACAAGGAGACAGCTGGCCGCACACCCAGCACTTCGGACACGCCATGGTCTTATAGCCGTCAACTCTTCCTAACCTTGGTTTTCAGATATCTGAACCTAGACATTATATCAATTCTCCACACAGCTGGGTATCGCAAGCACAAAACAGAACTCCTCCTTCCCCATGGCTGTCAAGCTTGCTCTTGGCATGGAGTCACACCTTCAGGGTGGGAGAAACCTTCATGGCCCCTGGTGCCACGCCCAAACTGAGTGCTGTTTGGGCACAAATTCACACTGTGACCCTCAGAATGAGCCCCATGTCAAAGAAAGGCCTGTCAGGGCCTGGACCAAGAGGCCGCATATGGGGCTTGCCAAGCCCCTATGCACCCAATCCTCACCAGGGTTTGAGTTTTCCAGTCTACCCGCCCGTACCTGGGGCTCTGTTTTGGAATCCCTTTCTTGGAGAGACCCATGAGCCAGACAACACAACACCACCCTTCTCACAAAATGACGCCAAACTCTTGGGAGCTGGGACAAATTCCCAGAGAAGGATACTCCTCCACAGTCCCTGAGGCCACCGCTCCAATCGACGGCTATCCAGGACACAACATCCAGAGACAAAGGCCTGAAGGAACGCCTCCCACTCGCCCTTGTTTCAGAGGCCCAGGAGCTCCCTCTCGGGCTGTACATCCGGACTGCCATACCCTAGGCGCCACTCATAAGCTGAGTTTGTGTTTTCAGACTTCTGTGCCCATAACCTGGACCGACACAACCTCCAGGCTAGGGCCTCTGCTGCCACAGCGAAAGATTGTGCCTGCCCTCTCCTTGGAAAGTGTGCCCAATCCATTGAACACAACCCTACAGGTTAGGGAAAAGCTCCAAGACCCCTGAGGCCATCAATAATGTAGGCCACCCTGGACTAAGAGGGGCTCTCTGACACCAGCGGAGCAACTATCTCCACTTAGACTCTCAGACAATGTCCCCAGAGACAGAAGGTTGAAATGGACAGGCCCCCAGGCCCTAATCTGAACCTTAGCTTTTGTAACATGTGTCCATCGTCAGAGGACTGTTTTCATAGAACAGCACACGGGGCTTTTCTGAGGCACCAAACCAAACCTCTCTCGTCTCCACATGGGGAGCTTTCTTACTGGGGATGTATCAAAACCTTCAGGTAGGAGAGTTCCGCAGGGCCACTGAACAACCAGCACATTCCAAGGTCTCCATGGACCCAAACGAACATTATGACGCATCCTCAGGAGAGGCCATTTCAACACAGTTCCCTGGGTCGCGTGCCCCAGAGGCAGCAGATCAAACATATCTTGTCGCTAATGGCCAATGGGAATGCGAGGCATGCTGTACAGGGATCCATCCTTCGAACCCTGCTCTCCAGTCCTTCCGTATGGTATGATCTGGAGCCATGCAACAGGACTCGAATTTCCCGCAGAAGGAAACCTTGTGGTTTGGGGTAACCTCCAAACTCAGCATGGGAAAACTTCCTGGGCCTCATGAGGCCCCCACTTCATGAAGGTGCCCTCATGGACACATACTCCAGCCTCAGCCAACTTCTGATCCTCAGCCTGACTTCAGATGCAGGAGATTTTGATTCAGCCTCTGCAGAGTGGCCCTGATCTGCACTTGGCTCCAATCCTCACCCTAGCTTGTGTTTTCAGACTTCCGTCCTCACACTCCTGGCCCACAAACCCTCCCTACCTGGAATTCTGGAGCCACAATGAAGCACTCTGCCTGCCTCCCAGGAGAAAAACATTGTCTATGGTGCTGCCCCGAAACCCCAAATGAGGATCAAACTGCTTGCCCCTCGCAACACCCCAATTGCATAGGCTACCTTAAACACTGATGACTGTCGCAAATAGCCTGAGCCCAGACCTTCCAACAGACACCGACACAGCTGGCTGCACACCCAGCACATTGGAACCGCCACTGCCTTAGGCCCCCATCCATTCCTAACCTGGGTTTTCAGTCATCGGAACCTAGACATTATCTCCCATCCCTGCACAGGGGGGAACCTGATGCACAAGTCAGAACCCCTCCTTCCCCATGGCAAGAAACCTTGCTGCTGGCAGTGAGTCAAATCTTCAGTGTAGAAGAAAACGGCATGGCCCATGAGGCCACGACCAAGCGTAGGGCCGCTTTGGGCACAAACACACATTGTGACCCTCAGCGTGAGTACCTTATTCAAGTAACGCCTCTCAGTGACTGGACCAAGAGCCCGCATATGTGGCTTGCCATGCCCTTAGGCACCCTGGACTAACTAGATGGTGTGTATTCCAGTTGAGGGAACCCACTGCTGTGCTCTAGAGTCCCTCTCCTGGGGGGTCCCTGTGGAAGAAAACAGTACTCTTCCCTTCCCACAGAATGAACCCAAACACTTGGGAGCTTGGACAATCCCCCGAGAGGAAGGCTCTTCCTCGGTCCCTGAGGCAACCCCTACCCTACCCGGACACTGTGAACACAACATCCAGAGACAAAAGACTGAGCGACTGCCTCCCACTTGCCCTCCTTTGATTTCCAGATGATCTCCCCTCACGGACTGGAGATCAGGCCTGCCATTACATTGGCCAATAGCTGAGCCAAGTTTGCTTTTTCAGACATCTGTCCCCACAGCCCTGGCAAAGACAGCCTCTAGGCTGGGTCCTCTGGAGCCATATCAAGGACCTTGCCTGCTCTCTCCTGGGAAACTGTGTCCATTCCTTTGGCCACACACCTCCACATTATGAGAATCCTCAAGGCCCCCGAGGACAGCCCACTACTGGGAGCCTCCCTGGACACACAGGGGCATTCGGACACAAGCTGAGCAGCTACCTCCACGAGGCATGCACACAGATGTCAACAGAGATAAGAGGTTGAGCTGGACAGGCCCTTAGGCCGTAATCTCAACTCTTGCTTTGGTTTCCAGGTGTCACTCCTCAGAGGCTTTGGTTCGAAGAACAGGATAGGGGCTTTCCTGAGGCACTGAACAGAACTCCTCTCGTCTCCACATGGGAAGCTTCCTTGTTGGAACCGTGTCAAACACCTCAGCTTGGAGAATCCTGCAGAGTCCCTGAGCCACCTCCACATTCCAAGGTCTCCCAGGCCACGAAGCCACAGTAGGACTCATCTTCAGGAGAGTCCATTTCAACTCTACCCTCTGGGTAGCTCACCCAGGTGCCCGCAGATTGAGCCTGCCTTGTCCTGACTAAAGAGTCGGAATATGAGGTGGCGTTCCTAGGCATCCATGCTTAGACACCTGCTCTCGAGTCTTTCCTTATGGGGCCTCCGGGAATCATCCAATAAGACTCGACTGTCGTGCAGAAGGAAACCTTGAGGTTTGGAGTAGTTCACAAATCCCATCGTAGTCAAAACCTCCCTGGCCTCATGAAGCCCGCATACCCTTCAGGAAGTGGCCATGCTGGACAAAAACTCTAGCCTGAGGCACGTATCATAGTTGACATGAACTCAGTGCAGGAGATCTCGATTCAGCCTCTGCAGAGTGGCCCTGCCGTGCCCTCGGTCCCAAACCTCATGCTAGCTTGTGTTTTCAGACTTCCTTCCTCACACTCCTGGCAAACAAGCCCTCCGAACTAGGAACTCCAGAACCACAACCCAGCCCAGTGTCTGCCCAACGGAAGAAAAACGTTTCCCTGTGGGGCTCTCCAGAAAACCCAGATGAGGATCAACCTGCTCGGGCCTCGATGGTACCCGAACTGGATAGGCTGCTCTGGGCACTCATGCTCTGTCTGACACAGCCTGAAGCCAGACGTCCAGACAGACAAGGAGACAGCTGGCCGCACACGCAGCACTTCGGACACGCCATGGTCTTATGCCGTCAACTCTTCCTAACCTTGGTTTTCAGATATCTGAACCTAGACATTATATCAATTCTCCACACAGCTGGGTATCGCAAGCACAAAACAGAACTCCTCCTTCCCCATGGCTGTCAAGCTTGCTCTTGGCATGGAGTCACACCTTCAGGGTGGGAGAAACGTTCATGGCCCCTGGTGCCACGCACAAACTTGAGTGCTGCTTGGGCACAATTCACACTGTGACCCTCAGAATGAGCCCCATGTCAAAGAAAGGCCTGTCAGGGCATGGACCAAGAGCCCGCATATAGGGCTTGCCAAGACCCTATGCACCCAATCCTCACCTGTGGTTGAGTTTTTCAGTCGCCCCACCCGTACCAGGGGCTCTGTTTTGGAATCCATTTCTTGGAGAGACCCATGACCCAGACAACACGACTCCACCCTTCCCACAAAATGACCCCAAACCCTTGGGAGCTTGGATAAAACCCCAGAGAGGGATACGCGTCCACAGTCCCTGAGGCCACCCCTCCAATCCACGGCTATCCCGGACACAATATCCAGAGACAAAAGCCTGAAGGAACGCCTCCCACTCGCCCTTGTTTCAGAGGCCCAGGAGCTCCCTCTCGGGCTGTACATCCGGCCTGCCATACCCTAGGCGCCACTCATAAGCTGAGTTTGTGTTTTCAGACTTCGGTGCCCACAGCCTGGACCCACACAACCTCCTGGCTAGGGCCTCTGCAGCCACAGCGAAAGATTGTGCCTACCCTCTCCAAGGAAATTATGCCCAATCCATTGACCACAACCCTACAGGTTAGGGAAAAGCTCCAAGGCCCCTGAGGCCATCAATAGTGTAGGCCACCCTGGACTAAGAGGGGCTCTCTGACACAAGCGGAGCAACTAACTCCACTTAGACTCTTAGACATTTTCACCAGAGACAGAAGGTTGAAATGGAGAGGCCCCCAGGCCCTAATCTGAACCTTAGCTTTGGTTTCCATGTGTCCGTCCTCAGAGGACTGTTTTCATAAAGCAGCACACGGGGCTTTTCTGAGGCACCAAACCAAACCTCTCTCGTCTCCACATGGGGAACTTTCTTACTGGGGATGTATCAACCCTTCAGGTAGGAGAGTTCCGCAGGGCCACTGAACAGCCAGCACATTCCAAGGTCTCCATGGACCCAAACGCACATTATGACGCATCCTCAGGAGAGGCCATTTCAACTCAGCCTCCTGGGTCGCGTGCCCCAGAGGCAGCAGAACAAACAAATCTTGTCGCTAATGGCCAATGGGAATGCGAGGCATGCTGTACAGGGTTCCATCATTCGAACCCTGCTCTCCAGTCCTTCCGTATGGTATGTCCTGGAGCCATGCAACAGGACTCGAATGTCCCGCAGAAGGAAACCTTGTGGTTTAGGGCAACCTCCAAACTCAGCGTGGGAAAACTTCCTTGGCCTCATGAGGCCCCCGCTTCATGAAGGTGCCATCATGGACACATACTCCAGCCTCAGCCAACGTCTGATTCTCAGCCTGACTTCAGATGCAGGAAATTTTGATTCAGCCTCTGCAGAGTGGGCATGCTCTGCCTTTGGCTCCAATCCTCACCCTAGCTTGTGTTTTCAGACTTCCGTCCTCACACTTCTGGCCCACAAACCCTCCCTCCTGGGAATTCTGGGGACACAATGAAGCACTCTGCCTGCCTCCCAGGAGAAAAACTTTGTCTATGGTGCTGCCCAGAAACCCCAAATGAGGATCAAACTGCTTGGCGCTCGGCAAAACCCCAATTGCATAGGCTACCTTAAACACTGATGGTCTGTCGCAAATAGCCTGAGCACAGACCTTCCAACAGACACCGACACAGCTGGCTGCCTACCCAGCACATTGGAACCGCCACTGCCTTAGTCCCCCATCCATTCCCAACCTGGGTTTTCAGTCATAGGATCCTAGACCTTATCACCAATCCCTGCACAGGGGGGAACCTGATGCACAAGAAAGAACCCCTCCTTTCCCATGGCAAGAAACCTTGCAGCTCGCAGTGAGTCAAACCTTCAGTGTAGGAGAAAACGGCATGGCCCATGAGGCCACGCCCATGCGTAGGGCCGCCTTGGGCACAAACACACATTGTGACCCTCAGCGTGAGTACCTTATTCAAGTAACGCCTCTCAGTGACTGCACCAAGAGCCCGCATATGTGGCTTGCCATGCCCATAGGCACCCAGGACTAACTAGATGGTGTGTATTCCAGTTGAGGGAACCCATTGCTGTGCTCTAGAGTCCCTCTCCTGGGGCGTCCCCTGTGGAAGAAAACAGTACTCTTCCCTTCCCACAAAATGAAACCAAACACTTGGGAGCTTGGACAATCCCCCGAGAGGAAGGCTCTTCCTCGGCCCCTGAGGCAACCCCTACCCTGACCGGACACTGTGAACGCAACACCCAGAGACAAAAGACTGAGCGACTGCCTCCCACTTGCCCTCCTTTGATTTCCAGATGATCTTCCCTCACAAACTGGAGATCAGGCCTGCCATTACATTGGCCACTAGCTGAGCCAAGTTTGCTTTTTCAGACATCTGTCCCCACAGCCCTGGCAAAGACAGCCTCTAGGCTGGGTCCTCTGGAGCCATATCAAGGACCTTGCCTGCTCTCTCCTGGGAAACTGTGTCCATTCCTTTGGCCACACACCTCCAGAATATGAGAAACCTCAAGGCCCCTGAGGACATCCCACTACTGGGAGCCTCCCTGGACACACAGGGTCATTCGGACACAAGCTGAGCAGCTACCTCCACGAAGGCATGCACACAGATGTCAAAAGAGATTGAAGGTTGAGCCGGACAGGCCCTTAGGTCGTAATCTCAACTCTTGCTTTGATCCAGGTGTCACTCCTCAGAGGCTTTGGTTCGAAGAACAGGATATGGGGCTTTCCTGAGGCACTGAAGAAAACTCCTCTCGTCTCCACATGGGAAGCTTCCTTGTTGGAGCTTGTCAAACAGCTCAGTTTGGAGAACCCTGCAGAGTCCCTGAGCAATCTCCACATTCCAAGGTCCCCCAGGCCACGAAGCCACAGTAGGACTCATCTTCAGGAGAGTCCATTTCAACTCTCCCCTCTGGGTAGCTCACCCAGGTGCCCGCAGATTGAGCCTGCCTTGTCCTGACTAAAGAGTCGGAATATGAGGTGGCGTTCCCAGGCATCCATGCTTAGACACCTGCTCTCGAGTCGTTCCGTATGGGGCCTCCTGGAACCATCCAATAGGACTCGACTGTCGTGCAGAAGGAAAACGTGAGGTTTGGAGTAGTTCACAAATCCCATCGTAGGCAAACCTCCCTGACCTCATGAAGCCCCCACACCCTTCAGGAATAGGCCATGCTGGACAAAACTCTAGCTTGAGGCACGTCTCATAGTTGACATGAACTCAGTGCAGGAGATCTCGATTCAGCCTCTGCAGAGTGGCCCTGCCGTGCCCTCGGTCCCAAACCTCATGCTAGCTTGTGTTTTCAGACTTCCTTCCTCACACTCCTGGCAAACAAGCCCTCCGGACTAGGAACTCCAGTACCACAACCCAGCCCAGTGTCTGCCCAACGGAAGAAAAACGTTTCCCTGTGGGGCTCTCCAGAAAACCCAGATGAGGATCAACCTGCTCGGGCCTCGACGGTACCCGAACTGGATAGGCTGCTCTGGGCACTCATGCTCTGTCTGACACAGCCTGAAGCCAGACGTCCAGACAGACAAGGAGACAGCTGGCCGCACACCCAGCACTTCGGACACGCCATGGTCTTATGCCGTCAACTCTTCTTAACCTTCATTTTCAGATATCTGAACCTAGACATTATATCAATTCTCCACACAGCTGGGTATCGCAAGCACAAAACAGAACTCCTCCTTCCCCATGGCTGTCAAGCTTGCTCTTGGCATGGAGTCACACCTTCAAAGTGGGAGAAACCTTCATGGCCCCTGGTGCCACGCCCAAACTTGAGTGCTGCTTGGGCACAATTAACACTGTGACCCTCAGAATGAGCCCAATGTCAAAGAAAGGCCTGTCAGGGCATGGACCAAGAGCCCGCATATGGGGCTTGCCAAGCCCCTATGCACCCAATCCTCACCAGGGTTTGAGTTTTCCAGTCGCCCCGCCCGTACCAGGGCTCTGCTCTGGAATCCCTTTCTTGGAGAGACCAATGAGGCAGACAACACGACTCCACCCTTCCCACAAAATGACCCCAAAACCTTGGGAGCTGGGACAAAACCCCAGAGAGGGATACGCGTCCACAGTCCCTGAGGCCACCCCTCCAATCCACGGCTATCCTGGACACAACATCCAGAGACAAAAGCCTGAAGGAACGCCTCCCACTAGCCCTTGATTCAGAGGCCCAGGAGCTCCCTCTTGGGCTGTACACCGGCCTGCCATACCCTAGGCGCCACTCATAAGCTGAGTTTGTGATTTCAGACTTCGGTGCCCACAGCCTGGACCCACACAACCTCCAGGCTAGGGCCTCTGCAGCCACAGCGAAAGATTGTGCCTACCCTCTCCAAGGAAAGTATGCCCAATCCATTGACCACAACCCTACAGGTTAGGGAAAAGCTCCAAGGCCCCTGAGGCCATCAATAGTGTAGGCCACCCTGGACTAAGAGGGGCTCTCTGACACCAGCGGAGCAACTAACTCCACTTAGACCCCCAGACATTTTCCCCAGAGACAGAAGGTTGAAATGGACAGGCCCACAGGCCCTAATCTGACCTTAGCTTTGGTTTCCATGTGTCCGTCCTCAGAGGACTGTTTTCATAAAGCAGCACACGGGGATTTTCTGAGGCACCAAACCAAACCTCTCTCGTCTCCACATGGGGAGCTTTCTTACTGGGGATGTATCAAACCCTTCAGGTAGGAGAGTTCCGCAGGGCCACTGAACAGCCAGCACATTCCAAGGTCTCCATGGACCCAAACGCACATTATGACGCATCCTCAGGAGAGGCCATTTCAACTCAGCCTCCTGGGTCGCGTGCCCCAGAGGCAGCAGATCAAACATATCTTGTCGCTAATGGCCAATGGGAATGCGAGGCATGCTGTACAGGGATCCATCCTTCGAACCCTGCTCTCCAGTCCTTCCGTATGGTATGTCCTGGAGCCATGCAACAGGACTCGAATGTCCCGCAGAAGGAAACCTTGTGGTTTAGGGCAACCTCCAAACTCAGTGTGGGAAAACTTCCTTGGCCTCATGAGGCCCCCGCTTCATGAAGGTGCCATCATGGACACATACTCCAGCCTCAGCCAACGTCTGATCCTCAGCCTGACTTCAGATCCAGGAAATTTTGATTCAGCCTCTGCAGAGTGGGCCTGCTCTGCCCTTGGCTCCAATCCTCACCCTAGCTTGAGTTTTCAGACTTCCGTCCTCACACTTCTGGCCCACAAACCCTCCCTCCTGGGAATTCTGGGGACACAATGAAGCACTCTGCCTGCCTCCCAGGAGAAAAACTTTGTCTATGGTGCTGCCCAGAAACCCCAAATGAGGATCAAACTGCTTGGCCCTCGGCAAAACCCCAATTGCATAGGCTACCTTAAACACTGATGCTCTGTCGCAAATAGCCTGAGCCCATACCTTCCAACAGACACCGACACAGCTGGCTGCACACCCAGCACATAAGACCCGCCACTGCCTTAGGCCACCATCCATTCCCAACCTGTGTTTTCAGTCATAGGAACCTAGACCTTATCACCAATCCCTGCACAGGGGGGAACCTGATGCACAACTCAGAACCCCTCCTTCCCCAAGGCAAGAAACCTTGCAGCTGGCAGTGAGTCAAACCTTCAGTGTAGGAGAAAACGGCATGGCCCATGAGGCCACGCCCATGCGTAGGGCCGCCTTGGGCACAAACACACATTGTGACCCTCAGCGTGAGTACCTTATTCAAGTAACGCCTCTCAGTGACTGGACCAAGAGCCCGCATATGTGGCTTGCCATGCCCATAGGCACCCAGGACTAACTAGATGGTGTGTATTCCAGTTGAGGGAACCCACTGCTGTGCTCTAGAGTCCCTCTCCTGGGGCGTTCCCTGTGGAAGAAAACAGTACTATTCCCTTCCCACAAAATGAACCCAAACACTTGGGAGCTTGGACAATCCCCCGAGAGGAAGGCTCTTCCTCGGCCCCTGAGGCAACCCCTACCCTGACCGGACACTGTGAACGCAACACCCAGAGACAAAAGACTGAGCGACTGCCTCCCACTTGCCCTCCTTTGATTTCCAGATGATCTTCCCTCACAAACTGGAGATCAGGCCTGCCATTACATTGGCCACTAGCTGAGCCAAGTTTGCTTTTTCAGACATCTGTCCCCACAGCCCTGGCAAAGACAGCCTCTAGGCTGGGTCCTCTGGAGCCATACCACTGGACCGTGCCTGCTCTCTCCTGGGAAACTGTGTCCATTCCTTTGGCCACACACCTCCAGAATATGAGAAACCTCAAGGCCCCTGAGGACATCCCACTACTGGGAGCCTCCCTGGACACACAGGGGCATTCGGACACAAGCTGAGCAGCTACCTCCACGAAGGCATGCACACAGATGTCAACAGAGATTGAAGGTTGAGCCGGACAGGCCCTTAGGACGTAATCTCAACTCTTGCTTTGGTCCAGGTGTCACTCCTCAGAGGCTTTGGTTCGAAGAACAGGATATGGGGCTTTCTTGAGGCACTGAACAGAACTCCTCTCATCTCCACATGGGAAGCTTCCTTGTTGGAGCTTTGTCAAACACCTCAGTTTGGAGAACCCTGCAGAATCCCTGAGCCACCTCCACATTCCAAGGTCTCCCAGGCCACCAAGCCACAGTAGGACTCATCTTCAGGAGAGTCCATTTCAACTCTCCCCTCTGGGTAACTCACCCAGGTGCCCGCAGATTGAGCCTGCCTTGTCCTGACTAAAGAGTGGGAATATGAGGTGGCGTTCCCAGGCATCCAAGCTTAGACACCTGCTCTCGAGTCGTCCCGTATGGGGCCTCCTGGAACCATCCAATAGGACTCGACTGTCGTGCAGAAGGAAAACTTGAGGTTTGGAGTAGTTCACAAATCCCATCGTAGGCAAACATCCCTGACCTCATGAAGCCCCCACACCCTTCAGGAAGAGGCCATGCTGGACAAAACTCTAGCTTGAGGCACGTCTCATAGTTGACATGACCTCAGTGCAGGAGATCTCGATTCAGCCTCTGCAGAGTGGGCCTACCGTGCCCTCGGTCCCAAAACTCTTGCTAGCTTGTGTTTTCAGACTTCTTCCTCACACTCCTAGCAAACAAGCCCTCCGGACTAGGAACTCCAGAACCAAAACCCAGCCCAGTGTCTGCCCAACGGAAGAAAAACGTTTCCCTGTGGGGCTCTCCAGAAAACCCAGATGAGGATCAACCTGCTCGGGCCTCGACGGTACCCGAACTGGATAGGCTGCTCTGGGCACTCATGCTCTGTCTGACACAGCCTGAAGCCAGACGTCCAGACAGACAAGGAGACAGCTGGCCGCACACCCAGCACTTCGGACACGCCATGGTCTTATAGCCGTCAACTCTTCCTAACCTTGGTTTTCAGATATCTGAACCTAGACATTATATCAATTCTCCACACAGCTGGGTATCGCAAGCACAAAACAGAACTCCTCCTTCCCCATGGCTGTCAAGCTTGCTCTTGGCATGGAGTCACACCTTCAAAGTGGGAGAAACCTTCATGGCCCCTGGTGCCACGCCCAAACTTGAGTGCTGCTTGGGCACAATTAACACTGTGACCCTCAGAATGAGCCCAATGTCAAAGAAAGGCCTGTCAGGGCATGGACCAAGAGCCCGCATATGGGGCTTGCCAAGCCCCTATGCACCCAATCCTCACCAGGGTTTGAGTTTTCCAGTCGCCCCGCCCGTACCAGGGCTCTGCTCTGGAATCCCTTTCTTGGAGAGACCAATGAGGCAGACAACACGACTCCACCCTTCCCACAAAATGACCCCAAAACCTTGGGAGCTGGGACAAAACCCCAGAGAGGGATACGCGTCCACAGTCCCTGAGGCCACCCCTCCAATCCACGGCTATCCTGGACACAACATCCAGAGACAAAAGCCTGAAGGAACGCCTCCCACTAGCCCTTGATTCAGAGGCCCAGGAGCTCCCTCTTGGGCTGTACACCGGCCTGCCATACCCTAGGCGCCACTCATAAGCTGAGTTTGTGATTTCAGACTTCGGTGCCCACAGCCTGGACCCACACAACCTCCAGGCTAGGGCCTCTGCAGCCACAGCGAAAGATTGTGCCTACCCTCTCCAAGGAAAGTATGCCCAATCCATTGACCACAACCCTACAGGTTAGGGAAAAGCTCCAAGGCCCCTGAGGCCATCAATAGTGTAGGCCACCCTGGACTAAGAGGGGCTCTCTGACACCAGCGGAGCAACTAACTCCACTTAGACTCTCAGACATTTTCCCCAGAGACAGAAGGTTGAAATAGACAGGCCCACAGGCCCTAATCTGAACCTTAGCTTTGGTTTCCATGTGTCCGTCCTCAGAGGACTGTTTTCGTAGACCAGCACACGGGGCTTTTCTGAGGCACCAAACCAAACCTCTCTCGTCTCCACATGGGGACCTTTCTTACTGGGGATGTATCAAACCCTTCAGGTAGGAGAGTTCCGCAGGGCCACTGAACAGCCAGCACATTCCAAGGTCTCCATGGACCCAAACGCACATTATGACGCATCCTCAGGAGAGGCCATTTCAACTCAGCCTCCTGGGTCGCGTGCCCCAGAGGCAGCAGATTAAACATATCTTGTCGCTAATGGCCAATGGGAATGCGAGGCATGCTGTATAGGGATCCATCCTTTGAACCCTGCTCTCCAGTCCTTCCGTATGGTATGTCCTGGAGCCATGCAACAGGACTCGAATGTCCCGCAGAAGGAAACCTTGTGGTTTAGGGCAACCTCCAAACTCAGCGTGGGAAAACTTCCTTGGCCTCATGAGGCCCCCGCTTCATGAAGGTGCCATCATGGACACATACTCCAGCCTCAGCCAACGTCTGATCCTCAGCCTGACTTCAGATCCAGGAAATTTTGATTCAGCCTCTGCAGAGTGGGCCTGCTCTGCCTTTGGCTCCAATCCTCACCCTAGCTTGTGTTTTCAGACTTCCGTCCTCACACTTCTGGCCCACAAACCCTCCCTCCTGGGAATTCTGGGGACACAATGAAGCACTCTGCCTGCCTCCCAGGAGAAAAACTTTGTCTATGGTGCTGCCCAGAAACCCCAAATGAGGATCAAACTGCTTGGCCCTCGGCAAAACCCCAATTGCATAGGCTACCTTAAACACTGATGCTCTGTCGCAAATAGCCTGAGCCCAGACCTTCCAACAGACACCGACACAGCTGGCTGCACACCCAGCACATTGGACCCGCCACTGCCTTAGGCCACCATCCATTCCCAACCTGTGTTTTCAGTCATAGGAACCTAGACCTTATCACCAATCCCTGCACAGGGGGGAACCTGATGCACAAGTCAGAACCCCTCCTTCCCCATGGCAAGAAACCTTGCAGCTGGCAGTGAGTCAAACCTTCAGTGTAGGAGAAAACGGCATGGCCCATGAGGCCACGCCCATGCGTAGGGCTGCCTTGGGCACAAACACACATTGTGACCCTCAGCGTGAGTACCTTATTCAAGTAACGCCTCTCAGTGACTGGACCAAGAGCCCGCATATGTGGCTTGCCATGCCCATAGGCACCCAGGACTAACTAGATGGTGTGTATTCCAGTTGAGGGAACCCACTGCTGTGCTCTAGAGTCCCTCTCCTGGGGCGTCCCCTGTGGAAGAAAACAGTACTCTTCCCTTCCCACAAAATGAACCCAAACACTTGGGAGCTTGGACAATCCCCCGAGAGGAAGGCTCTTCCTCGGCCCCTGAGGCAACCCCTACCCTGACCGGACACTGTGAACGCAACACCCAGAGACAAAAGACTGAGCGACTGCCTCCCACTTGCCCTCCTTTGATTTCCAGATGATCTTCCCTCACAAACTGGATATCAGGCCTGCCATTACATTGGCCACTAGCTGAGCCAAGTTTGCTTTTTCAGACATCTGTCCCCACAGCCCTGGCAAAGACAGCCTCTAGGCTGGGTCCTCTGGAGCCATACCACTGGACCGTGCCTGCTCTCTCCTGGGAAACTGTGTCCATTCCTTTGGCCACACACCTCCAGAATATGAGAAACCTCAAGGCCCCTTAGGACATCCCACTACTGGGAGCCTCCCTGGACACACAGGGGCATTCGGACACAAGCTGAGCAGCTACCTCCACGAAGGCATGCACACAGATGTCAACAGAGATTGAAGGTTGAGCCGGACAGGCCCTTAGGACGTAATCTCAACTCTTGCTTTGGTCCAGGTGTCACTCCTCAGAGGCTTTGGTTCGAAGAACAGGATATGGGGCTTTCCTGAGGCACTGAACAGAACTCCTCTCATCTCCACATGGGAAGCTTCCTTGTTGGAGCTTTGTCAAACACCTCAGTTTGGAGAACCCTGCAGAGTCCCTGAGCCACCTCCACATTCCTAGGTCTCCCAGGCCACGAAGCCACAGTAGGACTCATCTTCAGGAGAGTCCATTTCAACTCTCCCCTCTGGGTAGCTCACCCAGGTGCCCGCAGATTGAGCCTGCCTTGTCCTGACTAAAGAGTGGGAATATGAGGTGGCGTTCCCAGGCATCCAAGCTTAGACACCTGCTCTCGAGTCGTCCCGTATGGGGCCTCCTGGAACCATCCAATAGGACTCGACTGTCGTGCAGAAGGAAAACGTGAGGTTTGGAGTAGTTCACAAATCCCATCGTAGGCAAACATCCCTGACCTCATGAAGCCCCCACACCCTTCAGGAAGAGGCCATGCTGGACAAAACTCTAGCTTGAGGCACGTCTCATAGTTGACATGAACTCAGTGCAGGAGATCTCGATTCAGCCTCTGCAGAGTGGGCCTACCGTGCCCTCGGTCCCAAACCTCATGCTAGCTTGTGTTTTCAGACTTCCTTCCTCACACTCCTGGCAAACAAGCCCTCCGGACTAGGAACTCCAGGACCCCAACCCAGCCCAGTGTCTGCCCAACGGAAGAAAAACGTTTCCCTGTGGGGCTCTCCAGAAAACCCAGATGAGGATCAACCTGCTCAGGCCTCGACGGTACCCGAAATGGATAGGCTGCTCTGGGCACTCATGCTCTGTCTGACACAGCCTGAAGCCAGACGTCCAGACAGACAAGGAGACAGCTGGCCGCACACCCAGCACTTCGGACACGCCATGGTCTTATAGCCGTCAACTCTTCCTAACCTTGGTTTTCAGATATCTGAACCTAGACATTATATCAATTCTCCACACAGCTGGGTATCGCAAGCACAAAACAGAACTCCTCCTTCCCCATGGCTGTCAAGCTTGCTCTTGGCATGGAGTCACACCTTCAGGGTGGGAGAAACCTTCATGGCCCCTAGTGCCACGCCCAAACTTGAGTGCTGCTTGGGCACAATTCACACTGTGACCCTCAGAATGAGCCCCATGTCAAAGAAAGGCCTTTCAGGGCCTGACCAAGAGCCCACATATGGGGCTTGCCAAGCCCCTATGCACCCAATCCTCACCAGTGTTTGAGTTTTTCTATCGCCCCGCCCGTACCTGGGGCTCTGCTCTGGCATCCCTTTCTTGGAGAGACCCATGAGGCAGACAACACAACTCCACCCCTCCCACAAAATGACCCCAAAGCCTTGGGAGCTGGGACAAATCCCCAGAGAGGGATACGCGTCCACAGTCCCTGAGGCCACCCCTCCAATCCACGGCTATCCCGGACACAACATCCAGAGACAAAAGCCTGAAGGAACGCCTCCCACACGCCCTTGTTTCAGAGGCCCAGGAGCTCCCTTTCAGGCTGTACATCCGGCCTGCCATACCCTAGGCGCCAATCTTAAGCTGAGTTTGTGATTTCAGACTTCGGTGCCCACAGCCTGGACCCACACAACCTCCAGGCTAGGGCCTCTGGAGCCACAGCGAAAGATTGTGCCTGCCCTCTCCAAGGAAAGTGTGCCCAATCCATTGACCACAACCCTACAGGTTAGGGAAAAGCTCCAAGGCCCCTGAGGCCATCAATAGTGTAGGCCACCCTGGACTAAGAGGGGCTCTCTGACACCAGCGGAGCAACTAACTCCACTTAGACTCTCAGACATTTTCCCCAGAGATAGAAGGTTGAAATGGACAGGCCCACAGGCCCTAATCTGAACCTTAGCTTTGGTTTCCATGTGTCCGTCCTCAGAGGACTGTTTTCGTAGACCAGCACACGGGGCTTTTCTGAGGCACCAAACCAAACCTCTCTCGTCTCCACATGGGGACCTTTCTTACTGGGGATGTATCAAACCCTTCAGGTAGGAGAGTTCCGCAGGGCCACTGAACAGCCAGCACATTCCAAGGTCTCCATGGACCCAAACGCACATTATGACGCATCCTCAGGAGAGGCCATTTCAACTCAGCCTCCTGGGTCGCGTGCCCCAGAGGCAGCAGATTAAACATATCTTGTCGCTAATGGCCAATGGGAATGCGAGGCATGCTGTATAGGGATCCATCCTTTGAACCCTGCTCTCCAGTCCTTCCGTATGGTATGTCCTGGAGCCATGCAACAGGACTCGAATGTCCCGCAGAAGGAAACCTTGTGGTTTAGGGCAACCTCCAAACTCAGCGTGGGAAAACTTCCTTGGCCTCATGAGGCCCCCGCTTCATGAAGGTGCCATCATGGACACATACTCCAGCCTCAGCCAACGTCTGATCCTCAGCCTGACTTCAGATCCAGGAAATTTTGATTCAGCCACTGCAGAGTGGGCCTGCTCTGATTTGGCTCCAATCCTCACCCTAGCTTGTGTTTTCAGACTTCCGTCCTCACACTTCTGGCCCACAAACCCTCCCTCCTGGGAATTCTGGGGACACAATGAAGCACTCTGCCTGCCTCCCAGGAGAAAAACTTTGTCTATGGTGCTGCCCAGAAACCCCAAATGAGGATCAAACTGCTTGGCCCTCGGCAAAACCCCAATTGCATAGGCTACCTTAAACACTGATGCTCTGTCGCAAATAGCCTGAGCCCAGACCTTCCAACAGACACCGACACAGCTGGCTGCACACCCAGCACATTGGACCCGCCACTGCCTTAGGCCACCATCCATTCCCAACCTGTGTTTTCAGTCATAGGAACCTAGACCTTATCTCCAATCCCTGCACAGGAGGGAACCTGATGCACAACTCAGAACCCCTCCTTCCCCATGGCAAGAAACCTTGCAGCTGGCAGTGAGTCAAACCTTCAGTGTAGGAGAAAACGGCATGGCCCATGAGGCCACGCCCATGCGTAGGGCCGCCTTGGGCACAAACACACATTGTGACCCTCAGCTTGAGTACCTTATTCAAGTAACGCCTCTCAGTGACTGGACCAAGAGCCCGCATATGTGGCTTGCCATGCCCATAGGCACCCAGGACTAACTAGATGGTGTGTATTCCAGTTGAGGGAACCCACTGCTGTGCTCTAGAGTCCCTCTCCTGGGGCGTCCCCTGTGGAAGAAAACAGTACTCTTCCCTCCCCACAAAATGAACCCAAACACTTGGGAGCTTGGACAATCCCCCGAGAGGAAGGCTCTTCCTCGGCCCCTGAGGCAACCCCTACCCTGACCGGACACTGTGAACGCAACACCCAGAGACAAAAGACTGAGCGACTGCCTCCCACTTGCCCTCCTTTGATTTCCAGATGATCTTCCCTCACAAACTGGAGATCAGGCCTGCCATTACATTGGCCACTAGCTGAGCCAAGTTTGCTTTTTCAGACATCTGTCCCCACAGCCCTGGCAAAGACAGCCTCTAGGCTGGGTCCTCTGGAGCCATACCACTGGACCGTGCCTGCTCTCTCCTGGGAAACTGTGTCCATTCCTTTGGCCACACACCTCCAGAATATGAGAAACCTCAAGGCCCCTTAGGACATCCCACTACTGGGAGCCTCCCTGGACACACAGGGGCATTCGGACACAAGCTGAGCAGCTACCTCCACGAAGGCATGCACACAGATGTCAACAGAGATTGAAGGTTGAGCCGGACAGGCCCTTAGGACGTAATCTCAACTCTTGCTTTGGTCCAGGTGTCACTCCTCAGAGGCTTTGGTTCGAAGAACAGGATATGGGGCTTTCCTGAGGCACTGAACAGAACTCCTCTCATCTCCACATGGGAAGCTTCCTTGTTGGAGCTTTGTCAAACACCTCAGTTTGGAGAACCCTGCAGAATCCCTGAGCCACCTCCACATTCCAAGGTCTCCCAGGCCACGAAGCCACAGTAGGACTCATCTTCAGGAGAGTCCATTTCAACTCTCCCCTCTGGGTAGCTCACCCAGGTGCCCGCAGATTGAGCCTGCCTTGTCCTGACTAAAGAGTGGGAATATGAGGTGGCGTTCCCAGGCATCCAAGCTTAGACACCTGCTCTCGAGTCGTCCCGTATGGGGCCTCCTGGAACCATCCAATAGGACTCGACTGTCGTGCAGAAGGAAAACTTGAGGTTTTGGAGTAGTTCACAAATCCCATCGTAGCCAAACATCCCTGACCTCATGAAGCCCCCACACCCTTCAGGAAGAGGCCATGCTGGACAAAACTCTAGCTTGAGGCACGTCTCATAGTTGACATGAACTCAGTGCAGGAGATCTCGATTCAGCCTCTGCAGAGTGGGCCTACCGTGCCCTCGGTCCCAAACCTCTTGCTAGCTTGTGTTTTCAGACTTCCTTCCTCACACTCCTAGCAAACAAGCCCTCCGGACTAGGAACTCCAGAACCACAACCCAGCCCAGTGTCTGCCCAACGGAAGAAAAACGTTTCCCTGTGGGGCTCTCCAGAAAACCCAGATGAGGATCAACCTGCTCGGGCCTCGACGGTACCCGAACTGGATAGGCTGCTCTGGGCACTCATGCTCTGTCTGACACAGCCTGAAGCCAGACGTCCAGACAGACAAGGAGACAGCTGGCCGCACACCCAGCACTTCGGACACGCCATGGTCTTATAGCCGTCAACTCTTCCTAACCTTGGTTTTCAGATATCTGAACCTAGACATTATATCAATTCTCCACACAGCTGGGTATCGCAAGCACAAAACAGAACTCCTCCTTCCCCATGGCTGTCAAGCTTGCTCTTGGCATGGAGTCACACCTTCAGGGTGGGAGAAACCTTCATGGCCCCTGGTGCCACGCCCAAACTTGAGTGCTGCTTGGGCACAATTCACACTGTGACCCTCAGAATGAGCCCCATGTCAAAGAAAGGCCTGTCAGGGCCTGGCCCAAGAGCCCGCATATAGGGCTTGTCAAGCCCCTATGCACCCAATCCTCACCCGTGTTTGAGTTTTCCAGTCGCCCCACCCGTACCTGGGGCTCTGTTTTGGAATCCCTTTCTTGGAGAGACCCATGAGGCAGACAACACGACTCCACCCTTCCCACAAAATGACCCCAAACCCTTGGGAGCTGGGACAAAACCCCAGAGAGGGATACGCGTCCACAGTCCCTGAGGCCACCCCTCCAATCCACGGCTATCCTGGACACAACATCCAGAGACAAAAGCCTGAGGGAAGGCCTCCCACTAGCCCTTGATTCAGAGGCCCAGGAGCTCCCTCTTGGGCTGTACACCGGCCTGCCATACCCTAGGCGCCACTCATAAGCTGAGTTTGTGATTTCAGACTTCGGTGCCCACAGCCTGGACCCACACAACCTCCAGGCTAGGGCCTCTGCAGCCACAGCGAAAGATTGTGCCTACCCTCTCCAAGGAAAGTATGCCCAATCCATTGACCACAACCCTACAGGTTAGGGAAAAGCTCCAAGGCCCCTGAGGCCATCAATAGTGTAGGCCACCCTGGACTAAGAGGGGCTCTCTGACACCAGCGGAGCAACTAACTCCACTTAGACTCTCAGACATTTTCCCCAGAGACAGAAGGTTGAAATGGACAGGCCCACAGGCCCTAATCTGAACCTTAGCTTTGGTTTCCATGTGTCCGTCCTCAGAGGACTGTTTTCATAAAGCAGCAAACGGGGCTTTTCTGAGGCACCAAACCAAACCTCTCTCGTCTCCACATGGGGAGCTTTCTTACTGGGGATGTATCAAACCCTTCAGGTAGGAGAGTTCTGCAGGGCCACTGAACAGCCAGCACATTCCAAGGTCTCCATGGACCCAAACGCACATTATGACGCATCCTCAGGAGAGGCCATTTCAACTCAGCCTCCTGGGTCGCGTGCCCCAGAGGCAGCAGATCAAACAAATCTTGTCGCTAATGGCCAATGGGAATGCGAGGCATGCTGTATAGGGATCCATCCTTCGAACCCTGCTCTCCAGTCCTTCCGTATGGTATGTCCTGGAGCCATGCAACAGGACTCGAATGTCCCGCAGAAGGAAACCTTGTGGTTTAGGGCAACCTCCAAACTCAGCGTGGGAAAACTTCCTTGGCCTCATGAGGCCCCCGCTTCATGAAGGTGCCATCATGGACACATACTCCAGCCTCAGCCAACGTCTGATCCTCAGCCTGACTTCAGATCCAGGAAATTTTGATTCAGCCTCTGCAGAGTGGGCCTGCTCTGCCTTTGGCTCCAATCCTCACCCTAGCTTGTGTTTTCAGACTTCCGTCCTCACACTTCTGGCCCACAAACCCTCCCTCCTGGGAATTCTGGGGACACAATGAAGCACTCTGCCTGCCTCCCAGGAGAAAAACTTTGTCTATGGTGCTGCCCAGAAACCCCAAATGAGGATCAAACTGCTTGGCCCTCGGCAAAACCCCAATTGCATAGGCTACCTTAAACACTGATGCTCTGTCGCAAATAGCCTGAGCCCAGACCTTCCAACAGACACCGACACAGCTGGCTGCACACCCAGCACTTTGGACCCGCCACTGCCTTAGGCCACCATCCATTCCCAACCTGTGTTTTCAGTCATAGGAACCTAGACCTTATCTCCAATCACTGCACAGGAGGGAACCTGATGCACAACTCAGAACCCCTCCTTCCCCATGGCAAGAAACCTTGCAGCTGGCAGTGAGTCAAACCTTCAGTGTAGGAGAAAACGGCATGGCCCATGAGGCCACGCCCATGCGTAGGGCCGCCTTGGGCACAAACACACATTGTGACCCTCAGCTTGAGTACCTTATTCAAGTAACGCCTCTCAGTGACTGGACCAAGAGCCCGCATATGTGGCTTGCCATGCCCATAGGCACCCAGGACTAACTAGATGGTGTGTATTCCAGTTGAGGGAACCCACTGCTGTGCTCTAGAGTCCCTCTCCTGGGGCGTCCCCTGTGGAAGAAAACAGTACTCTTCCCTTCCCACAAAATGAACCCAAACACTTGGGAGCTTGGACAATCCCCCGAGAGGAAGGCTCTTCCTCGGCCCCTGAGGCAACCCCTACCCTGACCGGACACTGTGAACGCAACACCCAGAGACAAAAGACTGAGCGACTGCCTCCCACTTGCCCTCCTTTGATTTCCAGATGATCTTCCCTCACAAACTGGAGATCAGGCCTGCCATTACATTGGCCACTAGCTGAGCCAAGTTTGCTTTTTCAGACATCTGTCCCCACAGCCCTGGCAAAGACAGCCTCTAGGCTGGGTCCTCTGGAGCCATACCACTGGACCGTGCCTGCTCTCTCCTGGGAAACTGTGTCCATTCCTTTGGCCACACACCTCCAGAATATGAGAAACCTCAAGGCCCCTGAGGACATCCCACTACTGGGAGCCTCCCTGGACACACAGGGGCATTCGGACACAAGCTGAGCAGCTACCTCCACGAAGGCATGCACACAGATGTCAACAGAGATTGAAGGTTGAGCCGGACAGGCCCTTAGGACGTAATCTCAACTCTTGCTTTGGTCTAGGTGTCACTCCTCAGAGGCTTTGGTTCGAAGAACAGGATATGGGGCTTTCCTGAGGCACTGAACAGAACTCCTCTCATCTCCACATGGGAAGCTTCCTTGTTGGAGCTTTGTCAAACACCTCAGTTTGGAGAACCCTGCAGAGTCCCTGAGCCACCTCCACATTCCAAGGTCTCCCAGGCCACGAAGCCACAGTAGGACTCATCTTCAGGAGAGTCCATTTCAACTCTCCCCTCTGGGTAGCTCACCCAGGTGCCCGCAGATTGAGCCTGCCTTGTCCTGACTAAAGAGTGGGAATATGAGGTGGCGTTCCCAGGCATCCAAGCTTAGACACCTGCTCTCGAGTCCTCCCGTATGGGGCCTCCTGGAACCATCCAATAGGACTCGACTGTCGTGCAGAAGGAAAACGTGAGGTTTGGAGTAGTTCACAAATCCCATCGTAGGCAAACATCCCTGACCTCATGAAGCCCCCACACCCTTCAGGAAGAGGCCATGCTGGACAAAACTCTAGCTTGAGGCACGTCTCATAGTTGACATGAACTCAGTGCAGGAGATCTCGATTCAGCCTCTGCAGAGTGGGCCTACCGTGCCCTCGGTCCCAAACCTCATGCTAGCTTGTGTTTTCAGACTTCCTTCCTCACACTCCTGGCAAACAAGCCCTCCGGACTAGGAACTCCAGAACCACAACCCAGCCCAGTGTCTGCCCAACGGAAGAAAAACGTTTCCCTTCTGTTACCCGAACTGGATAGGCGGCTCTGGGCACTAAAGCTCTGTCTGACTCACCCTGATGCCAGACGTCCAGACAGACAAGTAGACAGCTGGCCGCACACCCAGCACTTCGGACACGCCATGGTCTTATGCCGTTATCTCTTCCTAACCTTGGTTTTCAGATATCTGAACCTAGACATTATATCAATTCCCCACACAGTTGGGTATCTGAATCACAAATCAGACCTCCTCCATCCCCATGGCTGTAAAGGTTGTGCTTCGCATGGAGTCCACCTTCAGGGTAGGAGAAACCTTCATGGCCCCTGATGCCACGCCCAAACTTCAGTTCCGCCTTGGGCACAAATTCACACTGTGACCCTCAGCATGAGCCCAATGTCAAAGAAAGGCCTGTCAGGATGTGGACCAATAGCCCGCATATGGGGCTTGCCAAGCCCCTATGCACCCAATCCTCACCAGTGTTTGTGTTTTCCAGTCGCCCCGCCCATACCTGGGGCTGCTCTGGAATTCCTTTCTTGTAGAGAGAAATGAGCCAGACAACAGGACTCCACCCTTCCCACAAAATGACCCCAAACTCTCGGGAGCTGGGACAAATTCACAGAGAGCGAGACTCATCCATGGGCCCTGAGGCCACCCGTACAATCCACGGCTATACTGGACACAACATCCAGAGACAAATCCTGTAGGAAAGCCCCCCACTCACCCGTCTTTCAGAAGAAAAGGATCTTCCTCTTGGTCTGTACATCCGGCCTGCCACACCCTCGGCGCCACTCATAAGCTGAGTTTGTGTTTTCAGACTTCTCTGCCCACAGCCTGGACCCACACAACCTCCCGGCTAGGGCATCTGGATCCACATCGGAAGATTGTTCCTGCCCTCTCCAAGGAAAGTGTGCTCAAACCATTGTTCAAAACCCTACAGGTTAGGGAAAAGCTCCAAGGCCCCTGAGGTCATCCCGATAGTGTAGGCCGCCCTGTACTAAGAGGGGCACTCTGACAGCAGCGGAGCAACTATCTCCACTTAGACTCACAGACAGTGTCCCCAGAGAGAGAAGATTGAAATGGACAGGCCCCTGGGCCCATATCTGAAGCTTAGCTTTGGTTTCCATGTGTCCGTCCTCAGATGACTGGTTTCATATCAGCATATTAGGTTTTTCTAAGGCACCAAACGAAACCTCTCTCGTCTCCACATGGGGAGCTTTCTTACTGGAGCTGTATCAAACCCTTCACATAGGAGAGTTCTGCAGGGCCACTGAACAACCAGCACATCCAAGGTCTCCATGGACCCAAACGCACATTATGACGCATCCTCAGGAGAGGCCATTTCAACCCAGCCCTTTGGGTAACGTGCCCCAGAGCCAGCAGTTCAAACATATCTTCTCGCTAATGGCCAATGGGAATGTGAGGCATGCTGTTCAGGGATCCATCCTTGGAACCCTGCTCTCCAGTCTTTCTGTATGTTATGTCGTGGAGCCATCCATCAGGACTTGACTGTCCCGCAGAAGGAAACCTTGTGGTTTGGGGCAACCTCCAAACTCAGCGTGGAAAACTTCCTTGGCATCATGAGGCCCGCACTTCATGAAGGTGCCATTATGGACACAAACTCCAGCCTCAGCCAACTTCTGATCCTCAGCCAGACTTCTGATGCAGGGGATTTCGATTCAGCCTCTCCAGAGTAGGCCTGCTCTGCCCTTGGCTCCAATCCTCACCCTAGCTTGTGTTTTCAGACTTCTGTCCTCACACTCCTGGCCCACAAACCCTCCCTACTGGGAATTCTGGGGCCACAATGAATCACTCTGCTTGCCTCCCAGGAGAAAAACATTGTCTATGGTGCTGCCCAGAAAACCCAAATGAGGATCAAACTGCTTGGCCCTCAGCAATACACCATTTGCATAGGCTATCTTAAACACTGACGTTCTGTCTCACATAGCCTGAGCACAGACCTTCCAACAAACACTGACACAGCTGGCTGCACACCCAGTACATTGGTAGCCACCACTGTCTTGGCCACCATCAATTCCCAACCTGGGTTGTCAGTCATTGGAACCTAGACCTTATCTCCAATCCCTGCACAGGGGCGAACCAGAAGCTTAAGTCAGAAACCCTCCTTCCCCATGGCAAGAAACCTTACTGCTGGCAGTGAGTCTAACCTTCATTGTAGGATAAACGGCATGTCCCATGAGGCCACGGCCATGCGTGAGGGCCTTCTTGGGCACAAACACACATTGTGACCCTCAGCGTGAGTACCTTATTCAAGTAACGCCTCTCAGTGACTGGACCAGGAGCCCGCATATGTGGCATGCCTTGCCCATAGGCACCCAGCCCTACTAGATGGCGGGTATTCCAGTTGAGGGAACCCACTTCTGTGCTCTAGAATTCCTATACTGAGGGGTCACCTGTGGCAGAATACAGTACTCTTCCCTTCCCACAGAATGAATCCAAGCACCTTGTAACTTGGACAATCCCCCGAGAGGAAGGCTCTTCCTGGTCCCCTGAAGCAACCCCTACCTGAACAGCCATTTTGAACGCAACATCAAGATAACAAAAGCCTAAGCGACTGCCTTCCACTTGCCCTCCTTTGATATCAAGAGTATCTCCCCTCGTGGACTAGAGATTAGGCTTGCCATTACCTTGGCCCCTACCTGAGCCAAGTTTGTTTTTTCAGACATCTGTCCCCACAGCCCTGGCAAACACAGCTTCTAAGCTGGGTCCTTGGAGCCATACCACAGGACCGTGCCTGCTCTCTCCTGGAAACTGTTTCCATTCCTTTGGCCACACACCTAAAGAATAAGAGAAACTTCAAGGCCCCCGAGGACATCCCACTACTGTAAGCCTCCCTGGACACACAGGGGCATTCTGATGCAAGCTGTGCAGCTACATCCACGAAGGCATGCACACAGATGTCCACAGAGATAGAAGGTTGAGCCGGACAGGCCCTTAGGCCCTAATCTCAACTCTTGCTTTGGATTCCAGGTGTCACTCCTCAGAGGCTTTGGTTCGAGGAACAGCATATGGGGATTTTCTGAGGCACTGAACAGAACACCTCTCTTCTCCACATGGAAAGCTTCTTTGTTGGAGCCGTGTCAAACACCTCAGGTTGGAAAATCCTGCAGAGACCCTTAGCCACCTCCACATTCCTAGGTCATCCAGCCACCTACCAACCTGCCGGGCCTCATGAAGCCCCCCACATCCTTCAGGGAGAGGCCATCATGGACAAACACTCTAGCTTGAAGCACGTCTCATAGTAGACATGACCGCAATGCAGGAGATCTTGATTCAGCCTCTGCAGAGTGGCCTGCCGTGCCCTCGGTCCCAAACCTCACGCTAGCTTGTGTTTTCAGACTTCCTTCCTCACACTCCTGGCTAACAATCCCTCCAGAGTAGGAATTGCAGAACCACAAGCCAGCCCAGTGACTGCCCACCGGTAGAAAACGTTTCCTTGTGGGGCTCTCCATAAAACCCAGATGAGGATCAACCTGCTCTTGCCTCGACGGCACTCAGATTTGATAGGCTGCTCTGGGCACTAATGCTCTGCCTTTCACAGCCTGATGCCAGACGTCCAGACAGGCAAGGAGACAGCTGGCTACACACCTAGCACTTCTGACACGCCATGGTCTTATGCCGTTATCTCTTCCTAACCTTGGTTTTCAGATATCTAAACCCAGATATTATATCAATTCCCCACACAGTTGGGCATCTGAAGCACAAATCAGAACTCCTTCTTCCCCATGGCTGTAAGGCTTGCTCTTGGCATGGAGTCACACCTTCAGGGTGGGAGAAACCTTCATTTCCCCTGAAACCACGCCCAATCTTGAGTGCTGCCTTGGGCACAAATTCACTCTGTGACCCTCAGCATGAGCCCAATATCAAAGAAAGGCCTGTCAGGGCCTTGACCAAGAGCCCGCATATGGGGAGTGCCAAGCCCCTATACACCCAATCCTCACCAGTGTTTGAGTTTTCCAGTCTCCCCCCCGTACCTGGGGCTCTGCTCTGGAATCACTTTCTTGGAGAGACACATTAGCTAGACAACAGGACTCCATCCTTCCCACAAAATGACCCCAAACTCCTGTTAGCTGGGACAAATCCCCAGAGAGAGATACTCGTCCACAGTCCCTGAGGCCACCCCCTACAATCCACGGCTATCCTGGATGCATCCAGAGACAAAAGCCTGAAGGAATCTCGCCCTTGATTCACAAGCCAAGGTGCTCACTCTCTATCTGTACATCTGGCCTGCCATACCCTCGGCGCCACTCATAAGCTGAGTTTGTGTTTTCAGACTTCTGTGCCCACAGCCTGGACCCACACCCCCTCCAGGCTAGGGCATCTGCAGCCACAGCGAAAGATTGTGCCTGCCCTCTCCAAGGAAAGTGTGCCCAATCCATTGACCACAACCCTACAGGTTAGGGAAAAGCTCCAAGGCCCCTGAGGCCATCCTGATAGTGTAGGCTGCCCTGGACTAAAAGGGGCACTCTGACACCAGCTGAGCCATTATCACCACTTAGACTCTCAGACAGTGTCCCCAGAGACAGAAGATTGAAATGGACAGGCCCTTAGGCCCTAATCTGAAACTTAGCTTTAGTTTTCATGTGTCCGTCCTCAGAGGACTGGTTTCGTATACCAGCATATTAGGTTTTCTGAGGCTCCAAACCAAACATTTCTCGTCTCCACATGGAGTGCTTTCTTACTGGGAATGTATCAAACCCTTCTGGTCGGAGAATTCCGCAGGGCCACAGTACAACCATCACATTCCAAGGTCTCCATGGACAGAAACCCACATTATGACGCATCCTCAGGAGAGGCCATTTCAACTCAGCACGCTGGTTAGCTTGCCCCAGAGCCAGCAGATCAAACATATCTTGTCGTTAATGGCCAATGGGAATGCGAGGCATGCTGTTCAGGGATCCATCCTTTGAACCCTCCTCTCCAGTCCTTCCATATGGTATGTACTGGAGCCATCCAACAGGACTCGACTGTCTCGCAGAAGGAAACCTTGTGGTTTGTGGCAACCTCCAAACTCAGCGTGGGAAAACTTCGTTGACCTCATGAGCCACCTGCTTCATGAAGGTGCCATCTAGGGCACAATCCAACCTCAGCCAACGTCTGATCCTCAGCCTGACTTCAGATGCATGAGATTTCCTTTCAACCTTTGCAGAGTGGGCCTGCTCCCAACCTCACCCTATCTTTTGTTTTCAGACTCTACCCTAGCACTCCTGGCCCAAAAGCCCTCATGATTGGGAATTCTGGTTCCAGAACGAAGCACTCGGCCTGCCCCCCAAAGAAAAACATTGTCTATGGCATTGCTCAGAAACCCCAAATGAAAATCAACCTGCTCAGCCCTCGGCAACACCCCAATTGCATAGGCTCCCCTAAACACTATGCTCTGTCTTACATAGCCTGAGCCCAGACCTTGTGAGAGACATTAAGACAGTTGGCTTCACACCCAGCACATCGAACCTGCCATGGGTTAGGCCATTTCATCCCTTCCCATTGACCTGGGTGTCTTCCTGGAGGTATATTCTGAGGCTGTGTCAGACTATGCATTTTTCCTGGAGCTTCCTATGGAATTGGGGTGGTATTAGGGGCCTTGCAATTTTCTCTTAATCTGGTGGGTTGGGAAACTGAGACAGGCTGACATTCCTTGGGAGATCTGGCCCAGTGCTGTTGTGTGTTCCTGGAGGCCCCATCCTGGAGGGCATATGGGTCAGGACTCTGGGTTCAAAGTCTTCAGACACAAACTCGGGTAAGAGTTAAGCTCGAGGTGATGGCAGACCCAATCTGCAGACCCTGAGCGAAGCATCTCCAGATATGAAATTCGGACGGCTGTGAGGCAGGAGCACAGTCTTTTCTGTCTGACTTGTTTGTCTATGATGGCCACGAAATGGAGGGGTGGCCTCATGGGTCCATGTGAGATTCTACCTCTCTGGGAATTCTGCTCGGCACCCAAGAGTTTGGTGTATTTCCGGGGGATGGGAGGAGCGCAGTTTTCTGAGTCAGGGATCCCGTCCAAACAGCCATTCCAGAGATGGGTCCTGGGTTCTGGAGCCTGGATCACCGCAACAAGGCTTAGGATTTGGGCCTAGGGTCCTGCTCTATGTTTTCCTGGTACAGCTCCCGAGTGTTCTTGTTGGAAATGGGTCTCATTCTGAGGGTCACAATGCCTGTTTTTGCCCAGATGCCCATGCTGAGTGTGTGTGACCTCATGGACTATGCACTTGGCTCCCACTCTGAGGGTTGGACTGCCATCTCAACATTCAGTTTTCCTGCCATGGGGAAGGAGGTGTACTTTTTTATGCTTCAGTTTCCCCCATGGGCAGGAATTTGAGCTAAGTTCTGGGACAGGTGCCTGAATACCCAGTTCGCTTTGAGATGAGGTCCTCGGGCCAAGGCAGGACCCACCTGCAGAAAATGAGGCCTGCTTTCTGGGTGGCTGTCAGGAGCTCGGGCTCGAGCTGTGTCAGACAGAACATTCGTGGAGAGTTCAGCCTATGATATTGGGGTGCTTTTGAGAGCTGTGCAACTGGATCCTCATGGGGGATTTTTGCACAGACCCTTTCTTCACTTCTTCTATCTGGTGAGCAGGCAGATGGCTGCATTACGGCTCCAGAATATCCAAGTTGGAGGGTTTGCAGGCGAGGAGTGTGAGGACAGAAGTATGAAAACATAAGCTACGGTTACGCTCAGTGCCGAGCACATGTCTATTCCAATGTACAGCAGTTGTTTCGAGATCTCCAGCACCTGGGCGAGGGGCAGATGTCTGCTCACGCTGGAGTTTGTATCCATGATGGCCAACAAATGGTGGGGAGGCCTCAAGAATTCTTGGAGGTTTTTCCAAGCTGGAGCTTGTGAGCTGCTCCAAACATCAAGGTGTCCTACTAAGGGACAGCAGAAGTCTTCTTACAGGGCTCCAGGGTCCCCCATATGGAAGATTCGATAGAAATGCTCTCTGAATGGAGGCCTGGGAAGCCAATCTCGTGTTACCATTGCAGCTGAGGAACAGGGTAAGCTTGAACCAATGACACTGATTCCAAGTTCCAAGTGATTTGCGTTGATGGAAGTTCTCAGTCTAACAGGTCCCAATGCTGCTTGGTGTCCAGGAAGACCTTAGAATGTGGTGGTGGCTCTCTGACCATTGAGGATTCTCTATCCTTAGGATTAGACCCAGTACCCAGGAGACAGGTTTCCTTCTTGGGACAGGAGGTGTGCTCTTGTATGGCTCACGGACCACAGGTTGAACCATATGCTTGAATTTCCAGAACAGACCTCTAGGGAGAGAGACCTCAAAACATAAGCTAGGGTTATGATGAGGTTTTAGGGCCATGGAAGTTTCAATCTTCGGACTAAGTGCCATTGGCCTGCATGTCATCCTGGAGGTAGGTGCTGAAGCTGTGTCAGGCTGTGCACTTTTTCCAGAGTGGCCTATGAAATTGGGGTGCAGTCAGGGGCCTTGCAGTTTTCTCCTAATCTGGACATTTTGGGAAACTGAGATGGGCAGGGTTTCCTCAGGAGAGCAGGGCCAGTGATGTCATGTGTTTCTAGAGGCCCCACCCTGGAGGTCATGTGTGTCAGGACTTTGGGACCAAAGACTTTAGACACAACCTCGGATAAGAGATAGGAGTGAGGTGATGGCAGTCCGAATCTGAAGACCCTGAGGGAAGCTCCTCGGGATTTGAAATTCAGGTGGCTGGGAGGGAGGAGCACAGGCTTTTCTGTCTGGATTGTGTGTCTAGGATGGCCACTAAATGGAGGGGTGACATCATGTGTCCATGGGATATTCTTCCACTCTGGTGATTCTGCTTGGCACCCAAGAGTTTGATTTCTTTCTGGGGAAGAGGAAAAGACTGTATTCCATCTCTGGGATCCTGTCCAAACAGGGATTCCAGAGATGGGTTCTGGGTCCAGACACTGGGAAAACTTAACCAAAGCTTCGAATTGGGTTCCTGGTCCAGATCCCAAGGGGGATCTTTGGAAAGGGGTCTCATTCTGAGGGTCACAATGCCTGTTTGTGCCCAGCTGCCCATCCTGTGTAGGCGTGGTCTCATGGACCATGCACCTGGTTCCCACTCAGGGTTGTACAGCCATCTCAACATTCAGTTTTCTGGCCATGGGGAAGGAGGAGCACTCTTTTGTGCTTCCGAGTCCCCTATGGGCAGGAATTTGAGCTAAGTCTGGGACAGGTACCTGAATATCCAGGTTGCTTCAAGATGATGGCCTCGGGCCAAGGTTGGACCCACCTGGAGGATATGGGGCCCACTATCTGGGTTGCTGACAGGAGGTCGGGGATCAGGCGATGTCAGACAGACAATTTATGCAGAGGTCGGTCTATTATATTGGGGTGCCATTGAGGGCCGTGCAGGAGGATCCTCATGTGGGTTTCTGCGAAGAACCATAGGGCATTTCTTCTTTCTGGTGGGCAGGCAGAAAGCTGCACTGTGGCTTCAGAATTCCCAATATGGAGGGCTTGTAGGCGAGGAGTGTGAAGACAGAAGTCTGAAAACACAAGCCACGGATAAGCTCAGTGCTGACCACAGGACCATTCCATTGTGCAGTGGTTGTTTCGAGATTTCCAGCACCTGAGTATGGGCGAGGGTCAGATGTCTGCTCACGCTGGGTTTGCATCCATGATGGTCAACGAATTGTGGGGTGGCCTCAAGAATTCTTGGAGATTTTCCCAAGCAGGACCTTGTGAGCTTCTCCAAACAGCAAGGTGTCCTACTGTGGGACAGGGGAAGTCCGCTTACAAGGCTCCAGGGTCCCCCATATAGAAAGATTCGACAGCAGAGGTCTCTGAATGGGGGCCTGGGAAGTCTTCCTTGCATGACCATTGCAGCTGAGGAACATTGCAGGCTTGATCTGCTGGTTTTTGTTCAAATTTCCAAGTGATCTAAGTTGACGGATGTTCTCAGTCTAATGAGTCACAATGCTGCTTGGTGTCCAGGGAGACCTTAGAATGTGGTGGTGAGGGTGCCTGGGTGGCTCAATGGGCTAAGCCGCTGCCTTCGGCTCAGGTCATGATCTCAGGGTCCTGGTATTGAGTCCGGCATCAGGCTCTCTGCTCAGCAGGGAGCCTGCTTCTTCCTCTCTCTCTCTCTGCCTTCCTCTATGCCTACTTGTGATCTCTCTCTGTCAAATAAATAAATAAAATCTATATATAAAAAAAAAGAATGTGGTTGTGGGTCTGTGGCCATGCAGGATTCTCCTACCTGAGGGTTAGACCCAGTTCCCAGGAGCCAGGTTCCCTTCTCGGGACAGGAGGGGTTCTCTTGTATGGCTCAGGGACCACATGTCGGATCATATGTTGGATTTCAAGACCAGGCCTCTGGGCACAGAGGCCTGAATATCTAGGCTAGGGTTCTTATGAGGTTGTAGGGGCATGTCATCCTCAACCTTCGGACTTAGGGACTTTGACCTGTGAGTCTTCCTGGAGGTAGATGCTCAGGCTGTGTCAGACTGTGCATTTTTTCCAGAGTGGCCTATGAAATTGGGGTGGGCTCAGGGGCCTTGCAGGCTTTTCCTAATCTGGAGGATTTGTGCAACTGAGACGGCAGAATTTCATCCAGAGATCAGGCCCAGTGATGTAGTGTGGTTCTGTCAGCCCCATCCTGCAGGGAATGTGGTTAAGGGCTCTGGGACCAAAGTCTTCAGACACAAAATTGTGTATCAATTAGGAGGGAGGTGATGGCAGCCCCGATCTGCAGACGCTGAGGGCAGCTCCTCAGGATTTGAAATTCGTGTGGCTGGGAGGCAGGAGCAAAGGCTTTTCTGTCTGGATTGTGTCTAGGATGGCCTTGGAATGGTGGGGTGTCCTCATGTGTCCATGGAATATTCTACCTCTCTGGGGATTCTGCCCAGCACCCAAGAGTTTGGTGTCTAACTGGGAAGGAGAGAGTGTGGTTTACTGTTTCAGGGTTCCTGTCAACACAGGGATTCCAGAGTTGGGTTATAGGTCCCTGTGCCTGGATAACCCTACAAAGGCTTAGTATTTGGGCCTAGAGGCTTGACTGCCTGGCTCTGTGGGGCTTTGGTTCAGCTCCCATGGGGACTTGTTGAAAATGGGTCTCAGGGTAAGGGTCACAATGCCTGTTTGTGCCCAGATGCCCATCCTGAGTGGGCATTGGCTCTTGTTCCATGCACCTGGATCCCAATATGAGGGTTGGACCACCATATCAACATTTAATTTTCCTTCTATGAGGAAGGAGGAGTACTCTTTTGTGCTTCAGATTCCCCCATGCACAGTAATTTGAGCTATGTTCTGGGACTGGTACGTGAATAACCAGGTTGGTTTGAGATGAAGGACTCAGGTCAAGGCAGGTCACACCTTCCAGATATGGATCCCGCTATCTAGGTGGCTACCAGGAGGTCGGGGCTCGAGCTGTGTCAGACAGAGCATTAGTTCACAAGGTGGCCTATGATATTGTGGTGCTATAGAGGGCTGTGCTGGTGGAACCTTATATGGAGTTTCACGCAGACCCATAGGGCACCTCTTTTCTGGTGGGCAGGCAGAAGGCTGCATTGTGGCTCCCAAATTTCCAATATGGGGGACTTGAAGGCGAGGAGTGTGAGAACAGAAGGCAGAAAAAACACAATCTATGCTTAATCTCAGTGCCGAGAACATGGCCGTTCCAATGTGCAGTGGTTTTTTCGAGATCTCCAGCATCTGAGTACAGGCGAGGGTCAGATGTCTGCTCATGATAGAGTTTGTATCTATCATGGCCAACAAATGAAATATCCAGCACCTGAGTAAAGGTGGATTTCAGATGTTTACGCACACTGGAGTTTTTGTCTCTGATGACTGAGAAATGGAGGAGTGGCATCAAGAGGCTGATGCATGTGAGATGCTCCAAACAGCAAGGTTGTTTTTTCTACTGGACAGTTAGAGTCTGGTATGTTTTCTGCAGGGCCCCCCATGTGAAAAGTATGGGTAGCAGAGCCCTTCCACATGGATGCCTGGAAAGCACACCTCCATTGACCAATGCAGCTGAGGAACATGCAGGTTCTTTACGGTGCTTCTGGGGCGAAGCACCAAGGTCTTGAGTTGACATGGAATCTCTTGAAGATGGGTTACAATGCTGTTTTTTTTTTTAACCAGGTAGATCTTAGAATGTGTTGGTGGCTAAGGTGCCTGCAGGATTCTCCTACCCTGAGGGTTTAACACAGGTCGAAGAGCACGGTTACCTTCTGGGGACAGGAGATGTAGTGTTTTGTGGCTCAGGGACACATGCCGTATCATGAGTTCCTATTCAAGAACAGGCCTCTGAAGACAGATGCCCGACAACCTAATCTAGGGTTCCAATGAGTCCCAGGGGCATGAGAGGTTCAATCTTCAGACTTAGGACAGTTGACTTGGGTGTCTGCCAGGATGTAGGTGATCAGGGAGTTTCAGACTGCACACTTATGTCCAGAGTAACCTCCAATATTGGGGTGGCCACAGGGGCCTTGAATGTTTCAACCAACTCTGGAGGGTTTGGTTAACTGACATGCACAATTTTCATGGAGATGGCAAGCACAGTCCTGTGGTGTGGCTCCAGAGACTCCACCCTGGAGGGCATGTGAGCCATGGTTCTGGGAGGGAAGTCTGCAAACACAAACTCGGGTTAGGTTTAGTGGCTAGGTTATTGCAGGGCAATGTGTAGACCTGCAAGGCTACTCGTCAGGAACAGTAACTGGAATGACCCGAAGGCGGAAGCACAGGCTTTTATATCTGGATTGTGTGTCTAGGGTGACCTCAGAATGCAGCTGTGGCCTCATGGGTCCATGGGAGATTTTTCCTCTAAGGATACTGGCGGCTCCCAATATTTTGATGACTTTTTGGGATGGGAAGACTGCTATTTTCGATCTTAGGTGTGCCCCAAAACAGGGATTCCAGAGATGGGCTCTGGGTCTAGGCGCCTGGAAAATCCCACCAAGGGTTGGGATTTGGGCTTATGGGCAGACCAGGCCTGCAATGCAGGATCTTGGTGGTGCAACTAGGAGGGCTTGTTTGGAAGCATGCTCAGGCTGAGCATTACAATGCCTGTTTGTGCCCAGGGCGGCCCTCAGGAGTGGGCGTGGTCCCATTGTCCATTTTCTGACTCCCACACTGAGGGATGGACACACATTCCAATGGCCAGGTTTCCAGCCATGGGGAAGGAGGAAATATCTATTGTGCTTCATGTTCCCCCATAGGCAGGGATTACAGCAAAGGTCTGGGGACAGATGCCTGAATACCAAGGATGCATAGAGATGACAGATTTGGGCCATGGCCGTTCTCACATGCTGGATATGGGCCCCGCTCTCTGGGTGGCTGACACGAGGTCTGGGCTCAGGCTGTGTCAGACACAGCACTAGTGGCCAGAGAAGTCTATATATTGGGGTTCTCTCCAGGGCCGAGTAAATTGATCCTCATGTAGGGTTTCTGGCCAGACTCACGAAGCACTTCTTTCTGTGGGGCAGGCAGAATGCTGCCTTATGGATCCAGAATTCCCTATCAAGAGGGTTTGGGGACAAATAGGGTGAGAATGCAATTGTAAACACCAGCTATGCTTAAATTGAGTGCCAAGCGGAAGTCAGTTTCAATGTGCAGCAGCTTATATGAGATATCCAGCACCTGAGTAAGGGCAGATGTCAGATATTTGCTCACACTGGAGTTTGTGTCTAGGATGACGACTAATGGAGGGGTGGCTTCAGGAGGCAATGGAGGATTACCCACGCTTAGGATTGTGAGATGCTCCAAACAACAAGGTTTCCTTCTAATGGACAGGAGGAGTCTGTTTTTTTTTTCCTCCAGGGTCCCTCAAGTGGAAGTTTGCGTAGCAGAGCCCTCCTGCACGGATGACTGGAAAGCACACGTCCAATGACCATTGCAGCTGAGGAACATGACAGGTTCGTTTTGGTGGTTCTGGTGCCAAGTACCAAGGCCTTGAGTTGACTTGGAATCTCTTACAGATGTGTCCCAAAACTGGTTTGTTACAAGGGAGGTCTTAGAATGTATTGGTGGCTAAGGGCCACGCTGAGGGTTTGGCAGAGGTCGATGTGCACAGTTTCCATATTGGGAGAGGAGATGTTCTGTTTTGTGGCTCAGGGTACATATGTTGTATCCTGACTTGGTATTCAAGAACAGGCCTCTGAGGATTGATGCTTGCAACCTAATCTAGGGATCCAATGATGTCCTTGGTGCCCATCAGGTTCAATTTTCTGACTAAGGACCATTGATATGGTTGTCTGACTGGATGTAGGTGATCAGGGTGTTTCAGACTGTGCATTTGCATCCAGAGCCACTTCCAATATTGGGGTGGGCTCAGGGGCCTTGCAGGTTTCTCCTAACTTGGAGGCTTTGGGGAACTGTGATGGGCACAGTTTCCTTGGGGATGGCAGGCCCAGTCCTGTGGTAAGGCTTCAGAGACCACCTCCTTGAGGATATGAGAGCCATGGTTTTGGGAGGGAAGTCTGCAAACACAAATTTGGGTCAGGGATAGTGGCAAGGTGATCGCAGGTCCAATGCATAGACCTAGAAGGCATCACGTCAGGAACTGTAATTAGGGTGACTGAAAGCTGGTAGCACAGGCTTTTCTATCTGGATTGTGTGTCCAGGATGGGATCTGAATGTAGACGTGGTCTCATGGTTCAATGGGAGACTTTTCCTCTCTAAGGATCCTGGTGGCTCTCCATAGATTGGTGGTTTTTCAGAGAAGAAAAGAGTGCTCTTTTCCATCTTAGGGGTGCCCCAAAACAGGGAAGAATGCTGTTTTCCAACTTAGGCTTATGCCAAAACAGGGATTCCAGAGACGGGCTCTGGGTCTGGGTGCCCGGATATCCCACCAAGTGTTAGGATTTGGGCCTAGGGGCATTCCAGGCCTGCAATGCAGGATCCAAATGGTGTAACAGAGAGGGCTTGTTTGAAAGCATGCTCAGGCTGAGGGTCATCATGCCTCTTTGTGCCCAGGGGGGCCCTCAGGAGAGGGCGTAGTCTCATTGGCCGTATAGCTGGATCCCACTTAGAGGGTTGGACACCCATTGCAACAGCCAGGCTTCCTGCAATGGAAAGAGGAGTTCTCTATTGTGCTTCAGGTTCCCCCATTGGCAGGGTTACAGGAAAGGTCTGTGGAAAGTTGCCTTAATACCAATGATGTGTACAGATGACAGACTAAGAATTCCCAGGTAACAAAACAGCATTGTTACCCATGTTCATGACATTCCATGTAAAAATAAGCCCTTAGTACTTCGCCCCAGAGCCACCAGAATGAACTTGCCATGTTCCTAAGCTGCAATGGTCAGTGGAGGTGTTGTTTCCAGGCAACCATACGGGGGTGCTCTGCTACACAAACTTTGCAATTGGCGGGGACCCTGGAGACAAAAAAACAGAATGCCCCTGTCCGGTAGAAGGAAACCTTCTGTTTGGAGCATCTCACAAGCCCCAGCGTGGGAAATCCTCCATTTCCTCTTGAAGCCACCACTCCATTTGTCAGTCATCATAGACACAAACTCCAGCATGAGCAAACATCTGACATCCGCCCTTACTCAGGTGCTGGATTTCAATTCAATCGCGGCACACTGGAACTGCCTTTAGTTTGACTGAATTAAGCCATAGCTTGGGTTTACAATTCCGTCCTCAGCCTACTGGTCCACAAGCCCTATTGTGAGGGAATTCTGGAGCTACAACACAATATTCTGCCTTCCCCATAGAAAGAAAAAGGGCCTGGAGAGTCTGCCCAGAAACTCCATATGATGGTCAATCTTCTCGGTGCTAGACGGAACCCTGATTCATAGGCTGCCCTGGGCACTAGTGCTGTGTCTGACATAGCCGGAGCCAGGACCTAGTGTCAGCCACTGAGAGATCAGGGCCCATATCCAGCATGTGAGACCAGCTATGGCCCAAGTCTGTCTTCTCTTCTATTCTTGGTATTCAGGCATCTGTACCCACACCTTTGCTGAAATCCTTGCCATTGGGGGAACCTGAAGCACAATAGAGAACTCCTCCTTCCCCATGGAAGGTATTCTGACAGTTGGGATAGTTGCTCAACCCTCAAAGTGGAAGGCAGCCTCATGGCCAAGGAGACCATGTGCACTCATGATGGCTTCCCCGGGCACAAGCAGGCATTGTGACCTCAGCCTGAGCAAGCTTTCAACCAAACACTCTCAATTGCATCTCTGGGACCCCGAATTGCAGGCCTAGTACACACCTAGGCCCAAATCCTAACCCTGGTGGGATTTTACAGGGGCCCAGACACAGAGCCGATCTCTGCAATCCCTATTTTGGGGGACCCTTAAGATGGAAAACAGCACTCTTCCCTTCCCCGAGATAGTCACCAAACTCTTGGTAGCCACCAGGATCCTTGAGTGGAAAAATCTGCCATAGACCCATGAGAACACACCTGCATTCCGAGGCCATCCTGGACATACAATCCAGATACATATCATGTGCTATCACCTTTGAGTCATCGGATTTACAGTTCCTGACGAGCTGCCTTCCAGGTCTATGCATTGGGCCTGCAATCACCTTGCCATTAACCTAAACTGAGTTTGTGTTTGCAGACTTCCCTCCTAAAACCATGGCTCACATGACCTCCAGGTTCTGGCATCTGAAGCCACACCACAAGACTGTGCCTGAGATCCTCAAGGAAACTGTGCCCATCACTTTTGCCCGATACCTTTAGATTAGGAGAAACCTGCAAGGCCCCTGAGTGCAGCCAAATAATGGAGGCCGCTCTGGGCACAAATGCACAGTCTGAGACACCCTGATCACCTCCATACAGGCAGACACCCAAGTCAATGGTCCTGAGTCAGAAGATTGAACCTGACATGCCCCGAGGACTTCATTGGCACACTAGATTAGGTTTACAGGTATCTGTCATCAGAGGCCTGCTCTGGAATATCAACTTATAATAAAATATATAGTCCCTGAGCCACAGAACAGAATATGTCCTCCCCAAAAAGGAAGCCATGCTCCTGGAATTGTGTCATACCCTAAGGGTATTTGGATCCTGAATGACCCCTTAGCAACCAGCACATTCTATGATATTCCTGGTAACAAACCATCATTGTGCCCCATCTTCATGAGACTCCATGTCAACTCAAGGTCTCGATATATTGCCCCAGAGCCACCAGAATGCACCTGCCATGTTCCTCAGCTGCAATGGTCAATGGAGGGGTGACTTCCAGGCATCCCTGTGGGGTTCTCTGCTACAAAACTTTCCACATGGAGAAACCAGAGAAAACAAACCAGACTTCTCCTGTCCGGTAGAAAGAAACTTTGCTATTTGGAGCATCTCACAAGCCCCAGCATGGGAAATCCTCCATGGCCTCTTGACGCCACCCTTCCATTTGTGGGTAATCACAGACACAAACTCCAGTGTGAGCAAACATCTGACATCCACCCTTACTCAGGTGCTGGATATTCGAAACGGCAGCTGCACACTGGAACTGCCTTTTGCTTTTCACTGAACTTAACCATAGCTTTGTATTACTATTCTATCCTCACCATACTGCTCCGCAATATCTCTTGATAGGGAATTCTGGAGCCACAACGCAGTATTCTGCCTTCCACATAGAAAGAAGAAGGACCTGTTGAGTCTGCTCAGAAACTGCACATGAAGATCAATCTACTCAGACCACGAGGCAACCCTGATTAATAGATTTCCCTGACCACTAGTGCTGTGTCTGACAGAGTCTAAGCCCCGACCTCGTGTCAGCCACCCAGAGGTGAGGGCCCATATTTAGCATGAGAGATCGGCCATGGCCCTGGGCCATCATCTGTACCCATCCTTGGTATCCAGTCATCTGTCCCCCAAACTTTGCTGGAATTCCTGCCAATGGCGAACCTGAAACACAATAGAGAACACCTCCTTCCCCATGGCAGGAATATTGGCTGTTGGGATGGTTGTCCAACCCTCAGCGTGGGAGCCAGCTGCATGGCCAAGGAGACCATGCCCACTCCTGAGGGCCGACATGGGCACAGGCAGGCATGGTGATCCTCAGCCTGAGCATGTTTTCAAACAAACACTCTCAGTTGCTCCTCCAGTACCAGCATTGCAGGCCTGGTATGCCCCTAGGCCCAAATCCTAACCCTTGGTGGGATTTTCCAGGTGCCCAGACCCAGAGTCCGTCTCAGAATCCCTGTTTGGGGCACCCTTAAGATGGAAAACAGCACTCTTCCCTTCCCTGAGAAAGGCACCAAACTATTGGGAGCCGCCAGGATCCTTAGAGAGAAAAAATCTCCCATGGACCCATGAAAACAAACCTGCATTCCGAGGCCATCCTGTCCACACAATCCAGAGAGAAAAGTCTTTGCTACCGCCTTCGAGTCATCCTATTTACATTTCCTGACGAGCTGCCCTCCATGTCTATGCATTGGGCCTGTGATCATCTCGACACTAACCCTAACCCCAGTTTGTGTTTGCCGACTTCTCTCCCAAAACCATGGCTTACATGCCCACCAAGATGTGGTCCCTCAAGCCACATCACAGGAAAGTTCCTGCCATCCCCAAGAAAACTGTGCCCATCAGGTTGTCCAAACCCTCCAGATTAGGAGAAACCTGCCAGGCCCCTGAACCCACTCCAATATTGGAGGTTGCTCTGGATGCAAACGTGCAGTCTGAAACACCCTGAGCACCTCCATCGAGGCAGAAAGCCATGTCAATGGTTCTGAGTCAGATGATTGAACCTGACATGCCCCTAGGACTTCACTGGAACCCTAGATTGGGTCTTCAGACATCTGTTCTCAGAGTCCTGTTCTGGAATACCAAGTTATGATACAACATGTGGTCCCTGATTCCCACAACAGAACATCTCCTGTCTCCAGAAGGAAACTGTGCTCTTGGATCTATGTCCAACTTTCAGGGTAGATGGATCCTGCATGACCCATTAGCCCCAGCACCTTCTATGATCTCCCTGGTAACAAACCAGCATTGTGACCCAACTTCCTGAGACTTGATGCCAACTCAAGGTGTTGGTACTTTGCCCAAGAGCCATGAAACGAATCTGCCATGTTCCTCAGGTACAAAGGTCAATGGACGTGTGCTTTCTAGGCATCCAAGAGGTAGTTCTCTGCTACACAAAAATTCCATATAGGGAACCCTAGAGCAAACAAATATGACTGCTCCTGTCAGGTTGAAGGAAACCTTGGTTGTTTGGAGCATCTCACAAGCCCCAGCCTGGGAAGTCCTCCACATTCTCTTGATGCCAACCCTCCATTTGTTAGTCATCATAGACACAAATTCCAGCATGAGCAAACATCTGACATCTGCTCTTACTCAGGTGCTGGATATTCGAATCAGTCGCGCACACTGGAAATACCTTTCACTTGACACTGTATTCTTGCATAGTTTGGGTTTACAATTCCATCCTCACCCTACTGGACTGCAAGTCCTCTTGAGAGGGAATTAGGGAGACAAAACGCAACATTCTGCCTTCCCCATAGAAAGAAGAAGGGCCTGGTGAGTCTGCCCAGAAACTCCCCATGAAGATCCATCTACTTGGCCCTCGAGGGAACCCCGATTTATACTTTGCGCTGGCCACTAGCGCTGTGTCTGAGAGAGCCTGAGCCCCAACCTCGTGTCAGCCACCCAGAGTGTGGGGCCCTTATCCAGCATGTGGGACTGGCCATGGCCCAGTCATCTCTACCCATCCTTGGTATTCCGGCAACTATCCCAGACCTTTGCTGGAATCCCTACCAGTGGGGGAACCTGAAGCACAATTGAGAACTCCTCCTTCCCCATGGCAGGAAGCCTGGCTGTTGCTATGGGTGCCCAACCCTCAGAATTAGAACCAGGTGCATGGCCAATGAGACAACGCCCAAGCATAAGGGCCGCCTGGGCCAAAGCAGGCATTGTGTCCCTCAACCTTAGCATGCATTCAAACAAATGCTCTCAGTTGTTTCTGCAGGGTCCCGCATTGCAGGCCTGGTATGCCCTTAGGACCAAATCCTAACACTTCGTGGGATTTTCCATGCCAACATAACCAGAGCCCGTCTCTGGAATCTCTGTTTTGAAGCACCCCTATGATGGAAAACAGCAATCTTCCCTCCCCTGAGAAAACTATTAGGAGCTGCCAGGATGCGTAGAGAGGAAAAATCTCCCAGGGCTCCATAAGACCACACCTTCATTCCGAGGCCATCCTGGACACACAATCCAGATACAAGAGACTGTGCTACCACCTTCGAATCACCTGGTTTACAGTTCCAGACGAGCTGCCCTACAGACCTACGCATTGGGCCTGTGATCACCTCGCCATTAACCCTACCCCAAGTTTGTGTTTGCAGACTTCTTTCCCAAAACCATGGCTCACATGCCCTCTATGATGGGTCTCTGTAGCCACACCACAGGAAAGATCCTGCTATCCCCAATGAAACTGTGTCCATCACAGTTGCCCAAACCCTCCAGATTAGGAGAGACCTGCAAGTCCCCTGAGCCCAGTCCAATATTGGAGGCCACTCTGGACACAAATGCACAGTGTGCAACACCCTGATCACCTCCATCCAGGAAGACACCCAAGTCAATGGTCCTGAGTCATAAGATTGGTCCCTGAACCCCACAATAGAATATCTCCTGTCCCCAGATGGAATTCGTGCTCTTCAACTTGTGTCAAGGGTCGGGGTATATGAATTATGCACAGCCCCTTAGCCCCCAGCACATTCTAAGATCTCTCTGGTAACAAACAAACAGCATTGTGATCCATCTTCATGAGATTCCATGTCACTTCAAGTCCTTGGTAATTCGCCCCAGAGCCACCAGAATGAACCTGCCATGTTCCTCACCTGATATGGTCAGTGGAGGTGTGCTTTCCAGGCATCCATGTGGGAGTGCTCTTCTACTTATTCTTTCCACATGTGGGACCCTGGAGCAAACAAACCAGACTGCCACTGACCAGTAGAAGGGAACCCTCTGTTTGGAGCATCTCAGAAGCACCAGCAGGAGAAATCCTCCATGGCCCTTGACACAACCCCTCCATTTGTCAGTCATCATAGACAAAAACTCCAGCATGAGAAAACATCTGAAATCTGCCGTTATTTAGATTCTGCATTTTCTTTTCCACCACTGCACACTGGAACTGCGTTTCGCTTGACACTGAATTTAACAAAAGCTTGGGTTTAGAATTCCATCCTCAGCCTCCTGGTCTGCAAGCCCTCTAGAGAGGGAGTTTGGAGCCACAAGGCAACATTCTGCATTCCCACTAGAAAGAAATAGGGCCTGGTGAATCTTTCCAGAAACTCCACATGAGGATCAATCTACTTGGCACTCGATGGAACCTTGATTTATAGGCTGTCCTGGGCACTAGTACTAGTACTAGTACTAGTACTAGTACTGTGTCTGACAGAGCCTGAGCCAAGACCTAGTTTTAGGCACCCAGAGATATGAGCCCATATCCAGCATGTGAGATTGGCCAGGGCCCAAGTCCATCATCTCTACCCATCCTTGGTATTCGGGCACCTGTCCCCAGACCTTTTATGTAATCCCTACCAATGGGGTAACCTAAAGCACAATAGAGAACTTCTCCTTCCCCATGGTAGGAATCATGGCTGTTGATATGGGTGTCCAAACCTCAAAGTGGGAGCCAGCTGCATGGCCAAGGAGACAATGCCCACTCATGAGGGCTGCCCTGGGCACAAGTAGCCATTGTAACCCTCAGCTTGATCAAGCCTTCAAAAAAATGCTCTTTGTTGCACCACCAGGATCCTGCATTGCAGGCCTGATATGCCCTTAAGCCCAAATCCTAACACATCGTGGGATGTTCCATGTGCACATACCCAGAGCCCGTCACTGGAATCCCTGTTTTGAGGCACCCCTAAGATGGAAAACAGCACTCTTCACTTCCCTGAGAAAGCCACCAAACTAATGGGAACCCCCAGGATCCTTGAGAAGAAGAATCTCCCATGGTCCCATGAGTCCACACCTGTATTCCGAGGCCAGCGTGGATATGCTATCCAGATACAAGAGACTGTGCTACTGGCTTCGAGTCACCTGATTTACAGTTCCTGACGTGCTGCCCTCCAGATCTTTGGATTGGGACTGTGAACACCTCTCCATTAACCTTATCCCGAGTTTGTGTTTGCAGATCTCTCTCTAAAAACCATAGCTCACATGTCCTCCAGGATGGGGCCCCTAGAGTCACACCACAAGACTGTGCTTGCCATCCCCAAGGAAACTGGGCCCATCACAGTTGCCCAAACCCTCCTGATTAGGAGAAACCTGGAAGGCTCCGGAGCACATCCCAATATTGGAGGCTGCTCTGGATGCAAATGCACAGTCTGAAACACCCTGATCACCTCCATCCAGGCAGACACCCAAATCAATGGTCCTGAGTCAGATAATTGAACCTGACATGGCCCTAGGACCTCATTGGAAGAGGGATTAACTTTTCAGGCACCTGTCCTCAGAGGCCTCTTCTGGAATACAAACTTATGATACAAATTATGGCCCCTGAGCCCCAGGGTGGGAAATCCTCCATGGCCTCTTGACGCCACCTCTCCATTTGTTGGTCATCATAGACACAAACTCTAGCCTGAGCAAACATCTGACATCCGCCCATATTCAGGCGCTGATATTGGAATCAGCTGCTGCACACTGGAACTGCCTTTCGCTTTGCAATGAATTTAAGCCTAGCTTCAGACTACAATTTCATCCTCACCCTACTGGTCTGCCATATCTCTTGATAGGGAATTCTGGAGCCACAACGCAACATTCTGCCTTCTTCATAGATAGAAGGACCTGGTGAGTCTGCCCATAAACTGCACATGAAGATCAATATACTCAGCCCAGGAGGGAACCCCTATTTATAGTTTGCCCTAGCCACTAGTGCTGTGTCTGACAGAGCCTGAGCCCCTACCTCGTGTCAGCAACCCAGAGGGTGGGGCCCACATTAACCATGTGAGACCGGCCATGGCCCAGGGCTGTCATTAGTACCCATCCTTGGTATTCAGGCATCTGTCCCCTAGATCTTAACTGGAATCCCTACCAATGGGGGGACCTGAAGCACAATAGAGAATTCATCCTTCGCCATGGCAGGAATCCTGGCTTTTGGATGGGTGTCCAACCCTAGGAATGGGAACTGGCTGCATGGCTGAGTAGACATCGCCCAATCCTGATGGCCTCCGGGGCACAAGCAGGCATTGGGACCCTCAGCTTGACCATACTTTTAAACAAACGCTCTCAGTTGCACCTCCAGGATCCCGCATTGCAGGCCTGGTATGGCCCTAGGCCTAAATATTAACCCTTGGTGGGATTTTCCAAGCCCTTAGACCCAGAGCTCATCTCTGGAATGCCTGTTTTGGGGCACGCCTAAGCTGGAAAACAGTACTCATCCCTTCCCGGAGAAATCCAACAAATTATTGAGAACCGCCAGGATCCTTGAGAGGAGAAATCTCCCATGGACCCTTGAGACAACACCTGCAATAAAGGCCATTCTGGAAATTAAATCCAGATACAATTACCTGTGCTACCACCTTTGAGTTACGTGATTTACAGTTCCAGACTTGCTGCCCTCCTTGTCTATGGATTGGGACTATGATCACCTTGCCACTAACCCTAACCTAAGTTTGTGTTTGCAGACTTCTCTCTCAAAATCATGGCACACATGTCCTCCAGATGGGGTCTCTGGAGTCACACCACAGGACAGTTCCTGCAATCCCCAAGGAAACTGCCCATCACAGTTGTCCAAAAACCCCATATAAGGAGAAACCTGCAAGGAACCTGAGCCAACCCTAGTATTGGATGCCACTCTGGACACAAATGCACAGTCTGAAACACCCTCATCACCTGCATCCAGTCAGACACCAGAGTCAATGATCCTGAGTCAGAAGATTGAATGACATTCCCCTAGGGCCTCATTCAAACCCTTTATTAGGTTTTCAGGCTTCTGTCCTCAGAGACCTGTTCTGGATTACCAATTTATGATACAACATATGGCCGCTGAGCCCCACAACAGAATATCTCCTGCCCCCAGAAGCAATCCGGGCTTTTGGGCCTGTGTCAAATCCTCAGGCTAGATGAATCCTGCATGGCCCATTAACCACCAGCACATTCTAAGATCTCCATGGTAACAAACCAACATTTTGACCCATCTTCATGAGGTTCCATGTCCAATCCAGTCTTTATTTCTTCGCCTCAAAGCCACCAGATGCCATGTTCCTTCGCTGTCATGGTCAATGAAGGTGTGCTTTCCAGTCACCCATGTGGGAGATCTATGTTATCCGATCTTTCGACATGGGGAACCATGGAGGAAACAAATCAGACTGCCCCTGTCTGGTAGAAGGAAACCTTAATGTTTGGAGCATCTCAAAAACACCAGATTGGGAAATCCTCCATGGCCTCTTGACGCCACCCCTCCATTTTTGTGTCATCATAGACACAAACTCCAGCATGAGCAAATATCTGACATCCACCCTCACTCAAGTGCTGAATATTGGATTCAAACATTGCACACTGGAAATTCCTTTCGCTTGATACAGAATGTAACCATAGCTTAGGTTTACAATTCCATCCTCAGTCTCCTGGTCCACAAGCCCTCTTGATAGTGAATTCTAGAGCCCCAAAGCAGCATTCTGCCTTCCCCTTACAAACAAGAAGGGCCTGGTGAGTCTGCACAGAAACCATACATGAGGATCAATCTGCTCGGCACTCGAGGGAACCCCAATTTATAGGCTGCCCTGGGCACTAGTGCTGTGTCTGACAGAGCCTGAGCCAAGACCTAGTGTCAGCCACCCAGTGATCGGGGCCCATATCCACGATTTGATACTGGCCATGGCCCATGTCCATCATCTTTACCCATCCTTGGTATTCAGGCCTCTGTCCCCAGACCTTTGCTGGAATCCCCGCTAATGGGGGAACCTGAAGCACTATAGAGAACTCCTCTTTCTCCATGGCAGGATTCTGGCTGTTGGGATGGGTGTCCAACCCTCAAAGTGGGAGCCAGCTGCATGGCCAATGTGACCACGCCCACTCATGAGGGCCACCTGGGCATAAGCAGGTATTGTGACCCTCAGCCTGAGAATGATTTCAAACAAGCCCTCTCAGTTGCACCTCCAGGATCCTGCATGCAGCCCTGGTAAGCCACTAGGCCCAAATCCTAACACTTGGTGGGATTTTCCAGGGGACCAAACCCAGAGTCCGTCTCTGGAATACATATTTTAGGGCACCCCTAACATGAAAAACAGCACTCTTCCTTTCCCCGAAAAAGCCACCAACTATTGGGAGCCACCAGGATCCTTAGAGAGGAAAAATCTCCCATGGACCCATGAGGCCACAACTGCATTCTGAGGCCATCCTGCACATAATACAGAGAAAAAAGCCTGTGATTCTGCCTTTGAGTCACCCGATTAACAGTTCCTGAAGAGCTGCCATCCATGTCTATGCATTGGGCCTGTGATAACCTTGCCACTAACCCTAACCCAAGTTTGTGTTTTCAGACTTCCCTCCCAAAACCATGGCTCACATGCCCTCCAGTTTGTGATAACTGGAGCCACACCACGGGATTGTATCTGTCTTCCCAAAGGAAACTGTGATTGTCACTATTAAACAAACCCTCTAGATTAGGAGAAACCTGCAAGGCCCCTAAGCCCAGCCCCATATTGGAGGCCACTCTGGACGCAAATGCACAGTCTGACACACCATATCACCTACATCCAGGCTGATATCCAAGTCAATGGTCCTCAGACAGAAGATTGAACCTGATATGCTCCTAGGATTCACTGGAACACTAGAATAGGTTTTCAGGTATCTGTACTCAGAAGGCAGTTCTGAATATCAATGTATGATACAATATGGTCACTGAGCCACACAAAAGAACATCTCCTGTCCTTAGAAGAAAGCTGTGCTCTGGACCTGTGTCAAACACTCTGGGTAGATGAATCCTTCAAGGCCCCCTGGCAACCAGCACATTCTATGATCTCCCTGACAACATACCAGCATTGTGACCCATCTTCATGAGACTCCATGACAACTCCAGCCCTTGGTACTTCGGCCCAGAGCCACCAGAATGAAACTGCCATGTTCCTCTGCTGCCATGGTCAATGTAGGTGTACTTTCCAGGCATCCAGCGGGAGTGCTCTGATACCAACTTTCCACATGGGGAACCCTGGAGGAAACAAACCAGACTTCCCTGTACGGTAAAAGGAATCTTTGCTGTATGGAGTATCTCAAGCCTGAGGGTGGGTAATCCTCCATGGCCTCTTGAGGCCACCCATCCATTTGTTGGTCATCATAGACACTAACTCCAGCGTGAGCAATCAACTGACATCTGCACTTACTCAAGTGCTGGATATTTGAATCAGCTGCTACACACTGGAATTTCCTTATGCTTGGCACTGAAATTAAAAGTAGCTTGGCGGGACGCCTGGGTGGCTCAGTTGGTTAAACAGCTGCCTTCGGCTCAGGTCATGATCCCAGCATCCTGGGATCGAGTCCCACATCAGGCTCCTTGCTCCGCAGGGAGCCTGCTTCTCCGTCTGACTCTGCCATACACTCTGTCTGCCTGTGCTTGCTCTCGCTCGCTCTCTGACAAATAAATAAAATCTTAAAAAAAAAAAGTAGCTTGGGTTTGCAATTCCATCCTCACCCTGGTGTTCAGTAAGCTCTCTTGATAGGGAATTCTGAAGCCACAACACAGCATTCTGCCTTCCCCATAGCAAGAAAAAACAGCCTGGAGAGACTGCCCAGAAACCCTACATGAGGATAAATCTACTCGACCCTCGAGTGAACCCCATTTATAGGTTCACCTGGCCACTAGCGCTGAGTCTGACAGAACCTCGTCTCTGACCTCGTGTCAGGACCCAGAGACTGGGCTCCAACTCCAGAATGTGAGACCAGCCATGTCCCAGGGCTGTCATCTCTACCCATTCTTGATTCAGGCATCTGTCCCCAGACATTTGCTGAAATCCCTGCCAATGGGGGAACCAGAAGCACAATAGGGAAATCCTCCTTCCCCATGGCAGGAATGATGGCTCTTGGGATGGGTTTCCAGACCTCAGAGTGGTAGCCAGCTGAATGGCCAATGATAACCCGCCCACTCATGAGGGCTGCCCTGGACACAAGCAGGCATTGTGACCCCCAACATGAGCATGCTTTCAAACAAACACTCTCAGTTGCATTCCAGAATCCAAATTTGCAGGCCTGATATGCCCCTAAGCACAAATCCTAACACCTGGTGGGATTTTTCAGGGGCCCAGAAACACAGCCTGTCTGTGGAATCCCTGTTTTGGGACACCCCTAAGATGGAAAATAGCACTCTCCCCTTCGCCAAGAAAGCCACCATAGTATAGGGAGCCGCTAGGATCCTTGAGAGGAAAAATCTCCCATGGATCCATGAGACCACACCTGCATTCCGAGGCCATCCTGGACACAAAAGCCAGATACACAAGCCTGTGCTACCACCTTCAAGGCAACTAATTTATAGTTCCAGACGAGTTGCCCTCCAGGTCTATGCATTGGGCCTGCGATCACCTCACCGCTAACCTTAACCCGAGTTTGTGCTTACAGACTTCTATCCCGAAACCATGGCTCATATTTCCTCCAGGATGGGGTCTCTGGAGCCACACCAAAGGACTGTGCCTGCCATCCCCAAGGAAAATGTGTCCGTCACATTTGCCTAAAACTTCCAGATAAGGAGAAACCTGCAAGGCCCCTGAGCCCACCCCAATACTGGAGGCCCCTCTGGACACAAATGTGCAGTCTGAAATACGCTGATCACCTGAATCCAGGCAGATACCCAAGTCAGTGTTTCTCAGTCAGAAGATTGAATCTGACATGTGCCTATGACCTCATTGTAACCCCTGATTAGGTTTTCAGGCATCTGTAATCAGAGACCTGTTCTGGAGTACCAACTTAAGATACAACATATGGTCCCTGATCCCCACAACAGAACATCTCCTTTGTCTAGATGGAAGCCGTGCTCTTTGAACTGTGTCAAACCCTCAGGGTAGATGAATCCTACTTGGCCCGTAGCCACCAGCAGATTCTAAGATCTCACTGGTAACAAGCCAGCATTGTGAGCCATCTTCACGAGATTCCATGTCAACTACAGGCCTTGGTACTTCACTCCAGAGCCTTCAGAAAGAACCTGCCATGTTCCTCAGCTGCAATATTCAGTGGAAGTGTGCTTTCCAGGCATCCCTGTGGGAGTGCTCTGCTACCCAAACTTTCCACATGGGGGACTCTCGAGCAAACAAATCTGACTGCCCTGTCCTGTAGAAGGAAACCTGGCTGTTTGGAGCATCTCACAAGCTCAAGTGTGGGAAATCCTCTATGACCTCTTTTCAACTCCCCTCCATTTGTCGGTCATTATAGACACAAACTCCAGCTTGAGCAAACATCTGACGTCTGCGCTTACTCAGGTGCTGGATATTCGAATCAGCTGCTGCACACTGGAAATGCCATTCGCTTGTCACTGAATTTATTCATAGCTTGGGTTTACAATTCCATCCTCACCCTACTGGTCCACAAGCCCTCATGATAGGGAATTCTGCAGCCACAACACAGCATTCTGCCTTTCCAATAGAAAGAAGAAGGGCCTGGTGAGTCTGCCCAGAAACTCCACATTATGATCAATCTACTTGTCCCTTGAGGGAACCCTGAATTATAGACAGCCCTGGCCCCTAGTGTTGTGTTGGACAGAGCCTAAGCCCCGACCTCGTGTCAGCCACCTAGAAGGCGGGGCCCATATCCTGCATGTTAGACTGGCCACGGAACAGAGCCGTCATTTTTACCCATTCTTGGTATTCAGGCATGTGTCCCCAGACCTTTCCTGGAATCCCTACCAATGAGGGAACCTGAATCACAATAGAGAAATCCTCATTCCCCATGGCAGGATTCCTGTAAGTTCGGAAGGGTGTCCAACACTCAGAGTGTTAGCCTACTGAATGGCCATTGAGACCACCCCCATTCCTGAGGGCCACCCTATGCAAAAGCTGGCATAGTGACCCTCAGCCTGAGCATGCTTTCAAACAAACGCTCTCAGTTGTATCTCCAGGACTTGCATTTGAGGCCTGGTAAGCCCCTATGCCCAAATCATAACCCTTGGTGGGTATTTCCAGGTGCCCAGAGCCAGAGAACTTCTCTGCAATCCCTGTTATGGGACACCCTTAATATGGAAAACAGAACTCTTTCCTCTCTGAGAAAGCCACCACATAATAAGGAGCCGCCAGGATACTTGAGAGGAAATATCACCCATGGACACCTGAGACCACACCTGCATTCTTAGTCCATCGTGGATACACAATCCAGATAAAAAAGCCTGTGCTACCTCCTTTGAGGCATGTGATTTACATTTCACACGGAGCTTCCCTCCAGGAGTATGCATTGGGCCTACAATCACTTCGCCACTAAACCTAACCCGCGTTTGTGTTTGCAGACTTCCCTCCCAAAACCATGGCTCTCATGCCCTCCAGCATGGGGTCTCTGGAGCCACACCACAGGACTGTGCCCACCATTGCCAAGGAAACTGTGCCCGTCAAATTGCCCTATCTTTCCAGATTAGGAGAAACCTGCAAGGCCCCTGAGCCCACCCCAATACTGGTTGCCACTCTGTACACAAATGCACAGTCTGGAACACCCTGACCACCTACATCTAGGCAGACATTGAAGTCAATGATACTGAGTCAGAGGATTGAACCTGACATTCCGTTAGGATTTTATTGGAACCCTAGATTAAATTTTCAGGCATCTATCCTCAGAGTCCTGTTCTGCAATACCAAATTATGATACATTTGGTCCGTTAGCCCCACATCAGAACATCTCTGGTCCAAGAAGGAAAACGTGCCCTTTGACCAGTGTCAAACCCTCAGGGTAGATGAATCCTACATGGTCCCTTAGCCACCAGCACACTGTAAGGTCTCCATGGTAACAAACCTGCATTATGACCCATCTTCATGAAACTTCATGTCAACTCCAGGCCTTGGTAATTCGCCCAAGAGCCACCAGAACGAATTGGCCATGTTTCTCAGCTGCAATTTTAATGGAGGTGTGCTTTTCAGGCATCCATGTGGGAGTGCTCTGCTACCCAAACTTTCCACATGGGGGACCCTGGAGCAAATAAACCAGACTCCCCCTGTCTGGTAGAAGGAAACTTTGCTGTTTGAAGCATCTCACAAGCCCCAGCATGTGAAATCCTCCATGGCCTCTTGACGCCACCCCTCCATTCGTCGGTCATCATAGACATAAACTCCAGCATGAGGAAATGTCTGACTTTCACCTTTACTCAGGTGCTGGATATCTGGAATCAGACACTGCACAATGGAACTGCCTTTTGCTTGGCACTGAATTGAACCTTAGCTTGAGTTTACAATTCCATCCTCACCCTACTGGTCCCCAAGCCCGCTTGATAGGGAATTCTGGGGCCACAACGCAGCTTTTTGCCTTCCCCTTAGAAAGAAGAAGGGCATGGTGATTCTGCCCAGAAACTCTGCATGAGGATCAATCTGCTCAGCCCTTGAGGGATCCCTTATCCATACTCAGCCCTGACCACTAGTTCTGTTTCTGACAGAGCCTGAGTGCTCAATTTATGTCAGCTACTCAGAGAGTCAGGCATGTGAGACAGGCCATGTCTCAGGTCCCTCATCTCTACCCATTCTTGGTATTCAGGCATCTGTCCCCAGACATTTGCTAGAATACCTGCTAATGGGGGAACCTGAGGCACAATAGAGAATTCTTCCTTTTCCATGGCAGGAATCCTGGTAGTTGGGATGGGTGTCCTACATTAAAGTGGTAGCCAGCTGCATGGCCAAGGAGACAACTCCTACTCATAAGGGCTGCCCTAATCACATCAGGCATTGTGACACTCAGACTAGCATGCTTTCAAACAAACGCTCTCAGTTGTACCTCCAAGTCACACATTGTAGGCCTGGTACTCTCCTAGGCCCAAATCCTAATCCTGGTGGGATTTTCCAAGCACCCAGACTCACAGCCCTTCTCTGGAATCCCTTTTTGGGGAACATCTAAGATTGAAAACAGCACTCTTCCATTCAAACGAGAAAGCCACCATATTATTGGGAGCTTCCAGGATCCGTAGAGAGGAAAATACTCTCATGGAAACATTAGAACACACCTGCATTCCAAGGCTATCATGGACACACAATCCAGATACAAAAGCCAGTGCTAGTGCCTTCGAGGTACGTGATTTACAGTTCCTGACGATCTGCCCTCCAGGTCTATGCATTGGGCCTACGATCACCTCGCAACTCAACCTAATCTGAGTTTGTGATTGCAGACTTCTCTCCCAAAACCATGGCTTACATGCCCTCCACGATGGAGTCTCTGGAGCCACACCACAGGACTGTGCCTGCCACCCCCAAGGAAACCGTGCCCACAAATTTGCCTAAACCTTCAAGATTAGGAGAAACCTGCAAGGCCCCAAAGCCCACCCCAATATTGGAGGCCATTCTGTACACAAAGGCACAGTCAGAAACACCCTGATTGCCTACATATAGGCAGACACCGAAGTCAATGGTCCTGAGTCTGATGATTGAACCTGAAATTCCCACTTGGACTTCATTGGAACCCTAGATGAAGTTTTTAGGCATCTGTCCTCAGAGGCCTGTTCTGGAATACCAACTTATGATACAACATTTGGTCCGTGAGCCCCACAACAGAACATCTCCGATACCCAGAAAGAAACCGTGTTCTTCGACCGGTGTCAAACCATCAGGATAGACGAATCATACATGGCCCCTTAGCCACCAGCACATAGTAAGATTTCCGTGGTAACAAAACTGCATTGTGACCCAACTTCATTAGAATCCAGGCCTTGGTACTTTGCCCTAGAGCAACCAGAAAGAACCTGCCATGTTCCTTAGGTGCAATGGTCAATGTAGGTGTGCTTTCCAGTATCCACGTGCGAGTACTATGCTACCCAAACTTTTCACATGGGGGAACCTGGTGTAAACAAACCAGACCTCCCCTGTCCAGTAAAAGGAAACCTTATGTTTGGATCAACTCACAGGCCTCAGCGTGTAAACTGCTCCATGGCCTCTTGATGCCACCACTCCATTGGTCGGTCATCATAGACACAAACTCCAGTCTAAGCAAACATCTGACATGCACCCTTATCCCGGTGCTGGATGTCTTGAATAAACCACTGCACATTGGAACTGCCTTCCACTTGGCACTGAATTGAACCATAGCTTGTGTTTACAATTCCATCCTCACCTGACTGGTCCCTAAGCCCTCTTGATAGTGAAATCTGGGGCCACAACGCAGCATTCTGCCTTCCCCATCGAATGAAGAAATGCCTGGTGAGTCTGCCCTGAAAACCCACATGAGGATCAATCAGGTCTGCCCTCGAGTCAACACCGATTTATAGGCTGCCATGGCCACTAGTGCCGTGTCTGACAGAGCCTGAGCCCGACTGAGTTTCAGCCACTAGAGAGCAGGCCCCATATCTAGCATTTGGGATTGCCATGGCCCAAGTATGTCATCTCTACCCATCCTTGATATTCAGGCACCTGTCCCCAGACCTTGGCAGGGATCCCTGCCAATTAGGGAACTTGAAGCACAATAGAGAACTGTTCTTTCCCCATGGCAATAAACCTGGCTTTTGGGATGGGTGTTCAACCCTTAAAGGGGGAGCCAGTTACAACATCAATGACACCACACACACTCCTGAGGACTACCCTTGGCACAAACAGGCATTGTGACCCTCACCCTGAGCATGCTTTCAAAAAATCCCTCTCAGATTCACCACAATGATCCCTCATTTCAGGCCTGGTATGCCTGTAGGTTCAAATCATAAAACTTGGTGGGATTTTCGAGTTGCCCAGACCCAGAGACCATCTCTGGAATTTTTGTTTTGGTGCACCCTTCAGATGGAAAACAGGCCTCATCCCTTCCCCAAAAATGTCACCAAATTATGAGGAGCCACCAGGATCCATAGAGAGGCAATGTCTCCCATGGACCCATGAGAACACACCTGCATTCTGAGGCCATCCTGGACACACAATCCGGAGAGAAAAGCCTGTGCTACTGCCTTCCATTCACCCTAATTACAGTTCCAGATGAGCTGCTCTCAAGGTCTATGCATTGGGCCTGTGATCACCTCGCCACTCACCCTAATTCGAATTTGTGTTTGCAGACTTATCTACCAAAAGCATGGCACACATGCCCTCCAGGATGGGGTCTATGTATCCACACTGCAGGACTGTCCCTGCCATCCACAAGGAAACTGTTTCCATCACAGTTGCCCAAACTGTCTAGATTAGGAGAAACCTACAAGGCCTCTGGGCCTACCCCAATTTCGGCGGCCGCTCTGAACACAAATGCACAGTCTGAAATACCTTGATCCCCTACATCCAGGAACACAGCCAAGTCAATGGTCCTGAGTCAGAATAATGAACCTAACATGCCCCTAGGACGTCATTGGAACCATTGATTCGGTTTTCAGACATGTGTCCTCAGAGGCCTGTTCTAGAATGCGAACTTATGATACAACATGTGGTGCATGGGCCACACAACAGAACATCTCCTGTGCCCAGAAGGAAACCGTGCCCTACAATCTGTGCATAATCCCAGAGTAGTAGATTCCTGCACAACTACTAAGCCACCAGCACATTCTAAGATCTACCTGGTAACAAACCAGCTGTGTGGCCCATCTGCAAGAGATTCCATGTCAAATCAAGGACTTGGTACTTTGCTACAGAGACACCAGAATAAAGCTGCCATGTTCTTCAGTTGCAATGGTCAATGAAGTTGAACATTCCAGGCATCCATGCGGTAGAGCTCTGCTACCCAAACTTTCCACATGGGGGACCCTGGAGCAAATAAACCACACTCCACCTGTCCAGTAGAACGAAACCTTGCTATTTGGAGCAGCTCATGAGTCTCAACGTGAAAATCCCTCCATGGCTTCTTGACGCCACCCCTCCATTTGTCAGTCATCATAGACACAAACTCCAGTGTGAGCAAATATCCGACGTCCTCCCTTACTAAGGTGCTGGATATCTCGAAAAAGCTGCTGGACACAGGAACTGCCTTCTGCTTGGCAGTGAATTGAACTGTAGCTTGTGTTTACAATTCCTTCTGAAAGACCCGCGGATCCCCTTACCCAAGAATCCAACACTGCCACTGGATGCAATCAGCAAGAGGTTCTTTATTGTTACGCAGGCGCCTGCGGGTGGTCAGCGCGCACCTGCGGGTGGTCAGCAGCTCCTGCTAGCTGAGCACACCCGGCTGGGGTGCTGCCGGGTTTTTATAGACAGGTACAAACAAGTTTTGGGTGGGGCGCAACTGGTTGGTGGACAGTTAGAACTTTTGAAAAAGGCATACGTGGAGTTTGCTGATTGGCTTTGGGGACCCGCTCGCACGGAAGAGAGAGGCGGGAAGGGGGAACAAGCTGATTGGTTCTGAGGGCCCACGCGCAGGAGGAGAGAGGCAGGGAGGGGGAACAAGAAGGGGGAAGGTAGGAATGCCATCATGGCGTCTTCTATTATTTCTATAAGCCAAGCAGTTACAGAAGGGCAAAAGAGCAATTAATCACGCAATTAATAACCTAATCTATGCCTAAAAGCCAGCGGTTCACAGAAAAGCAAACAAGCGGTTAGTTATCCTATCTAACTTCTAGGGGAGGGGTCTTTCATTCACCCCTTTTTCTTTATCATGGATAGAATCTTATATCCATTCGTCTTGTTCCTGCTCCAAGTGGGGTGCAAGGCTCCAGCTTCTGTTTTCTCCTCAGCCAGCCTCCTGCTCCTTCATTTCCCCCTGAACAATCTTGACCCTGAAATCTTTAAGGGGGTTGAAGGTGGAAGGTCTCATATTCTATAACTTCTTCATGCTGAATAGGGGCGTAGAGCTGTCCCTACCTGCTCGGGTCAATATTGATCAGGGAAGGAACGTATAAGGGAGTTACAAAGGTGGAGGCAGCTGAATCCAGTGCTGACAGTGAAGAGGCGTCCTTGCGCGCGACAAGGATCGTCTGTCGTGGCGAAGTCCTTGTAGCAATGGAGTCTCGGCACCAAGTAGAGAAACATGGAACAAAGCAACATATTAGGATTAATAAGGCGATAAGAATGAGAAGCCCGAAAGGGAGATTCGGCCATAGTCCTCCTTCAAATTAGGAACTTAACCATTTACTGAGAGAGAAGGATCTTGTAGGGCCTTAATCTGGGTGTTCATATCCTTTATTATTCCTGTGACATTTTTGTGATAGTCTGGGATGTATACGCAACATTCTGTCTCGATAATTGCGCATGTGCTATCCTGGGCTGCTGTCAGGACATCCAAGGCCATCCTATTTTGTAGGACCGCCTTGCATATCTGTGACACTTCAGTATTAAGCTGGGAGATGCTATTTAGTGAATCATTGAGTGCCTTTGTAGTATATTTATTAAGGGCTTCTACACGCCACATGACATCCTCTAGTCCCACAGATGGAACAAAGATGGGTGCTAAGTGATCACACCATTTAAAAACAAATTGTGTCCATCTTTGTTTCAAGTTGGGGAGATTAGCTGGAGTTGTGATGGTTTTAGTAATGCGCCCATGAATCCAGGCAAATCCTAAAGTACAGCGACCTATCCACCCTGGAGGAAGCCAGGGCCACAGGTTGGTTCCACATATCCAGTGGGTTCCGTTTGGAGCTGGCCATCTGATGCCAGGTCACCTTGCCCAATCAGTAGCAAACCGGTCAGTAGCCTGGAGTACTATTACTTGGGAACACATTTCTAGTGAGCCATCCTAGACATCATGTGTTATTTGCCCAAGTACCACTCGTATGATTCTTGTTCCCAGCATAAAAATGCCTTCTGACTGAGCTGTCCAATCATGGGTGTAAGACACAGATGTGTATCCCAGATTTGATATATGCCATCCTTAGTATAGCGATGAGGAGGGTTTTGGAACTTAGGCCCATATTGGATTGGGGATTTATGGCTTGATAGCAATCCCCTTTCCTTCCAAATAGCTCCATGGGCATGTAGTACCAGGAAAGCATATTTGGAGTCAGTATA